>NC_056527.1:72713643-72728392 GCF_019175285.1 Sceloporus undulatus | reverse complement strand
CTGCCCATGGCGTACAATCTAAGAAATAGTAGCATAATACATATAAAAAAACAGTGCTCCTATGTCCCATACCAGAAGATTATCACATGGGGCTTTTCCCAGCTTTGTAGCATTATTATATTGTTATTGAGCAAGAATGATACAATTGCGATATTAAAACATTTACTTTCACACACAGGTTGCAATAACTTCATTAACAATTCAAGAGCGGCAAAGAGCGCAATTGATTTCCACACGTCAGCAGTCTTTAGCATTTGTTTATCATTCTTGAGAGATTTTGTGCCTGTGCAAATGGAACAAGAATGACCCTGTGAGCCTCATAGGATCATAGAATTGTAGAGTTGGAAGAGACCACAAGGGCCATCCAGTCCAACCCCCTGCCATGCAGGAACTCTCAATCAAAGCATCCCCAACAGATGGCCATCAAGCCTCTGTTTAAAGACCTCCAAGGAAGGAGACTCCACTACACTCCGATGAGGTGTGTTCCACTGTTGAACAGCCTTTATTATCAGGATGTTCCTCCTAATGTTTAGGTGAAATCTCTTTTCCTGTAGCTTGAATCCATTATTCTGGGTCCTGTTCTCTTGGAGCAGCAGAAAACAATATGACATCCCTTCAAATATTTAAACAGGGCTATCATATTACCTCAGAAGACATCTTGTTAGGATAGGAATTGTGAGGGGGTGGAAAGCCAGTTAATCCTTTGCCGTTTACTTAACCCACCTGTGTGACATTTCTGCCAAACTGCACACTGGGGGAATACCCAGATGGATGGACGAATTGTCCTAATATATTGCTATTGAATCATAATTGCTTTTCATATGTTCTGCAATAGTGCAAATGAGTTGTGATCACCAAGCCATTCACACTATTTTTATCATTAATGGGTTATTTCAGTAGAAGGACGCTTTGAAGATGTTACAAGAATGAGAGAAGGGTGAAGTTGTGTGATAATCTTTCACCCATTTGTGTAAGAATGAGGGCAAAAATACAATTCTCTAATGCTTTTCACCCCGTGTGATAATCTTCCCAGAAAGGCAAACTGAGGCAAACCTGAAGGATACCATGGCTGATGGTATTAAAAGCCACTGAGAGGTCCAGCAGAACCCACAGGGACACACTCGTCCTATCCAGTTTCCTGAGTAGGTCAAGGCAACTCATGGTACCTCTGTCCTATAACCAGGCCTGAAGCCAGATTGAAATGGATCTGGATAATCTATTTCATCCAGAAATCCCTGGAGTCATGAGGCTACCACATACTTAGGAATCTTGCTCAGGAAAGGGATGTTGATTGGCCTGTAATTCTCTAGCATGGTGGGGTTTAGCTTTATTTTCATTCTTTAGCTAGGCTGGACTGGTGAATATTAATGAACATGCAAAGCTTCCTCTTATGTCCTGAGCTATTACAGCCAGTTCTTATGTCCCTAGAAGGAGAGAATGGACTTGGAGACAGGCTTGAGTTAATCCCTGACATCTCTTCTTCCTAGCTCTGAATTTAGGCCTACAACATGGCAGGGCTAGGCATGGTCATTTTTACTTTTCTTCCTCTGATAATTCTGTGTTTTACCAGCTGCTGCTTGCTTCATTAGACACCAACAGAAAGATACAAAAATTTGCTGATCCCGGGTGATTTCCTCATTGCTTTTCCGAAGTGTAAAGGTCAGATTTAGATCCACATTAGTGTGTGAGAGAGAATGTTTGAAGAATGGAAGCAAGATAAACAGCTTTCTTTCTGGCATCTAAACTTGGAAAATTAAAATGCTAGCAGACCCAAGTAAAGCTGTTATTTTTCTGATTTAAACACAAAGCCAAGAATAATACATTAAGCTGTTACTCTTGATTTCTTTCAGTGTTTTTTTTAAACCGTCAATTAATTTCAATGAGTTAAATATTTTAATCAGGCCATCAAAGGTTATGCAATCAACATATAAACTTTCCTCATTTGATCCCCATCACACCTATGGAGATTATCACACCTGGAAACCTTGCTGGGATAGACGTGGGACTGAAACGTCAAAACCAGGTGTTGTCACATTCAGCTGCAGCCGGGCAAGTGCAGCCCGTATACAGCCTGGACTCCAGCTGTGCTTATCCAGCTGCTTTTCAAAAACAGCCCATTTTGAACAGCTACTGGATAAATGTCACTGCACACATCTTACCGTAGTAGTCTCCCATTGCCCTTACTGAAAAGACCACCGTCACTGCAGTGGAGATGGTGCTTTGGCTAGTACCCACATGGCCAGGTACCTATTTCCATGTAAAGTGGCAATGTGGGGTCTTTTCAGAAGAGGCATCAGGAAAGTAAGTTAAGGAGCATGCAGGGCTGTCTATCCGTCAGGTTGTGATGGAGTTTGTTGGAAACTCTATGGTAAATCAGGGGTCAATTTGACTCATTTTAAGCCACATTTACTCTAGGATCAGGCTGGAGTCACCGGATCCACATCTGGTCTGCCAGGATCCAGCCCTAAGTTATTGGTCTGGATTGTCCAAACAGGACCAACCCAAGGCTGGACCTGAATGGACATCCTCTAACGTTTGCATTCATTTTTCTCCAGGTATTAAGACACTTTTCTTGGATCTGATGGGCTCTTCATGCATTATTTGTTTGTTTGTTTGTTTGTTTTTATTTATATACCGCTATTCCAAAGATCATAGCGGTGAACAGAAGTAAGCTAATTAGCAAGTAAGCTAATTTGCCCCCCCAACGTCTGGGTACTCATTTTAGCGACCTCGGAAGGTGCAAGCCTGAGTTAGCTTGGGCCCTTTTGCTGGTCTGAACTCGGAACTTGTGGTTTCGAGTGAATGGCTGCAGTACAGCCTTTAACCACTGCGCCACCAGGGCTCCTGGTCACACTAAGCCAACAAACCATTTTTTGCTAAGTGCAGCAGCGAGAGGGATGGTCAGCATGAAGAGGAAATTTACTCATTTCCCATTTCCACATAAAATCACTTCTGCAAGCTGCTTTCCTCTTAAGCCTTCCAGGTACATGTTTATTCATGCAAAAAATACATCTGGAGGGAAAAGCAAAATGAAACTGACAGGGAAGATGCAAGGAAAATGGAACAGGTGCCAAAAGAGTTAGATTTTGCCAATTGTCATTTTCTTCAGCCCCCTAATCATGATATTGACTTTACAATGTCATGTTTTTGACAGAGGCTGTTTTCTTGATATCTTGCTACTCATTTCAAAGGATCCAAGTCACTTCACCATTTTAAAACATTTCTTTGTGATGAAAGCTGATCATCAGATTTCAACCTGAGGAGATTCCTCCAATGGTTCATATTTTTAAAAGTTCCAGTTATTTTCATAGTTACCACATTCCTTATACAGTTGAGAGATCTTAATCTCCACCAGACAGTAGCTAGCATATTAAATTAACTTCACATAAATTACTGTTAAACTACAACTTTTAGTTAGTAACACTTCTCATCTATTTAGTATAATCCTACTAAAGATGATTCCCATATTGTCACTGATATATAACCACTTGCGCTTAAATTGGATTTTATTTGTATTACCCATACTATTTTCCAAAATTGGAAGAGTCGTGGGATTTACAGGCACAGTGCCAGGTTGTCTTTAAGGCATATTCTTTCTTAGTTTTTATTGAAGCTTAATATTTCTTTTTTTAGTAAATACCATGTTACTCTCCCTATACATCTTATAACATTGAACAAGGGAATCTTATTTAGTATTAATTTATTCTATATTGCCTTTCTCCTAACATGGAACTCCATGCAGTTTACAACTTAGATTAAAACAAAGATAGCTAAGAACCTGATGATAAAATAAGTTTAAAAAAAAATCAAATAAACTGTCCAGTGAAAACATTACAATTTAAAACTTTGTAATGGTATTTTAAAAATAACAGGAATAAAAGTGCAGAATAATAATAATAATAATAATAATAATATCCTGCCTTTCTGTGTAGCATAACCACAATGGCTTGTACACACCCGATTAAAAGACACTTCAGCACAACCAAAAAACTGTGAAATATCAGTGGAAGGAGACCACAGAAGGGGCCAATCTTCATTTGGAAGAGAATTCTACAGCCAGGGAGCAGCTACCACAAAGACATTTTCAGGTGTTCTCAGTAATATAGGCCTGTTACAGACTGCCAAAATAAAGCTGCTTCGGGTCTCTTTGGAAGTATGCTGTTTAAATGATGCATGCATCCTAAGAATCCAGAAGCTGCACCAAAGCTGCCCTCCAGTGCTTAGGAATGGAGTGTGTCTTTTGCGCGACCTCCGGACTCTTAGGACCCATGCATCATTTAAATAGCATATCTCCAAAGAGACCCGAAGCAGCTTTATTTTGGCAGTCTGTAACAGGCGATAGTTACTGTAATTTTTAGATTGTAAACCTAATTTTAGATTATATGCCAGAGGGCGGGGAACTGTCTAGCAATTTGTAAGCTGCTCTGAGAATCTTTGTGGCAGAAGAGCAGGATATAAATAAGGAAAATGAAATATAGTGGGACCAAGAGAAAGTCCTTCCATGAGGATTTCAAGACTCAAGCTTTCAATAAAATTCACTGCCCATTTATTTTCACAACATTGGCTTTTTGGGTATAATAAAATATTCTTGCAATGGATAAAAATGTTATATTCAGCACCAAGAGCTCAGGTTAAGACCAGTTTTTTTTTCTCATCTGTTTTTACATTGAAAGGTGGTATAAACCAGGGATGATATCACATGACATAATTACATGAATAAATTTGGTTTTAGAAAGTTACTTGATATTCAGGGATGTGCATGTTCTTTTGAATTATTTACCTGTTTCTTGGAAATTAACAAATAGCCGATGGAAGTGGATTTTTTTGCATTCTTTTGACTGCTAAAAGATCGTTACTTTATTACTGGAATGATCTTTCCCCATCTGTGATCCAATGGATATACCATCAAATAGTGTTTGCAACATGTGAAAGAATGATGTAGAGATGAAATTTACAAATGTACTTATAGTTGATTACTTGGTCAGCTATTACAGAAGTTTACTATTAATATAGTTATTTTGCCTCCACGTTTTTATTTTCCAGAATTTGTTATACTGGAACGTTATTGTATGCAATTGAAGATCCCATTTGGATACAATTTTATTTGTTTTTTAAAGTATTAATATGGGCTGACATAGGGAGATATGGTCTTTTAGACAGCCTGGATCTAACCTGTTTAGGATTTTGTAGGACAAACACTGTGAATCATGCCTGTTTCAAGAAGAGAATTGTATGTTCTCTGTAATCAGCCCCAATCAGCAGTCTGACCACAGCACTGGGGGGGGGGATTATTGGGATATGGGGGTTTATATGGATTTTTAACTGTAAGCCGCCCTGATTGTCATTGACAAAGAGGCGGGATATAAATAAAATGTATTATTATTATTATTATTATTATTATTATTGACTTGCTGGAGTTTCTGAACATCTTCCACAGGCAGCCCCATGTAAAATCTGTTATAGAGTGTAATCAAGGCATATGTCACTGTAGCCAGATCTAACATTTCAAGGAATTAATTTAAATAGTTTTAACTGTGCAAAGACACTCCTGGCCCCTCCCAAAATATGAGCATCTAGGCTCAGGGCTGAGTCCATCGCATCCTCCAGGCACAGAAGGACACTTTTCTTCCATGTGATAATCTCCAATAATTGGGTGGTGGGAGTGAATTCTTTAGAGAATTGCATTTATCACAAATATTAAATCTCTTCTGTTTCTTCTATAAAAATAACCAACTGCAGTTTAATCTTAACTTTCTATTTTTATCATCAAAACTACTGTACTTTTTAAATCTGCATATACTTCATCTTTTTAACTTGTATGGATATAGGAAATCCTAAAGGTCCTCAGTTATTCTACTAAGTGAGGTTAAACCATGCCATATTTAAATGGATTTTACTTACATTTGACATGAGGTCAAATTCTCACCATTAAAAAAAGAAAATAAAATTGTCCCCAGAGAGACAGATTCAGAACAACTTATATTATAGAAGTCACTATTACAGGATCCCTTTCCTTCTGTGAATGATCTTCTGCAAAAATAATTTCTTTAGTTCTGTCCACACTAGAGAAATAATCCAGTTTCCCGGTTCCTTTTCTGGGGCTCAGGGCCCACCTGGTGTGTCAGGGCTTGCCTTTGGCATCTTGGGGCAGTGATTGCTGCCCAAATCAATCTCCATTTCTCCATCTTTTGATGATAGTAGTACCTATATTTGAATCAGCACTCCACAAATCATCATCAGTTCCTTTGTTAATAGTTTGTTCCACTCCCACAGTTGTTTGGTTTATTACTTAATTAAATCCTACAAAGCCTCTTTCAGCATCCGTTTGATATCACCTTACAAACCTCGAGTCCTTTATGTCTGGAAACTCCTGCTTTGTCATAATTTTCATCTGGTTAAATTCATACCAAATCATTTGGCTGAGATCCATAATGTCAAATGTCTGATCTGAATTCCTTTAAACTATTTTGACAGATGTCTAAATATTTTTCCCCCTTTAACTGAAATCAGTCACTTATACATAAGATGCTGCTGCTAGATTCTTTAAACTGGCTGGCCCTCCTGCTTGTGTTCTCTTGTATCAGCCAGAATTTATGTTTCAGTTGTCAATTGTTAGTTCACTTCCCCTCTGCAAAGCAAAAAGATATTATCTTGATATTATCTCATGTAAGTAAACAGAACATACTTTTCTTTAACCAGCTTGTTATGTTGCTGTGCAGCAAAATTAAATCCCAATATAATTGCCGTTGTTGTTGTTGTTGTTGTTGTTGTTAACTGCCCTTTAGTCGATCTCCACTCATGACACAGCTCTAAGACCCTCTGTCCTCCACTGCTCTGCTTAATTCCTGCAACCGTATACCGGTGACCTCCTTAATAGAGTCCTTCCATCTGGCATGTGGCCTTCCTCTCTTCCTACTTTCCTCCACCTTCCCCAGCATTATTTTCTTTCCCAATGACTCCTTCCTTCTCATGATGTGTCCGAAATACAACAGCTTCAGTTTGGTCCTCTTAGCTTCCAGGGAGGTTTCCGTCTTGATCTGCTCTAGAACCCATTTGTTTGTCCTTTTGGCTGTCCATGGATTCCTAAGTACTCTTCTCCAGCACCACATCTCAAACACATTGATTTTATCTGCTTTCTTTACTGTCCATCTCTCACATCCATACATGGTAATAGGGAATACAATGGCTTGTATGATTCTAACTTTTGTGCTCAGTTGTATATCTTTGCATTTTAGAATCTTTTCTAGTTCTTTCATAGCCACTCTCCCCATTCTTAATCTTCTTCTGATTTCCTGACTGCAATCCCCATTTCTATCAATGTTTGATCCCAGGTATGGGAATTCTTTTACTATTTCTATTTCTTCATTATCTAGGTTGAACTTGTGAAGGTCCTTGGTGGTCATTATTTTTGTTTCTTTATGTTCAACAGTGAGCCTGCCTTTTCACTTTTTCCTTTGATCTTCCTTAGTAGGTGTTCCAGGTCTGTGTGGTTTTCTGCTAGTTGATACAAGCTTCTCAACTTCAAAAGGGATTACATTTATATGTTGTTGTTTTTTTGTACTTACAGTTTCATTCTTGCCTCTCTTCTTATCCATCTATTCTCACAGTACATTGGAGCAAATAGAATATTCCCTAAGGGGTGACATTTCATTGTTTGTGGAAAATCCCTATTTTTCTATAGAAAAAATTATTTTTGAGTTATTCTTAGAAGTTAGAGTACACACAATATTTAGATTTCACCTTATTTTTGCTGCTGTTGTTTGCTCTGGCTTGATTAGTTGGGTGAACAGAGCTAATGCCTACAAAGAGGGGTTGGTTGCCTCTCCGGACAGATATTCCTCTGATATCTCTACCAGGGGATTATTTTATATCCTCCTCCAGGCCCCAAATCTCTATTCTTCTCCCGAATAACTGATTCCCAGAGACTATTGCCGCTGGACTTCCTCTTCTTGGAGATAATCTAGGATGTCTATTTCCCCTGAGCTGTGGGTGGAAGTAAAGCATGTCTTGGGGAAGCAGGTTTATGTTGCAGTGGCCACCCATACTTGCTTTGTTGCTACCGCTGTTACTACCGCTGTTGCTATGTTTGTGGGCAAAGTTTTAAGGGACTTATGCTCATTCTGCTGCTGCTGGAGAGGCAGTGTTTGGAGGTGAGGTTTTAAAGGACCTCAGCTCCCACTCTCCTGCTGCCACTGCTGCTTCTTCAATGCTGATCCTTTGTTCCTTCAAAAAATTCAATGTGCAAATTTGGCACAGAAAAACAATCTCAAACTGCAAATAGTATTTGAAATTATTTCAATTTTTGAAGACTGTCTTGTAGTTGAAAGAAAATTGCTAAAATACTGCTTGCTTCCTTGGAGAACAAAATTAGTGAATTATACCTCTCTAGCACCTTGGAATGCCTGTTCTGGAGGGGATACTTTTCTCAACAAACAGGCCATCCACAAGGGAGACAGGTGGACTATTTCTTCCTGGTGGTGGTGGTGGGTACAGGGACCTCAGTGTGCTGATTCCCTAAATTGCACCTCATTATTCTATAGCCCCATCACTTGGGCCTCACGGCACTGTTAATACATCCCTGAAAGTCTCAGCCACAAACACCTCTGCTTCTCTATCCTGGAATGAGTGTAACTTCATTTCACAAATTTGTTACTGAAGCTATATATGTAGTCACAAAGGGAAACAGGATGCCATTTCTTCAGACAACTCTTTCTCCAGTGACACCTTTGTTTTTTGAATCACTGCTTATATAAGTACACTTCTCCTGTGAACTCACTGGTTCATGTAGATGATTTTTCAGAAGACTATCCCTTTATGGCAGACTATAACACAAGAACTACTGCCAAGACCATGCCCTAGTGGTTTCGTGACTACATTATTGTAACCTCCTTCTGACAGGACTTCCTCTTTCACACCTCCATCCTTTAATCTCTGTCCAGTATTCAGCTGCCCGTATTGTCACATCCGCTTGCCGCTTTGACCATGTTTCACCTCTTTTATCCTCCCTTCATTGGCTCCCCTTCCCCTTCTGCATCCGGTACAAGCTTTTATTATTGACTTTCAAAGCCCTCCATGGATTGGCCCCTCCTTACTTATCTGACATTATTTCTCCTTACATTCCTACTCGCACCCTCCGCTCTTGTAGTCAAGGTCTCCTGTCACAATGTAGGACTACCACTGCCCCCTCCCGAATTTGTCCCTTCTCGCTTGCTGCCCCTTACTCCTGGAACCTTCTTCCCCCACATGCACACCTCATCATTTCTCTACCCAGTTTCAAAACTGAATTAAAGACTATATTGTTTAGAGAAGCATTCCCAGAGGTGAGCCCCTCTCTGACCCAGGAAGCCTCCTTTTAACCATCCATTAAGAAGCCAAGCCCTTCCTCCAGTCGATCTGCCTTGGTCCAGGCCTCGGAGGTGGAGAAGAACTGATGGACCTGATCCCATTCCCCACCACCACTCCCCTTTCCTTTTGTGTCGTGTCTTCTTAGATTGTAAGCCTGAGGGCAGGGAACCGTCTAACTAAAAGATTGTATGTACAGCGCTGTGTAAATTTACTGCACTTTATAAATAAAAGTTAATAATAATAAGTTAATAACTATAACTGACTGGAGAGTCTGTATACACTTAAATTTGTAATGAACACTGGCTTGGAAGCTATTTTGGTTCTGATGCGTTACTCTAATAGGGAAAAGATAAAAATACTACAGTGAAATTGAAATCAACTTAACAACGAGTGGTAGAAGAGTTTTATATGTTCCACTAACCTCACAGGGACCTCTGTGGAAACACAGAAGGGGATCCTCTTGGTGGCTGCTCCCAGGCTCTGGAACTCCATCCTTGGCCCCCTATGTGGGTTCCTTATGGCAGCAGGTGAAGACATTTCTGTTTCAATAAGGCATTGGGAAATTGCTGTTTATGGAGACAAGACTTTTAAATAATGTAGTTTTACTTAAACATGTTTTCTTTGTTACTTTTAAAACAGTATGGTTTTAAATTGATTTTCATTGTAATAATAGTTTAATCACTTTTTAATATTTGTATACCTTAAGTGATGTAATCAGTTATAATTTTTGTAAGGTGCCTTGAGTCCAAGAGCTGGGGAAAAGGAAGGAAAATAACAACTGTTTATTAGGCTTTTGTTATAGTTTTCGTACAATTCCTTCAGTATTACAAAAGAAAACATTTATATTGATGTTTTTGTAATATGCATATTTATGAATCTTTCAGAAGGCAGATGATAATCAGCGAAAAATCCTTTACTTGGCTAACATCCCTAAGGTATAGTATAGATGTGACAACCCTGTTTAAGTATGTGAAGTGGTGTCATATTGAGGATACAGCAAGCTTATTTTCTGCTATTCCAGAGAATAGGGCTCAGAACAATTAATTCACACTATAGGAAAAGAGATTCCACCTAAACATTAGGAGGAACTTCCTGACAGTGAGAGCTGTTCGAAGAAGGTAAACACTTTCTCAAAGAGTGGTGGAGTCTCCTTTGGAGGTCTTTAAACAGAGGCTGGATGGTCATCTGTCAGGTATGCTTTGATTGTGTGTTCCTGCATGGCAGGTGGTTGGACTGGGGTCTCTATAATTCTATTATTGTAGTAGCAGTAATCATATTTTATGACATTAATTGCTATTTTCATAACAGTTGGAAAACAGGTCATGATTTTGATTGTGGCTGTTAAGCAATCTAAAGTTAGTGAGCTAACACATACTACAATATTAATTGTAATTTTTTTATTTAATTCATATTTGACATGACAATCTATACCCTACAATGCTTTGCCAATGTGGGCTCTGAAGTGCCTTCCCACTTAACAGATTTTCTATAGAACTGCAATAAGGGGGCTTCAAAACAGAATTGGAATCCAATCTTGTTTCATCTCTGGAGCAGCTTAAAACTGCAAACTAGTTAAGCCAAAATGCATGTATCCAATAAACAATGCAGTGTAAATGGCTTGTCAATCACAGATGAAATCTGTATTTATTTCTCTTTCATGCACATACCTTCCAATCTGTTTATGAAATAGGTGCCCCAAAGCTCAGCTGAACACAAGCATCTGGTATTTGATGTCAGGCACAGATGGACCAGACGCGCAGTGCATTTGCCCATAACATTCACTCTCAACATGACCATCACAATCAGGACTTTTTCATGTATTTCCCAAAGCAATACAATTTTCCTGTCTTCTCCAAAGCAATAGGATTTTCTAGAAGAACTCATGGAACTATTTTTAAGGTTCTTAAAAGATGGAAGAAAATGCATCTAACATTCTAGAAGAATTCCCAGAAATAAATAGAAAAAAACAAATATATTGAAAATATAGCTTATGTACAGTTTTGGGAAGAGTCTTGATGCAAAGCAGCAAAAGATGGATTTCTCTGTCTTTGCTTCGAGAAGTCCCTATTCTAACTAAAAATGGGAGAATCTGTGAACACTCCAAAAAAGGAAAGGAAAAAAGCACCCTTATATTTGGGTTCATTGTTAATAGAAAGTCATCAAGATAATGTTCAAATTTTTTCTACAGTAATTTTGGTTTTTTCATACTGGTGCTATTTGGAATTTCTTCCTGTTAACAGCTACTTCTGTTCTTGTTGGTCATGCTGTCACTATACCTACAAAACAAACCCAATTTTTTAGAGAAAGACTGTGGGATTATGTGTAATACATTAATGTACACTAAAGTCTTCTTCTGACCTTATTGTGCACATTTCAAAGCATTGCTTTCCATGTCACTGGATCTCCTTCACAGGGCATTGTAATGCTGAAGTTGCATGACCACCTTGTAGGGATATTTTAGCTGTGGATTGTTGCATTGACAGGAGTTGGATTGATGGCCCTTGCAGTCCCCTTCAACCCTATGATTCTGACCCATCAGTGTTGCAGTGCTCTAAAGGATTGAGAGAAAGTAGTGTCAGAATATATGAAGAATGCAGACAAAAATTACCAAAAACACCCCAACATTTAGTGAATGCTGCAACACTCAGGGAAAATTGTGTCACCATGGGGTTGGCTACACTCAGTCTCTCTCACACCCACAAAAAACAAAACAGAACAGAACACCACACATTGCAAAGCATTTTCCTGTTAACACCACACAGATCAAGGTGAGATCAGCATAACCAGCCACACATTTTCCCTTGGTGAATGCATTTCAGTGCAAGGGAGCTGTCCACATCTCCGATCCCCCACATTACTTTCAGTCACATGGCTGTGTCCACACCGCTTTTATTTCTCCCTGTCATACATGTGAACATGTATATTTCAGTTTCAAATGTAAGGAAACAATCATCTTTTTGCCCCACATATCTGTATTCCCATTGGATGGCTTATACAAGTGATGAGCAGGTCATGATTAAGGGTTCCAGATCACTGCCTAACAACCTGTTCTGCCCACTGAACCCCCCCCCCCCAGCTCCACAGTAATGCCACCTTGGAGGGCTTGCCACACAAAGGATTATGCAGATTTTCCACAAAAGTATAAAGTCCTCAAGCATAAAAAAAAAAATCCTGCATTTCAAGTTAACCATCAAGAATGTTGTGTATTCTGCTTGCAGCAACCATAAGCTGATATGATTTCTTTTTCTGGCAGTGTAGACAAGCCCTATGCTGTAGTAGGCCTTTCTTCTTCAGATTTTTCTCCAGCACTCAGAGCAGAAATGGCTACTGCCTTTTTGTCTCACACCCTCCAACATTTCACAGATGAAAACTGGGACACGTGTGTCCTAGCAGCATCAGCATTTGGTCAAGATGGTAAAGATTATTAACAATGATGAACACAGAAGCTGGAAGAGAATGCAGCACTTTGCTTTTGCCTGAGCCTACTGGGAAGGTCAAAGTTTTACTCCCTACTCTCCTCCCCTCTCCCCACTGAGGCCTGGGACAGATGGGCCCGAAGTGGTGTGTCGTCGCCAATACTAGGGTTTGAAAATGCGCTGCAACCGCACGCTCCGGAACCCTAGCACGTGATGACTGTGGCATCATTGCAGCGTCCCATCCACATGATGTAAGCAATCAATCTTGATGTAAGCAATGCGCAGAGTATAGATGTCGCTGCATGTCGCCTACATCACGAGTGCGCCAATGGCACACTCAAGATGTGTGTGCCGTCCTAAAAAGAACCCAGTTTTTCCATTTTGGGGGGGGGGAGGGAGGAGTGACGATGGGCAGTTTGGCTGCTCTGGCGTCTCTCCACAGGTAAAATAATAATAATAATAATAATAATAATAATAATAATAATGATGATGATTTATTTCTAGCCCGCCCAGTCACGAAGAATCCAGGCGGGTTACAACAGTAAAATACATCAAGTTACAATAAAGTTTTTAAAAAATCAAACCCTAGACCTACCCCCCCCCCCATTCCCAGTACTAAAACAGAATTAAATAGTAATAGTATAAAAACATTAAAAACATTAAAGTCATTAAACAAAAAATAGGCAGAAAGATAGGCGGGGAAGAATAGACAGATGAGGGGACAAATATCTCTATATCTGGGGAGGGTAACTAAGTTGGAAAGGCCTGCCGGAATAGATTCATCTTGAGTGCTTTCTTAAAAGCTGTCAGAGTGGCAAACAGGTAAACAGGTAGCTGCCAGTCCGCCCTTTTGGGGCGGATTGTACCAGGCCTGAGTTACTTGAGTACAAACTACTTTTGTACTGTGAGCTCAGTTTGCAGCAATTGAAGTAAATTGAAGATAATGAGGAAAACTGGGAAGAGGAGAGGGAAACTGGGACATTTTTTAAAAAGCTGAAAAAGGCCCTCCCTCTATCCGCCATCTTGAGGGAGAGGAAGGCAAGCCAGCTGCAACGGGCCTCCAAGGGAGTGCAGGTCTGCTGGACTTCCCCCCTTCCTTACTGTCATTCCCTTCTCCTTTTGTGTCTTATCTTTTTTAGATTGTAAGCCTGAGGGCAGGGAAATGTCTAATTAAATTGTAAGCTGCTCTGATAGCTTTGGCTGAAGAGCGGGGTATAAATAAATAAGTATTGGCAGTTTACAGACCGCCCTTTTGGGGTGGCCTGTTCCTGCCCCTTTCCCCACCAGATCAGGGCCTCAGTTGCCACAGCGGCAGCCTCTGAGGCCCCGATCCACCGCTTTCCAGGCCGCAGGGAAGTGGCAAAAGGCCGCTTCCCCATGGCCTGGAAAGAGGTGTCCTTGGGGCTTCATGCCCCAAGGACACCCGACCAGCGGCAGGGTGTTGCTTTTGTGTTGCTAGCGCAGCTGTGAAAAGGCTGCGCCCAGCGCCACAAACCTGGAAGGAGCTCCATTTTGGAGCTCCTTCCGGCGCCGTGGAAAGGACGCCCCAAGCGCCCTTGCACGGCGCCAGGATGTCATTTCCGTTCCGCTCCATTTGGAGGCGGCACGGTCGTGATGTCTCAATGGTGGCGCCCATGTAGAATGGGCGCCGCCATTTTGTACATACTAGGTACGTACTAGGGTTAGGGCATCCGGAAAGGACACCCTTTCCTAACCCTAGTACGTACCTAGTGCGTACTTTTTGCGCATCTGGAATGCGCCATTATTATTATTATTATTATTATTATTATTATTATTATTATTATTATTATTATTGGGTGATAGGATTAACCAGGACTGTTCCTGTCAAATCAAGACAACTGGACATATGTTGTTTTCTACAAGCACAAATGTTTCCTAAAATCGTAGAATGTAGTACCAGTCTAAGGAGATTATCACACACTAAATCCACGCTGGGATAGATGTGGGTTTTAACTGTCACTGACAGT
>NC_056527.1:72702092-72713618 GCF_019175285.1 Sceloporus undulatus | reverse complement strand
GACAGTTGAAAGCTATGGAAGAGCCGAAGGTTGGATACAGGCTGCCTATTGCCCAGGCACAGGGCAGTGCAATAAGATCTGTCAGCGACGGTTACAACCCATGTCTATTCAGGCATGGATTTAGCTATGATAATCTTCTACTCCTGCTGTGATATAGAATCTTAAATCAGACCATCACAACAGGGCACAGTCATGATGAGGGCAAATTACTTCCCAGCCCTTACATTCAAGCATCCTTTACTATGAATACTTTTACAAGCGCAGTTTGTTGTTGCTGTGTGCCTTGTTTCTGATTAATGACAACCTAAGGTGACCTTTTTAGGGTTTTCTTGGCAAGATTTGTTCATAGATGGTTTGCCTTTGCCTTCCTCTGAGGCTAAGAGACTGTGACCTGCCCAAGCCACCCAGTGGGTTTCTCTGACAAAATGGGGACTTGTATCCTGGTCTCCCAAAGTTGTAGTTCAAACAATCAAACCAGTACACCACCTGGTCTCTACAAGTACAGTATCTGCTATTGGTATCGTTCTGTGTCTGCGAAGCCCCTGCTCCGGGTCGATGACTTTTAGAATCTCAATGCCTTCTTTGTAGTACTTTTCAGTAGAGATGGTATAAGGTTTTGATTCATAGATTTAAATAAGAAACAAAACCTCTTGGAAGGCAACTCATCCTGCTTTCACCCTGCCTGTTTAAAGCTTCTGTTATTTGAAATGTCCCTTGGTGAGTTAAACAGCATCAATCATATATTAATAGTATAATATATAGTGTGTTGTGTGCCTCCACATCATTTTTACTTTGGTGAGTAAACAGGTGACACTTAGTATGTTTCTTCAAAGGAGTTTGTAATTGCCATCCTCTGAGGCTGGACGAAAGTGTTTATGCCCGAGATCAAACCATAATGTCTCTTCACTGAAGTCTATGCTGCAGAATTTTTAGCATATATTGTTTTGCATGGGAATTAATACTGTGGTCCTATAGTTGCGCAGTCTTTTGTGTATCCTTTTTTGTTGTTTGGGTGATATTGATCTTTTGGTCTTCTGGCCATGGTTTTGACTTCCATATTGTTGGCATAATTTGGTTATCAAGCACAAAGACACAAGAGACTTGGAGAGAAAGTACTTTCTCTGGGGACCAAACTCACTTCACCACTTGCTCATGACAATAATACCACATGGCCAGATTTGAGTGTGTGATGACCACACTGAAATCCACCCCTCATTCTGAATTGGTAAATGATTTTGTCCCTGTTTGAATCCTCCTGCAAAATTGCCTTGGGCTCTTTTTTTTTTTAGGGTGGCCTTTGGGAAACTTTTTGTCCTGGCCCTTGTAAATTTTAGTGGAGGTGCATTTAAAACTACTTAAAAATACAGGATGAAAAACAAAAATTTCAGGAAAATATGGGAAGAAATAGATTTAACTATATTAATATGTTTTCCCTTTTATCATAATGTCCAGTCATAATGTGCAAGTGACACAGTTTTGAAATGATGGGGAAAAATAAAGCCAAGGTAGTCCATGTGTTAGCAACAAATGAGGATCTATTTTTAAGGACAGTAGATTCAATTCCTTTTGACCTTTTGTTAATAAGTTAAAGAGTCGCTGTTCTTTTTCTTCTGGGCACTAATTAATTCTTGTGTGTTAATTTTCATGTTTGGCAACAAGTGACAGTGTACTTTGTTAGCTTTGTAGGTTAAAGAGTATTTTAACTGATATGTGGCTAATCATTTATCCTCTCATTGTCATGCCTTGCACAGAGAACTCATCATTCTTTCATGAAAAATACACAGGTGGTGCTTGGAGGGCAGTTAATCCAGCTTCCAATGCTGGGGTGGTTAAACATTTTGTAATTTTGTCCCATGTTGCCATTCCTATTTTGCTTTCCATACTCTGGACTCATGGAAGATCTTTGTGCTATCAAGAAACATAAAGTTGCACCATACTCCGCCATAGAATTAGATCTATGATAATCAAAACAATCGTCTTGTACTTTGAGCCAAGCCCCACATTGTTGTCTATTCTAAGGATTGCATGTATGAGTCTCCTCATCCTAAAAAAACAAACAAACATAACAAACAAAAACAAAAAACAATCAAAAAGAGCAGGGAGAGGAGAAATTTTCACAGCTGTAAAACCCAGACAAACAGGGACTATTGAGATCTTAATTTTGCTTTGTTTTTTTGAACTTACTGAAGTATATGTTGTGTTGTGGGCCTTCAAGTCATTCCGACTTATGGAGACCTAACGAAATCATCATGGGGGTTTCTTGGCAAGTTTCTTCAGAGGGGGTTTTTTGCCATTGCCAGGTTGACGAGAGTGTGATTTGCCCGAGGTCACTCAGTGGGTTTACATGGCTGAGCTGGGATTCAAACCTGGTCTCCAGAATCATAGTCCAATGCTCAAAATGAGTATGGAATAGAACTTGTGATTTTAAAAATGTGAAGTGTGAGGAAACAACCTGGGTGGTCATGTTAACTCTGAAAAGTGTGGCTTTCATCTCTGTTGTAGTCATCCATTTTAATGCAATAATTAGAATTAGAATGGCACAGTTTCATCCATAACCTTCAGGGGAGTTTTTTGCCTGCCTAGACAGTGCTACTGTGACAATTTCTGGCCAAGAAGAGAAAGTGAGAGGTATCTGGGGTACACCTAGCTGCAGTTCTCCAGTGGGGAGATGGTTTGGTCACTGCCAGGATCCAGAGGCCAATGCTAGCTATCATCTCCCAGATATTGCCTGGTGTCTTCCTAGCTTCCATCCAAACTACACGACTACAGCTCCACTGATGTTTCTATAGAATCATAGATCCTAGAGTTGGAGGATGACCACAAGAGCCCTCCAGTCCAACTCCCTGCCATGCGGAATCTCAATCAAAGCTCCCCGACAGATGGCATCAAGCCCTCTGCTTAAAGCCTCCAAAAAAGTAGACCTCGCCATGCTCTGAGGGAGTGTGTTCCACTGTCGAACAGCCCCTTTACTGTCATGAAGTTCCCTACTGTTGGTGGAATCTCTTTCCTGTGTTTTGATCCATTGTTCCAGGTCCTGTTCTTGGAGCAGCAGAAAACAAGGTTGCTCTTCCTCAAATGACATCCCTTCAAATATTTCAATAGGGTGGAGACATGGTAGTTAAGTGGAACGTGTCCTACAACCATGTAGCGGGGAATGGGACCCCAGTCTTCCAGTGAAAAGGTTTGAATCAATGAATGGGCCCAGATTAATCATTGCCGTGAAGAGGAGTTCCAACCCAGATGGGCACCTCAATGAAAACAATTTACAATCCCTTTGATCCTATTACCTGATCATAGACCAATTACAAACAAATTACAATTACAACAAACCACACTGGTGATGTTTGGCCCTTGTGGCCTCACTAACTAATAAGAAGGATGTCCTAATTTTTTTAAACGACTGCATCTTGTGGTCCTGAAATAAATTTTAAGTGGAAGATTGCTGTTTATAATACATGAGTTGGATAGTTTCTTGTTGTTGTTGAGTTCCTCATCATCATCATCATCCATCATCATGCATCACATCATCATCATCATCAATCATGCCTTTATGCTTCTATTTCTACTAATGTCCTGTAGATTTACACAGCACTGTACATCAAACAATTAAAATTACCTATAAATTAAACCCTTCCCATGGCAATACATTCTAAGAAATAATGCATTCATATTCATATAAATAATACATAACCAATACAGACAGGGGTTTCAATTAAAATACCACAGGCAACACTAAACATGCAGATCTAAGCTGGCTGAACCTCAGGTGATTTGGGAAGCCAATATTTAAATCAGGTTTTTATAGTTGAAATTATAGCCTCATCATGTTCTCACTGCTGTATGAAATTTAAGATTGCGAGAGGGAGAAAGGCCATCCCATTTACTTTCAAGTACACATTGTTGTTGGAAATCTCAACTGACCACACCAAGCTTTTGCCGCCCCTGCAGTGTCCTGTGCCTAACAGTGATTGGCATGGCCATTATCCAAACTATTAAAACAAAAGTAGGAACAGAGTTACTGGAGCCAAGGGTTATTATAGGAAGAATGTCCCCTCACAACCCTGAAGGCTGTCACCATGAGCGGGATCACTACACTTGCTATTTTGGCTCCCAATCCAACTTGTATTATATTGTGTGCTGCTACCAGGGATTTCTGTGTTCCATCAACCTCCTGAATTATAAAAGGGGACTCCAATTCACACATTTGTAGCGCACAGTGTTTGTCCTCGCTTCCACGTACACCTGTGGAGCTGAGCCCAGTCAGCAGTGATCCCTCCTGACTTCACTTCCACATTCCGGCCGGCTGTTGTGGTACTGATTAGGAATTGGATAGCAGCTCTGTGAATGTTGTCGCTGC
The DNA here is from genome assembly GCF_019175285.1 of Sceloporus undulatus. Classification (NCBI taxonomy): domain Eukaryota; kingdom Metazoa; phylum Chordata; class Lepidosauria; order Squamata; family Phrynosomatidae; genus Sceloporus; species Sceloporus undulatus. The sequence continues at coordinate 72,709,261 of NC_056527.1, read as the reverse complement.
CCAGCTTCCAGAAGTGCCAGTCCAATGTTAGATGGGGCATCACGGAAATGGGAGCTGACCAGTCATATCAACCCCCACTCTGAAGAAGAAATGGCTGTTTAAAAAACGAAAGGCATGCTTTGCAGCATGACTGGGACTGTCTTCCTTCCCTGGCACTCATCTGCATACGCTGGGATTAGAAGTCACACACAACGCAATAAATGATGCCCTGCTCCATGGCACACCGATACGCTCATGCATGTGATGACAAGGGTCCTGGGATTTTTCTTTTCTGCTGCCTTCTGACAGCTTTATATTCTTTAGCACCACAGAACAGCAACCCAAAAGTTGAAAAATACAAAGGTGCTTTGTTGCTGTGATTACATTTAAAGCCCTACATGGGCTTGGCTCAGCAGTACTTTGCAGGGAACGCCTTCTTCCTATTGTGTCCGTTCCCTGCACACTGAACGGTTCTCTGGAAGCAACATCGAACTACAGCCAAAAAAAATCTAGGCTAACATGCAGTTTCCCAAGGCCTTTTCCTATTACTGCTCCAAAACTATGGAACGACCTGCCGGGGAGATCCATCATAGTTCCCCCCCACACTGACAGCTTTAATGATAGCACTATCAAGACAGAATCTCTTCCGGCAGGCCTTTCCAACTTAGTTACACTCCGCCCCCAGATATAGAGTTTTATTGTCCCACTCATCTGTCTATCTCTTCCCACCTATCTTTCTGCCTATGTTTTGGTTTAATGTCTGTTAATGTTTTTAATATTATTTTATATATTATTACTGTTTAATTCTGTGTTTAGTGACTGGGAAATAGGGTAGGTCTATGGGTTTATTTTGTACAAAACTGTTATTTGTAACTTGGATGTTTTTAGGTTACTGTTGTAAACTCGCCTCGGATTTCTCTGTGTATTGGGGCGGGCTAGAATAAATTATATTACTTATTATTATTAGATTTGTTATAAAAGTTTTATAAAGTTGTAATGGGCTGACTGTATTCTAGATAGGATTTCACTTCTGCCACGTGATGCTGCATTCAACACACAACCAAAGAACAAGCTGGCATTTGGGTGAACTGCCTTGACAAGCAGAGATATCATGGTGCTTAAGAGGATGTCCAGGTTTTGCAGTAGGCATAACGACTACATAGGCTCTGGAAAGATCTCTGTCGGTTCACCATGTGAATGAGAACTGACAACTAAGCCATACGCTTGAGAAGACATGAATGGCAGATGGGCTTTCTCAGCTCGTGTAAAGTCAAAAAGAGCATAAGTAATATTTGCAGTTGGAAAATGGATGTTCAGAGTGTTCTTCTTTTTGCAACCTTTTTTCCGCCAGATACTCCTTTACAACTTACATTTACATAATGTTCTTTGGTTCAACCATCCAGTATACTAGTCTGAAGAGAAAGGGCTGCAATCTGTAGCTAACATCGAATAATGGCAATGGGGATAACGCTAGTTCTCCCGGGAACAGTGCAGAGAGTGGAACAGAATATGGGGAAATTGGGGCATAGCCAACAGTGGAATGTTGTGCTGTTGTTGTGTCCCTCTAATGGGGTCTCCTCTTTCTGTTGGAAACAGTAGAAATGCGCCATGGGTTTTAAAAAATATTCTTTAGCTAATATTAAAAACACGTGAATAAAATAACATTTGTACTCAACAGACAGACTTTAGCATAAGGCACTTCTCTATTACATTTTCTCTTATTTTGCATCTTCCTTATCTCAATTTCTCAACACAAATAATTAACAATTATTTGTATATATATTGACTACAACCTTTTGCAATCCAATTCGTTATTTTCAATGTTTCTTCTAATGCCGTTATTTTTTCTATTTCTGCTTCTCTCATTTACTCTTCACCAATCTGTTTATGCTTTCAATTATGCATTTATTTTACCCTTTTATGATAATCAATTCTTCCTATTTTGCACTTTTGCCCATAGGAGCTCCTATACTTCAAAAAGTGTCTAGTACCCTCATCTTTCAGGACTATTTCCCCTGTCCCCAATTGTTCAACCATCCTATGTGTGTATTCCTCTGAGTCACCAATTTTCCTTGGAACCCTAACTCAATGGTTGTATACTCAGAGAGCACACATGGCATCATTGCAGTAAAGGTGTACCATGCAATGCTTGGATTTTATACAATATGTAACTATGTTACTATTCCCCCCCCCCTCTTTAACATATGGGATTTTTTTTTTAAATATGTGGGAAGGTGAAACTTTACACTGAGCTACTGTGGCCTTAGTGGGCCGCTAGTGCTTTCCATCCCGTCATGTCTCTGGGACAGTTAATCTCCTCTGGTGTTTTTAGAGAAACTTTAAAGAATCTATCCAAATGTGTTAACTGTTTTGAGGGCACAAGCTTGCATCACCCACAGGGCAAACTCCATTAGAAGGTAAGATTACAACTTGCTTGTTTCATTGGAAGCTGCTTAGCTACTATGGTGGGCTACCAATCTCCCTGTTCCAACATATCATCTGTCGCGGGAAATAGTTTTAGGGAAAGAAAATTCCCACTAAGCCTTTATTGTAGACAGTTCTCCTCCCTCCGATTTCCTCCTCCCCCAAGATAACTGCATCAGGAAAGTAATAGTGGCACTCTATTTCTCGCTTTGTCAGGCCCCACCTGAATACTGTGGTCCAATTCTGGAACACACAATTTTAAAAGGATGGTTGAGAAACTGGAGCTGTCCAAAGCGAGTGGGACTAACAATAGTGAAGGGCCTGAAAACATTGCCCTATGAGGACACTTAGGAACTGGGGATGGGTTCAGCCCTGGAGAAGAGAATGGTTAAGAAGTGATTGGATTATCTATCTGCTGTTTACAATATTTGACAGGGCATGTCATGTTGAATCTATAGAACAGTAGAGCTTGGAACGAGTCCACTCAGAGCCCACTCCATCCAACCCCCTGCCATGCCGGAATCATAGCAATCAAAGCATCCCCGACAGACCAGCCATCCAGCTTCTGTTTAGAGAAATTCTGAAACAGGATACTCCACTACACTCTGAGGGATGTTGTTCCACTGTCAACCAGCCCTTACTTGTCCAGGAGTTCCGCTTAATGTTGAGGCGGAATCCTTCTTTTCCTGTCAGCTGTGTAGACATTGTTCTAGGTCGTGTTATCTCTGGCGAGCAAAGCAGAAAACAAACTTACTCCCCTTCTTCAATATGACAATCCCTTTCAAATATTTTGAACCGGGGCTATCATATCACCCATCTTAACTCTTCTCTTCTCCAGGCTAAACATCCCCACTCCCTAAGTTCGTTCTTCATAGGTGCATGGTTGTCCAGACCCTTCACCATTATAGTCACTCCGCTTTGGACACGCTCCAGTTTCTGCAACATCCTTTTTAATTTGTGGTGCCCAGACTGATCACCAGTATCCCAGCAGGGACCAAGGAAAGCAGAAGCAGTGAGAATTTCATTGTCCAATCTGACTAACTAGACCAAATAGTGTAATGATTTACTAATATTTATACAATGTGCTGCTGTGTGTTGTACAATAACGTGGTTTCTCTTATGCCATGAGACGATGTAAACGTGTGACAATCTCTTGATTTGACTGTTTTGTTAATCTTTTAATGTATGTGTTTGTTTTTATTTTAATATAGTCAATAAAAAAATTAATAATAAACAATTGTGATACGATTGGCCCTGTTTTAAATATTCTTGTGAACACACGATGATGATGATGATGATGATGATGATGATGATGATGATGATGATGAATCAACAACAACAAGAACTATCACTCATGTATATGAACAGCAATCATTCCACAGTAAAATTTTATTTCAGGACCACAGATGCAGTTTTTTTAAAAAATATGACATCCTTCTTATTAGTTAGTGAGCCACAAGGGCCAACATCACCATGTTGTTTGTTGTAATTTGTAATTTGTTGTAATTTGTTCTATGATCAGGTAATAGGATCAAAGGGATTTTAATTGTTTCAATTGAGGTGCCCATCTGGGTTGGAACTCCTCTTCACAGGGCAGATATGTAATCTGGGCCCATTCCTTGATTCTAAAGCTTTCACTGGAAGACTGGGTCCCATTCCTGCTACATGGTTATTGGACTACTGTTCCACTTTAACTACCATGTCTCCACCCTATTGAAATATTTGAAGGGATGTCATATTGAGGAAGGAGCAACCTTGTTTTCTGCTGCTCCAGAGAACAGGACCTGGAACAATGGATGCAAACTACAGGAAAAGAGATTCCACCTAAACATTAGGAGGAACTTCATGACAGTAGGGGCTGTTCGACAGTGGAACACACTCCCTCAGAGCATGGCGAGGTCTACTTTTTTGGAGGTCTTTAAGCAGAGACTTGATGGCCATCTGTCGGGGATGCTTTGATTGAGAGTTCCTGCATGGCAGGGAGTTGGACTGGATGGCTCTTGTGGTCTCCTCCAACTCTAGGATTCTATGATTCTATGAAATCAGTGGAGCTGTAGTCTGTAGTTTGGATGGAAGCTAGGAAGACCCAGGCAATATCTGGGAGATGATAGCTAGCATTGTCCTTCTGGATCTCTGGCATGTGACCAAACCTCATCTCCCAGCTGGAGAACTGCAGCTAGGTGCTACCCAGATACCTCTCACTTTCTCTTCTTGGCCAGGAAATTGTCACAGTAGCACTGTCTAGGCAGGCAAAAACTCCCTGAAGGTTATGGGATGAAACTTGCTCATTCTAATTCTAATTATTGCATTAAAATGGATGACTACACAGAGACTGAAAGCCACACTTTTCAGATTTACATGAGCCACCCAGGTTGGTTTCCTCACACATTCACATTTTTAAAATCACAAGTTCTTTCCATCTCATTTTGAGCATTGGACTATGATTCTGGAGACCAGGGTTTGAATCCCAGCTCAGCCATGTAAACCCACTGAGTGACCTCGGGCAAATCACACTCTCTCAACCTGGCAATGGCAAACCCCCTCTGAAGAAACTTGCCAAGAAACCCCCATGATAGGTTTCTGTTAGGGTCTCCATAAGTCGGGAATGACTTGAAGGCCCACAACAACAACAATATACTTCAGTAAGTTCAAAAACAAAGCAAAATTAAGATCTCAGATGTCCCTGCTTTGTCTGGGTTTCTTACAGCTGTGAAAATTTTCTCTCTCTCCCTGCCTTTTGATTGTTTTTTTGTTGTTGTTGTTTATGTTTGTTTGTTTTTTTAAGATGAGGGAGCACTCATACATGCAAGCCTTAGGAATAGTACAACAATGTGGTCTTGGCTCAAAGTACAAGACGATTGGTTTTGATTATCATAGATCTTAATTCTATGGCAGGATGTGCAACTTGATGTTTCTTGATAGCACAAAGAGTCTTCCATGAGTCCAGAGTATGGAAAGCAAAATAGGAATGCAACATGGGGACAAAATTACAAAATGTTTCTACCCCAAGCATTGGAAGCTGGATTAAGACTGCCCTCCAAAGCACCACCTGTGTATTTTCATGAAAGAATGATTGAGTCTTCTGTGCAAGGCACTGGACAATGAGAGGATAAATGATTAGCCACATATCAGTTAAATATCTCTTTAACCTACCAAGCTTAACAAAGTACACTGTCACTTGGTTGCCAAAACTGAAAATTAACACAAGAATTAATTAGTGCCCAGAAGAAAAAGAACAGCGAACTCTTTAACTTACTTAACAAAAAGGTCAAAAGGAATTGAATCTACTGTCCTTAAAAATAGATCCTCATTTGTTGCTAACACATGGACTATCCTTGGCTTTATTTTTCCCCATCATTTCAAAACTGTGTCACTTGCACATTATGACTGGACATTATGATAAAAGTGAAAACATATTAATTATATGTTAAATCTATTTCTTCCCATTATTTTCCTGAAATTTTTGTTTTTCATCCTGTATTTTAAGTAGTTTTAAATGCATCCATCTAAAATTTACAAGGGCAGGACCAAAAAGTTTCCCAAAGGCCCACCCTTAAAAAAAAAAGAATCCCCAAGGCAATTTTGCAGGAGGGATTCAAACAGGGACAAAATCATTTACCAATTCAGAATGAGGGGGTGATGTTCAGTGTTGTCATCACACACTCAAATCTGGCCATGTGGTATTATTGTCATGATCAGAGTTGGTGAAGTGAGTTTGGTCCCCAGGAGAAAAGTACTTTCTCTCCAAGTCTCTTGTGTCTTTGTGCTTGATAACCAAATTATGCCAACAAATATGGAAGTCAAAACCATGGCCAGAAGACCAGAAAAGATCAATATACACCCAAAACAACAAAAAAGGATACACAAAAGACTGCAGCAACTATAGGACCACAGTATTAATTTCCCATGCAAACAAAATATATGCTAAAAATTCTGCAGCATAGACTTCAGTGAAGAGACATTATGGTTTGATCTCGGGCATATAACACTTTCTCAGCCTCAGAGGATGGCAATTACAAACTCCTTTTGAAGAAACATACTAAGTGTCACCTGTTACTCACCATAAGTAAAAAATGATGTGGAGGCACACAACAACACTATATATTATACTATATACCGTAATATATTGATTGATGCTGTTTAACTCACCAAGGGACATGTTCAAATAACAGAAGCTTTTAAACAGGCAGGGTGAAAGCAGGATGAGTTGCCTTCCAAGAGGTTTTGTTTCTTATTTAAATCTATGAATCAAACCTTATACCATCTCTACTGAAAAGTACTACAAAGAAGGCATTGAGATTTCTAAAAGTCATCGACCCTGGAGCAGGGGCTTCGCAGAACACAGAACAGATACCATATAGCAGATACTGTACTTGTAGAGAGCCAGTGTGGTGTACTGGTTTGATTGTTGAACTACAACTTTGGAGACCAGGATACAAGTCCCCATTTTGTCAGAGAAACCCACTGGGTGGCCTTGGGCAGGTCACAGTCTCTTAGCCTCAGAGGAAGGCAAAGGCAAACCATCTATGAACAAATCTTGCCAAGAAAACCCTAAGAAAAGGTCATCTTAGGGTTGTCATTAATCAGAAACAAGGCACACAGCAACAACAAACTACGCTTGTAAAAGTATTCATAGTAAAGGATGCTTGAATGGTAAGGGCTGGGAGAAGTAATTTGCCCTCATCATGACTGTGCCCTGTTGTGATGGTCTGATTTAAGATTCTATATCACAGCAGGAGTTAGAAGATTATCATATGCTAAATCCA
>NC_056527.1:72692715-72701992 GCF_019175285.1 Sceloporus undulatus | reverse complement strand
CCTCTTGTATTCTGCTGCTCAGGGAACACTCACCACTGGATTTTGCCCTTATATCTGGATGGGGTTAGTCCCTTCCTAGGGCCAGGTACAATCTGGGAGAGCTTTTGGATTTTGTGTTTGTGTAGATACAGATTACATTAGTTTTCAAGAGTGCTTTTCATCAGAAAACAGTTTCTACAGCTGTGATTCTGTCTAAAGAAAGATGGCCAAATGATCGTAACACTGCCTTGGTTATGTTCACGTTAGAGTATTACAGTGCACCCCATGTAGGGATGTCCTTGAAGAAGATTTGCAAACTGCAAGTGGTACAGAGTTAGAGATGCAATGGTCCTAAAAACCATCAGAAATTTTGGAAACCCTCTGTCATGCTTTAGGATTTCTTTGTTTTGTTTTTTGTTTTCTTCGCCTTTTCATTGTGGGTCTTCATGGGATGCAACAGCTAGGATACTTGTAGGATTTCAGCACATAGAACACATTATAGCTGTTCTATATCTGTTTACACTATTTATATACTTGTAGGCTAAATTCAGTGCAATTTGTAACCACATAATTTGTTGTGCCACCTGAATGCATGTGGATTTAGCCAAATATTAAGAACACTCTTAAAACCCATGTTTTGGTTTACAAGCAGGACCTGCTAGGCTGGCAAGTATAAGTGATAGGCTTTCACTAGTGGTCTCTCAGCTTTGGAACTCTTTTGTGTTTACATCAGGAATGTGTAATCTGGGTACATGCAGCCTTAATTCAGCCTGTCATGGGTACATTAACTTCTCTTCCTCTGTTTCCCACTGATTTAATACAGATAGCTGCTTTAGGGAAATACACTCCTCCCTTTAGGGAAAAGATTTAGCTGCCATGATTTTCTAATTTAATATTTTCTTAATTTAATCTAAGATTAGTAATTAATCACATTTTGTGATACTGAAGTCTTTTGGCAAATTATGCTTTATGATTAAGTACTGTTGCTTAGTATTAAACTGCTTTACTTTCATCTTATTAGTTATCTTAGACATATATTAGGCAGAAATTCATTATAAAAATATCTTCAACTAAAAAGTTTGTAATTATATGTTGTTATAGAAAGCAGGTCTTTACTCTTTCTAATATCTCTTCTTTTTTCTCTAACTTTCAGGGGCCCTGTTCCAGTTCTTGTTATGAGTCTTCTCTTTATTGCATCTGTATTTATGTTGCACATCTGGGGTAAATATACTCGGTCATAGACATCCCTGTTTCCCATTTGCCAGCTTGAAAACTACAACTTGGACCAAAATCTGGTAGAAGAATTTCTGTAGTGTATTCTTCTCAATGGAATTATTAAAGAAGTTTTTCTGATTTGATATTTCTGTTGAATGGACTTGTACTTTCTGCTAAGTAAGATTTTTGGTTCTTTCCTATCAGACATTCTCCAGTTTGTATCTCTATACTCAAATTGCAATTAATTTCATTAAAATTATCTACATAAGTGAAGCTATGTAGTTTTTTTTTAAAAAAAAAATCCTTTGTGTCATTTTTCTATGACAATTTTAAAGAGGTGCTAGAATGATTTTTAACAAAAGTTCATGTGTGATTAAAATAAACTACAACAATGCCTTGATGCGCGGCAGGTTGAAAAAGTATAGCAATGTTTTGTCAGGACAGTTCAAATCTTAATTTCCTGAATATCAGAGCATACAGATATACAGTACGCCCTCCCCTTATGCGGGGATCCATGGGCATGCGCCCCACTACTTTTTCCAGGGTGTGCAACTGGCTCATCCGGTGCAGCATTCCGCATATGCTGAAAGCCATGTACGGCACGCCCGCGTAAAACATGGGTGCGCTGTATTCATGTTTCTCCAAAATACTGGATTTTTTTTTCAGAGGTCCACTCTAGTTCATTGTTTGTTGGAATGGCAAATGTATATAAACACTTACAGGTTGAGTCTCATTTATTTGGAATTCCAAAATCTAAAATAGTCCAAAATTATAACCCAGTTATATAGTGATGGTTTTTTCTCCCCCTTTTACCTTGTTTTTGGGGGCCATTCAGACTACACTTTACCCCGGATCAGAAATTGATTCTTTCACGTGAAGTTCATATTGGCCCCAAATCTCCCACAAGTGAATCAGAGGCATGCACAAGCATTTCGTGTCAAATGCCCCTTAGCGTGGGTCATTTGCAATCGGGGCAAAAGCCTGGGTTCTGCCAAATATGAACTTGCTCCCGATCATGATTGGGCCAAGTTCAGGGGGATTTAGGTCAGAGGGAGGGCAGAGGGTGAGCATTCCCTCCCCTCATCTGGGCAAAGGAGGAGGAGGAGGAAAGAGTCAGAGGAGGAAGGATGGAAAAAGGGAATCTGACAGGAGGCAAAAAGGGGGAATCGGGGTAACTGACGGGGGCTGCAAAGGGCAGTCAGAGGGAGGGCAGAGGGGGGAACTGGAGAAAGTGACGGAGGAGGAGGATGAAGGAGCCGGGGGGAAGAAGGCGGGCATGGAGTGCATTCTATAATGGAGCAGGAGGAGGCGAAGGAAGAGGCAGGAGGAAGGGTCAATTCAGGGCAGGTCAGAAGGACAGAGCAAACTAAGCCTCTGCTCTCCAGCAGGGACCTTTCCCTTTTTATTTTTTATTTTTAAAAATTATTTTTGGCAAAAAAAATGTGCAATGTACATAACTAGAGTCCCAGTTGACTGAGCTCTTTAACAGAGGCCCACAGGGGTTCTTTACACTGGTGTTTAACAGCGGATGCCCATAGTCTTGTTCAGTGCCTCCTTAAGACTTTTCAGTATGGACACTGAAGGCCCTGCTGCAGTCACCTGCAACACTTGTGGGATGTTTGTATTCTTGCTTAGAGATTTGGGGAACTTCACCTGCAATAAGTGCAAGTTGGTGGCCCTGTTAGAAGTGAAAGTACAGCAGCTGGAGGCCCAGGTAGCTACACTTCAGCATCATAGGGAGCAAGAGGTTTTCCTGACCAGAACTGACAGGGAACACACAGAAGAGGTTGCTGGGGAGGAGGAGGTCACTTCACATACTACAGAAATAGATGGTTGGAGGAAAGTCACAAACAGAACTAGGAAAAGCAGGATACGTTCTGGGAAACTGCAGCTGCAGAATCAATTTGAATCTATTTTCAAGGATGATGAGGAAGAGCAGCAGGAACAGACTTCAGGGACAGAGCAGGGGTCCCTGGGAGTACCACCAAAGGGACCAGTCGCTGCTAAGCCTCGGAGGAGGTGTCTGGTGGTCGTGGGGGACTCCTTGCTGAGAGGCACTGAACCAGTGGTTTGCAGACCTGACAAGATATCTCGGGAGGTGTGTTGTCTCCCTGGGGCAAAGATCCTTGATGTGACAGAGAGGCTGACAAGACTTGTCAAGCCCACTGACCATTATCCCTTTTTTATATATACATGTGGGAACCAATGATACTGCAAGGCACAGCCTTCAGAACATCATGAGGGATTATGAGGATTTGGGTAGGAAGTTGAAAGAGGTGGATGCACAGGTTGTCATCTCATCTCTTCTCCCAGTTGAAGGGCATGGTTCAGGAAGGGAGAAAAAATAGCAGATGTAAACAACTGGCTCCGTAGATGGTGCCGTCAAGAACGGTTTGGATTCTTGGATCATGGACTGAGATTCCATGAGGAAGGACTTCTGGCAAGGGATGGGTTGCATCTCACGCCAGTTGGAAGAAACGTTGTTGACAATAGTCTCAAGAATTTGATCAGGAGGGCTTTAAACTGAGTTATGTGGAGGAGGGAGACAGCAGGGATGGAGAAAATAGCCAAACTGTCATAGAGGGAATAAGACAAAACAGTGCAAGGACCCAAGAGTGGGAGAAAAAATGTTTGCACAGACAGCAAGTAAAGGGAACACATGGTCTTAAATGTATCTACACTAATGCACAGAGTATGGGAAATAAGCAAGATGAATTCGAAATCCTAGTGCAACAAAGCAAATATGATATAATTGGCCTCACTGAGACCTGGTGGGATGAGTCTCATAATTGGAATGTAGAAATAGAGGGGTATAACTGTTTCAAGAGAAATAGGCCAAACAGGAAAGGAGAGGGAATAGCCTTATATGTCAGGGACATTTACACCAGTGAAGAGATCCAGGACATCAATCCTGGAAGCCAGGTGGAGAGCACCTGGATAAAAATTAAAGGGGAGGGAAACAACAAGGTTGTTATTGTAGGAGCGTACTACAGACCCCCAAGTGAGACTGGGGAATTGGATGATGCTTTTCTAGAACAGATGACTACACACTCAGAAAGGAGAGATGTAGTAGTAATGGGTGACTTCAACTATCATGATATTTGCTGGAATACAAAATCAGCCAAATCCTCAAGGTCTAGCAAATTCCTCACTTGCCTTGGAGACAGTTTCATTGTCAAAAAGGCGGAAGAGGCAACAAGGGGGTCAGCTATTTTGGATCTGATCCTAACCAACAGGGATGACTTGGTTAATGGGGTGCAAGTGGTGGGATCCTCAGGTGGAAGTGACCATGTTCTCCTGGAGTTTGTAATACAGTGGAAAGGAGAAGCCAGGCATAGTCAGACACGCATCCTAGACTTTAGGAGAGCGGATTTCAGTAAACTTAGAGAAACACGGGGGGTGATCCCATGGCCAGGAATACTAAAAGATGAGGGAGTTCAAGACGGATGGGACTTTCTCAAAAGGGAGATACTGAAGGCACAATTTCAAACAGTTCCAATGAGGAAGAAAAATGGGAGATATCTCAAGAATCCAGGATGGATGACTAAGGAACTTTCAGCTGAGCTAAATTTTAAACGGGACATGTATAAGAAATGAAAAAATGAGGAAATCACCAAAGAGGAATTCAAACAAATAGCAAGCACATGTAGGGGTAAAGTCAGAAAAGCTAAAGCACAGAATGAACTCAGGCTTGCTAGAGAGGTTAAAAACAATAAAAAGGGCTTTTTGGAATATGTCCACAGCAAAAGGAAGAAGGAGGAAACGATAGGGCCACTCCGTGGAGAAGACGGCAAAATGCTAACAGAAGACAGAGAAAAGACAGAATTACTCAACACCTTCTTTGCCTCAGTCTTCTCAGAAAAGGCAAAGGGTGCTCAACCTGAGGATAATGGAGCAGAGGACAGAATAAGGGAATTTCAGCACAGAATAAATAAAGAGATAGTAGAGGAATACCTTGTTAATCTATATGAATTTAAGTCTCCAGGACCAGATGAACTACATCCAAGGGTATTAAAAGGACTGGCAAATGTAATATCAGAGCCATTGGCAATAATCTTTGAAAACTCCTGGAGAACAGGAGAAGTGCCAGCAGAATGGAGGAGGGCAAACGTCCCCATCTTCAAAAAGGGGGAAAAAAGAGGATCCAAACAATTATCGTCCGGTTAGTCTGACATCTATACCAGGAAAGATTCTAGAGCAGATCATTAAACAGAGAGTCTGAACATCCAAAAAGCATAATCACAAAAAGGCAACATGGGTTTCAGAGAAACAAGTCATGCCAGACAAACCTGATTTCTTTCTTTGATAAAATTACCAGCTTGGTAGATGAAGGGAATGCTGTGGATATAGTATATCTTGATTTCAGTAAGGCTTTTGACAGGGTTCCCCATGACATTCTTGCAAACAAACTTGTAAAATGTGAGCTAGACAAGGCAACTGTTACATGGATTTGTAATTGGTTGACTGACCGAAGCCAAAGGGTGCTCAACAATGGCTCCTTTTCATCCTGGAGAGAAGTGACCAGTGGGGTCCCACAGGGCTCTGTCCTGGGCCCGGTGCTATTCAACATTTTTATCAATGACTTGGAAGACAAAATTGGGGGCATATTTATCAAATTTGCAGATGACACCAAATTAGGAGGAGTAGCTAATACTCCAGAGGACAGGATCAAAATTCACGATGACCTGAATAGACTAGAAAGCTGGGCCAAAGCTAACAAAATGAAATTCAACAGGGAGAAATGTAAGGTACTGCACTTAGGGCGGAAAAATAAAATGCAAAGGTATAGGATGGACGACACCTGGCTGAATGAAACTACATGTGAAAGGGATCTAGGAGTCCAAGTAGACCATAAGTTGAACATGAGTCAACAGTGCGATGCGGCAGCTAACAAGGCCAATGTGATTTTAGGTTGCATCAATAGAAGTATAGTGTCTAGTTCAAGGGAAGTAATAGTGCCACTATAGTCTGCTCTGGTCAGGCCCCACCTGGAATATTGTGTCCAGTTTCTGGGCACCACATTTAAAAAAAGGATGTGGAAAAACTGGAACATGTCCAAGGAGAGGCGACAAAATGGTGACGGGTCTGGAAGCCATGCCCTAACAAGAATGACTTAGGGAGCTGGGGATGTTTAGTGCCTGGAGAAGAGAGGTCAAGAGGTTGATATGATAGCCCTGTTTAAATATTTGAAGGGATGTAATATTGGGGAGCAAGCTTGTTTTCTGCTGCTCTAGAGACTAGGACCGAACAATGGATGCAAGCTACAGGAAAAGATATTCCACCTCAACATTAGGAAGAACTTCCTGACAGTAGGAGGGCTGTTCGACAGTGGAACACACCTCCCTCGGAGTGGGTGGAATCTCCCTCCTTGGAGGTCTTTAAACAGAGGCGGGATGGCCATCTGTCGGGGATGCTTTGATTGTGATTTCCTTCATGGCAGGGGGTTGGAACTGGACGGCCCTTGCGGCTCTTCCAACTCTATTATTCATGTTGTATGTAAAGAGGAAGGCCACATGCTAGAGGATGTACTCTATTAAGGAAGATCATGAGTATGAATTTGCTGGACCTGAGCAGAGCAGTGGAACATAGAGTGTCTTAGAGAGTTCATCTATAGGGGCACAATGGATCGAGATCGACTTAAGGGTGGATAACAACAACAACATCCTTCTGGGTAAAAGCTGTGAAGTAATGGGGCCAGAATGGGGCCATTTTGAGAGAGATTCATGCTCCAGCACTGTGATGTTGTGAATGCTTGAGAGCTGTGGAGTTTTTTCAAATCTTATGGTTTTTATAAACCTTTTAATACCAAAAAGTACTAGAACAGAATATTTATTTATTTATTAGAATATTATACACTACACTTCACACCACAGGCTCTCAGAGCGATTACAGGATTGGTAATTTTGAAAGTTTTCTGGTCCTCACATTTACAATCTAAAGGCAATGCCACACAATTGAGAAGGAAATGGCAGCAGGTTAGGGGATCAAGTTGAGCCAAGATACGGCTGGTTCTTCCTCTTCCTCTAAGGCCAGTGATGGAAGGTTAATGGAGGCCCCTCCACATAGTCCCAAGGCAACTGATGAACCATTTGTCATCTCACTGGATTTCTTTGATGGAGCTACACTTCTAAAAGGAGAAAAAACGAACCCAAACAATTACGTCTGCTCGTTAGCCTGACATCAGTACCAGAGAAAGATTCGATAGCAATATTAATGCAGAGCAATCAAGCCTGAATCTTTCCAAGAAGCCAAGATGAGAAACAGAGACTGTCGCAATCGCGACAATATCATAAGAAGGAATGACTCATTAGAAAGAGAAAGATCACAAAGCAGAATGAACTCAACACCTTCTTTGCCTCAGTCTTCTCAGAAAAGGAAAGGGGGCTGAACTTGAGGAAATGGAGCAGAGGACAAATAGGGCAAACACAGCACAGTATAAGTAAAGATAAAAGGAATAATAAGGAAACCTGGTTAATCTAAATGAATTTAAGTGTCTCCAGGACCAGAATGAACTACATCCAAGATTATAAAAGAACTGGCAAATGTAATCTCAGAGCCTATTGGCAATAATATTGAAAACTCCTAGAAGAACAGGAGAAGTCCAACAGACTGGAGGAGGGGAAATGTTGTCTCCATCTTAAAAAAGGGAAAAAAAGAGGATCCCAACAATTATCACCAACTACTAGGAAAGATTCTAGAGCAGATAATTAAACAGAGAGTCTGCGAACATTTACAAGGAAAGCATAATCACAAAAAGCAACATGGGTTTCAAAGAAACAAGTCATGCCAGACAAATCTCTTGTTCTCTCTCTCTCTTTTTTTTTTGATAAAATTACCAGCTTGGTGATGAAGGGAATGCTGTGGATATAGTATATCTTGATTTCAGTAAGGCCTTTGGACAAGTTTCCAATGACATTCTTGCAAACAAGCTTGTAAAATGTAGCTAGACAAGGTAACTGTTAAAGGAATTTGTAATTGGTTGACTGGCTGAACAAAAAGGGTGCTCAACAATGGCCCTTTCATCCTGGAGAAAGGACCAGTGGGGCTCAGAGTTCTGGCCTGGGCCAGTGCATTCAATCTTTATCAATGACTTGGATGACAGAAATTGGGGGCATATTATCAAATTTGCAATGACACCAAATTTGGAGGAAGTGACTAATACCCCAGAGATAGGATCAAATTCAAATAACTTTAATAGATAGAAAGCGGGGCCAATAACAAAATGAATTCCAACAGGAGAAATGAAAGTACTTTATTTAGGGCAAAAAAAATAAATGCATAGATAAATATGGAGACACCTGCTGAATGAGACACATATGAAAGGGATCTAGGAGTCCAAGTAGACCATAAGTTGAACATGGTCAACAGTGTGATGCGGCAGTTAAAAAGGCGAATGAAAGGCTAGGCTCATGATAGAAGTATAGTGTCTAGTTCAAGGGAAGTAAAGTGGCCACTATTCTGCTTGTTCAGGCCTAACCTAGAAAACTGTGTCGTCCAGTTCGGGGCACCACAAGTCAAAAAGAGATTGCAACTTGTGTGCGTCCAGGAAGGCGACTAAAATGGTGAAGGTCTGGAAATCATGCCATAGGAGGAGAGGATTAGGGACTGAGATGTTTAGCCTGGAGAAGAGCTGGTTAAGAGATGATAGGATAGCACTGTTGTATAAGTATTTGAAATGTTCACTGGGCTAGAGCAAGCGTTTTTCTGCTGCTCCCAGAGACAGGATCCGGAACAAGGGACGCAAGCTACAGAAAAGAGATTCCACCTCGAACATTAAGAGGAATTTCTTGGCAGTAAGGGCCTGTTCGACAGTGGAAACACCACTCAGAGAATGTGGTGGAGCCCTCTTCTTTGTGAGGTTTTTAAACAGCGGCTGGATGACCATCCTCAGGCGTGCTATGATTGTGTGTTCCTTCCTGTCCAGGTGTTGGACCCTGGATGGTCCTTGTGGGTCCTCTCTTGCCAACTCTATGATTCAGTGATTCCATTAAAACCAAACTTTAATGAAAGACCTCCTGGCAATAAGATATAGCCTGAAGAGGAAGAGCCCTCCCCTCCCGCCTTCTCAGACCACCAAACTGTC
>NC_056527.1:72689008-72692690 GCF_019175285.1 Sceloporus undulatus | reverse complement strand
GGCCCTCCTTGGCCTCTGCCATCACAGAGGCAGCCAGGGGTCTCTTGCGGGCCCTGGGCTGCAGCTCCTCCTCCCCAAAGAAGGCCCACTCACTTCACCAAAAGAGGAAGGGGGCTTTGGAGACCCCAGTTCTGGTACAGGCCCTCCAGGTCCACCGCTGAGAAGAGAGGAATGGCCCCACCAGGCTCAGGCTGGCCAGCTCTATTTCCACAGAAGGCCATGGGGTGGGGGTGGGGGGATGATACTGAGGCCAGGCCCTGGCTGGGGGACTACATGCCGGGTGGGTTCCCCTTTCCTCCCTCCTGGTCATTGCCCAGCGGCAGAAGAGGAAGCACCTCATCTGAACTCAAGGCTGCTGCCAGTGAGGGCTGGAGTGTGAGATGTCTTGGCACCAAGGGGAGCCCAGTCAACTGGCGCCGGCTGTGGGAAGGGAGGGCAGAGTGGGCAGGGGCTGCTGGGAGATGTAGTTCACTTCCTTCCTCTGCTGCAGATGTAGCACTTTAGATATTTGGGCATCCCTTGAGTACTAGTGTTTCCCTTGTTCCCATCCATTGGTGCAAAGTTTTTTTTACAGTTTTGCACTATCCATTGGTGCAAAGTTTTTTTACAGTTTCAGTGCCTCTGCCTCTCCTCACTGGAAGTGGGACATGAAGCTTGAACCAGACGGGACATGCTTAAAATCAGGACTTTCGTGGTTTTTCAGGACAAATGGCAACCCTAGGCTTCTGGGACCATGGTCTTCACTTTTTGGACAGCGAACTACTGGCTACAGATGGGCTGCATCTCACGAAGACCAGGAAGGATGTCTTTTGTAGTAGCATGGCAAGTCAGGTCAAGTGGGCTTTAATTTGAATCCTGGGGGTTTGAGAAGATAATGAAACATCAATCTAATGGCATGCTCTAAACACAAGAGTGTGAATTCTAGAGGAAAAAATAAGAGAGAGAATCACAGTAAAACTGACAATAAATTATTAATACATGAGAAGAAACAAGGCTTCAGATGTCTATACACCAAGGCAAAGAGACTGGGAAACAAGATGAGTTTCAAATCCTAGTGTAAGAATGTAAATATGACTTTATACGTATAATGCAGACTTGGTGGGATGGCCTCCATGATTGGAATATAACAATTGAGGGATATAATCTATTAAAAAAGAATAAATGTGGCTGAAAAGGAGGGAGCGCAGCAATTAGGGATGTAAAACCTTTTATTGTCTCATCCCTCCAAGTTGGTGGGAAATGTTATTTCCTTCTTGGTGCTATGCAGAAAAGCAAGTAATTAAAGTGGCTCATCTCTCACACTATAAGAACGGACATTTTCGAAATTCCAGCAGGCAAGAATGAACATTTATGCAGAGGATGTGTGTCATCCCCTAGGTGGCGCCAGTAACTTTCCTGTAATTTCATAGTGTTGAGATCACAGAAACTGTTGTCTGTTTCTGCTTTAAAAGTCCGTTTACCCGGGGGAATCCCAGATGGATTTCTATGAACGTTAACCCCCACTAGCTCCCCATTTCTATGGTGTTTATCACACTGAGGTTTTTGGAGCTGTTTGCAGCTCAGTTCCGACGTGAGTGCCGGTCCAACGATGCAAATTCACGCAATAACGTGATGTGTTATCACACACGATTCCTTTCTATGGGGGCTCCTTCCATGATGATTCCAAAGTGACTCCTCATTTTGGCAAAATCGGTAACAAGAGAATTCACAGAATTCGCTTCCAAGCTCACTTCGATTTCACTCAGAACTGGTCTGGTGTGGAATAAAACTTTGCTTCTGCTCTGCTACACCACCGCAACCCCCCCCCACCCCTGGTTGCAAATTTCCCATGATGCGGCGCTGCAATTTCCCCCATTTGCGCATTGTGGTCCTTTCACTTTCAGGGCAACTTTCGGGGAAATTAATTTTTTTTGGAATATATACATGTGTGTATGTGCGTGAATGTGAATACAGTGGAACCTCGCCATACGCGGGGGATCCGTTCTGGATCCCGCCGCGTATGGCGATTTTTGCCTATGCTCGAGCCCCATTGTAAACAATGGGGCTCGTGCACGGCGACGCGGAGGTGCGCGGGGCGCAACGGGCGCACGCGCCCATTCAACTGAATGGGACGCGCCGCCCCTTCCAACCCACGCGCGCGCGCCGCAGCTTGAGCATGTATGCTCAAGGCCGCGTATGGCGCGCCCGCCTATTGCCAGGTTCCACTGTATACAGTTATATCTATCTATCTATCTATCTATCTATCTATCTATCTATCTATCTATCTATGTGTTGAAATTGCTGAAATGGAAGGGAAAATAAAAAAGAGGGATGAAGAAGACACAGAAATATTCATGAGGCAAATATTCATGCAATCACGCAATTACGCGAAACAGGGAACAAGAACTTGCACCCCTTTTCATGCCAGAAACATACAAGGTCACGATGCGTTCAGACCCCCACTGAGCATGCGCATAAGTGCCGATTCGAATTGTTGAATCCGCATGGTATGCACCGGTGTGGTAATACAATTTGCACTCACTCCGCTTTGCATGAATCCGCATCATGTGACTTGCCTTGGATTCGACTCCCCCTCAGTTCGGAAGGGCAACAGAAGGGCAACGAGGTGTGATAAAACATTGACATTACAACGTGAATTTGCATAGCTGAACCATAGGACCCGGAGCAATGGATGCAAGCTACAGGAAAAGAGATTCCACCTCAACATTAGGAGGAACTTCCTGATAGTAAGGGCTGTTCGACAGTGGAACACACTTCCTCAGAGAGTGGTGGAGTCTCCTTCCTTGGAGGTCTTTAAATAAAGGCTGGATGGCCATCTGTCAGGGATGCTTTGATTGAGAGTTTCTGGATAACAAAATGAGGTTGGACTGGATGGCCCTTGTTGTCCAAACTGAGTTTAGCAGAGGGAGACACAAAAGGGATCATACTGCAAGCATAAGTTGGATAATAGAGTGCACCAATTAATTTAAGAAAAATCAGAAAATCATCCTGCTTCTATATATTATAGCAATCCTTTCAGTGTGTAAATCTCGAGAAACTATGGATTGCTCTTAAACAAATAGATTTACCACAATATTTGATTATCCTAATGTGTAACCTGTATTCAGAAGAGAAGGCACTGTTGGGACTATATGGAGAAATAGAGTGGTTTCCCATTGGCATGTGGGTCAGGCAAGTCTCCATTTTATCAGCTTATCTGTTTAACTTGTATGCTAAATGTTTTACATGCAAAGCCTGATTAGTCTCTGAGGAAGGAGGTGTGAAATTTGGAGGAAGGAACATGAACAATTGAAGATACATAGATGACACCATACTACTAGCAGAAAATAGAAAAAACTTTGAATGATTACTGAAGGAAGTCAAAGTAGAAAGTGTAAAGGCAATTTTACAGCTGAACATTAATAATGAGCAGAAATGATTTACATAACTTGAAAGCAGACGGTGAAGGCATTGAAACAGTGCATGTTTTTCCATACTTTGGCTCACTCATTAATCAAAATAGGCACTGAAGTCAAATCAGAAGATGAGTAAGGCTTGGAAGGGCAATTATGAAGGAACTAGACAAGATTCTGAAGTGTAAAGATATATCACTGAATATCAGTTAGGATTGTCCATGCCATTGTATGTCCAGTTTTTATGTATGGTGAAAACTGGACAGTGATAGGAAGAGAATATTCAAAAT
>NC_056527.1:72687259-72688908 GCF_019175285.1 Sceloporus undulatus | reverse complement strand
AAGGATATCCTATGATTCTACATTTTAAGAATTTTGGTCTCTTTCCCTGCTATCGATTACTATCTATCAGTCAACATTTCTAGATTTCCTGCTAGTTCAAATGCACAAAATAACTCAGTGTATCAAAATATGCTGCATAATTACAGGATCTGCATAGAGATCAGTGTCATTGACCTATTGCTAACTTGGTTCTGGAATCTGTACAGGAGGCAAAGCAACTGTGAGAACTAAGGGAAACGGTGTTAGGGGAGAGGGACAGGAAGGGCCCATTCCCACTGGCTTATTACTTGAATCAAGAATTGAATTATGAAACCAATTTATTCATCAAATTTTCATTTTTTCCTTCAATTAACCCTCTTATCTTCACTGCTCTTTCTCTCATCCTTAGTTCCCATACAGCTTTTTCATCCAATTCATCTTCTTTTCTTGAATCTATTTTTTCTAAATTTGTCTCCAGTTTTTCAGTTCTACTTTCTAAAATATCAATTCTTTTTTTAGAAGTTTGTATTTCTGTCCTCATTCTATCTACCATTTGATTAATTTCTTTCAAATCTGAATTAATTTCTTGTTTTATTTCCCTTTTAAAAGTATTCCTTTCTTGTGATAAGTTAGATAGGTTTGAGGACAGAGTTTCAATTTCCCCCCAAAATTATTTGATTTATATCCACATTTTTTTTGCTTTTTCTACAGAGGGTCTCCTTTGATTTTGACTCTGAGTCATAGCCCTTGTTTGTGTTCTAGCACTCATTTCACAATTTACAATCTATTCACGTTCTACCTCCCAATAATCCAATTTAATTTATTAGCACAAAGTACAAAGAACCCAACTAAATATACTTGCCACTCCCTTATCTTTCCACCTCCCACCATTATTCAATAAATCTTTACCCTTTATTATTCCTTAGGCACGTTCCTCCCCTTTCACATTCCAACCTCCCAACCTCCATTCCAAACTCTGTTCCAAAATTAATTAAATCCAAAGGTTCAAATTTCCCCCCCTTTTCAGTCCAGTACCCTCTACACCCCTTTGTCTCTCTTCCCAATTTTCTTTCTTTTTCTACATTGCCGTACTACTGATCTTCTCTTTGTCTTATCGCCGACTTCTCCTTTAACAACTCTATGGTGTATTGTCCCTCTCTATATTTCACTCTATGGTTATACTGTCACTTCCTTCAGTCCCCTCTCTGATGCCTTTCTTCTTCTGCTTCCACTCTATGGTTTTGTTCTTCCTTTTCTGATCCTCCTTCTCTCAGCATGACTTCTCCTCCTTCCCGCCTCGCACTCCAAACTCCTCTTCACTCCTCCTCGGTTATTAATAAAAAGGCAACTAAGATAATTTTTTTTACAGATAACAAATTGATAGGTATAGGCACTGGAGATGTAGAATTTGAAAAAATAATTTGGGGAGATAATACGAAAAAATCACAAATTTTTATAATATAATTTTGAAATGGGAATTACATGATGAGACAGTGAAGGAATTTATGATTAAATGGGCGGTAGATTTACAGCAAACAATCGAATTTGAACAATGGGAGAAATTATGGAAAAAGAGAATTAAATATACAAAAAATATAGACATAAAGGAGAATATCTATAAGGTAATGTATAGATCAGGGGTAGGCAACCTGCGGCCCGCGGGCCGGATG
>NC_056527.1:72685676-72687159 GCF_019175285.1 Sceloporus undulatus | reverse complement strand
ATCAGCAAATTTTTTCACGTGTCCTCCATTTTTTAAAAAAAAGTATCCTCCCTTTGAAAATTTTGTCGTACATTTGTCCCGGTTTATTTATTTATTTAATTTTTAGAAAATTATTTACTTATTTATTTTTTGGCTTCGGCCCCCCTGTTGTCTGAGGGACAGCTACCCGGCCCCCGGCTCAAAAGGGTTGCCTACCCCTGGTATAGATGGTATTTAACCCCCTACAAATTATCCAAAATGTTTAAAGGAACAAATGGACTATGTTGGAAGTGTCACTCAGAACTAGGAGTATATATATATATATATATATATATATATGGTGGAAATGTGAGATAGTTAACAAATATTGGGAAAAAATACACAAAGAGATGAAAAAAATGTTTAATTTTAACAATCGTGTAGCCCCTAAATTGTATCTTTTAAAGATTCTTGATGATCAGAAATCAGAAATAACGGAAGGTAAAATAATATTTTTGACAGTAACAGCAGCGAGGATGACTTTAGCAAGATATTGGAAAACAGTAGAAACGCCAACAATTGAGGAGTGGAAATGGAAAAAATTTGATTTTTTTGAGATGGATAAATTTACTTAACAAGACAACAATCACTACAAAAATTCTATGAAGAATGGCCACCATGGATTAAATACTTACAATCGGAAAACCCAGAAAATAAATGGGTGGATTTGATAGAATGAGTTGATGGTGAGTTGAAAAGGATGGGATAGATGGAAAAAGTAGTAATAATTAAGAATTAGTGATATGATAGATATAATAGTTTAGATGAAATAAATGTATATGATTAGTGAAGATTAACACTCACTGGAAGAAATATATGTATAATGAAAGAAAGTTTGGAGTTATCAGAGCTAACGAAATTATAAAGTCTAAGAAAGTAAGAGAATCATTGCATTAGTCACTTTTGGAAGATATATAAGAAAATAGATAAGAGCTAGTAAATAGGTATTTTTTTAAATTAGTCATTGGTTCTAATGCGACAACTTTGGAAGTGTAAAAATATGAATGTTAAGAAAGTTAAAATGAAGAGATTCGATAATTATATATGAAATCTTTTGTTTTTAACACTGTACAGATATATACTATTGGACTGTATGTTGGTTAATGTTGAATTAATAATAATAATAATAATAATAATAGAATCATATTTTGGGTGCATCGTTCCCATTTGAGCGTGCATTCGATCCTCATTGTGCCGATTTCTTTTCCATTAGAATTTAGATCTGATCCCCATGTATTTGATTTTTCCCTGGAAAACCCGAATCAATGGTGGATAAACCGGTTTAAAAAGGGAGCACATTTTTTGAGGTTTTTCCTGTGCCTCCTGAGTCCAATTCAGGGCAAATTAATGGGAACGACAAGGGTGTCTGATTTTGGGAATTTGGGGATGGGAGGAACAGTGCTCAAGGGGCTGGCCTGGGGGTGTCACCCGCTTGTTCTCTTTCCTGCATTACTGGTGCCATTTT
>NC_056527.1:72683116-72685576 GCF_019175285.1 Sceloporus undulatus | reverse complement strand
GTGGATAAACCGGTTTAAAAAGGGAGCACATTTTTTGAGGTTTTTCCTGTGCCTCCTGAGTCCAATTCAGGGCAAATTAATGGGAACAACAAGGGTGTCTGATTTTGGGAACTTGGGGATGGGAGGAACAGTGCTCAAGGGGCTGGCCTGGGGGTGTCACCCGCTTGTTCTCTTTCCTGCATTACTGGTGCCATTTTCTCCCGTTCACGTAGCCTTCTCTCGGTGGAGTGGGAAGCAGGGTAAGGTGATTGCATGTGTAGACAATTTTTTAAAAAAAATTAAGCTTTCGATCGCTTAGGCACTCTGTCGGGTGTCCAAACATAGCAAATTGCTACATTGAGAATGAATGAATGAATAAATTTATTACGGCACATGATCAGCACCAAAATATGGCAAACATACAAAACATGAAACATCAGGTGTACTGCCATAGCACAAATATATCTACATTCTACTCTGAACGAAGATCTATATCTTTTATATATCCAAGTAGGAGGGGAGAATGCTCACAGTCCCATCCCCCATAGCATCACAAAATTCATACATTATTATAAGACATTGGCATAGTCAAGTATTATAAAACATTGGCACAGTCAGTCAACAGTCAGATACCACATCCTCATTCCACAAAACCTTTTCAAGATTTGGGAAAAAAATAAATAAATAAAACTTTGGCATAGTTATAAATAAATATAAATAAATTGCTACATTAACCTCCAAACATAGTAAACACATTACGCCCCCTGCAACCTCTTCCCTGCTCCACATTCATAGATCGACTTGTGAAGAGACCAATTGAACACCATTTTTTAACTATTATTTTTTCTTTTTTTTACATGCCTGCTTGATCACCCCCCAAACAGCCCAAGGAGCAATGGGGGAAGCAAAGGGATTTGGGGGGATGGAGGCTCCCTTTTCCCTTTCCCAGAGGGAGTCTGGGAAGACACAGAAGAGCCTGGGAGGCAAACGGATTAGGGGGGAACAGAGGCTCCTTCTTTTCCCAGACGGACTCTGGGAAGACACAGGAGAGCCTGGGAGGCAAAGGGATTTGGGGGGAATAGAGGCTCCTTCTCCCATTCCCAGAGGGGAAAAGCGCCTCAGCGATTGATTGGCTGTGACGTCAAGTGCCTAGGCACTTGATTGACAGCTGCTTTCAAAAAAAAGAGGTTCCAGAACGGCAATGAGAATGGGGAGCAAAAAAGTCTGCTTCAAATTACAACTGAGAAAATTTCAATAGGAACAAGAACATGGTTCAAAAAACCCTGAGTCCGTTTGCCCCCTTTCGTAATGGGAATGAGGGACCAGATTAAAATGCAACTCGGAAAAAAAATCCGAGTCAGAATCGCAGCAATATAAGCTGCTTTTTTCCCCAGTGGAATGGGGCCGAAGAGAACAAAATAAACACCCTTCCCTTCCCTTCCTTTTCCCTTGAATGTATTTCCTCTTGAAATACTACCTTCTCAATACCTTTCTACAGTGCGAAGTAATGCAGGGAGATGAAGAATGGAAGTGGCAAGGCAAAAAGAAGGAGGAAAGTATATATATTTAGGTTCAATTGAGGACAAGGACTGAAGGGACTGTTGCAATAGGTCACTTGTGGAAATATTCCAGTTTACATTTTGCTGTTCTGATTGGTAGCCCAATTTAAGCTCTGACAGTTGACCAAGTGGAGAACATATCTTTATTTCATTTCATTTTATTCTATTTTATCATAAGGTATCCTTAAACAGTATGGAATAACTGCAGTAGGACAAGATCATAATAAAACCTGTGGGAATTTTTTTTCCCGAACTTGAAATATATTCTGTCTTTCTCCCAAGATGGTATTCAAGGTGGTTTACAATAATTTCTATACATTTGAAATAAAACATTATTTTACAAAATTAAAAATAATTAAATAACATTATTTTAAAAACATGATGTAAAACATACATACATACATACATACATAGTTCTGAATCTGTTGCCAGATATCCCTCCCTCAACCACCACCCACCACCCACCACTTTTTTCCCCTGTGCAAGACTGGTCAAATGTTGGCTGTTAGACTGATCTCCCTGATCTCCCATGATGACCCCCAGTGGTCAGTATGGGATAGTTTCCAGAATATAGGATTGACCCATGGAGCTATGATTATTTCACAATTGTCACTGTGTTTTAGTGGGTTATTATTATTAGTATTATTATTATACTTTATATAGTGCTGCAGATTATGAAGGCAAAATGGCCTAACTTCTATGTGTGTCACTCAGCTTCTTGGAGGAACAATGCGATATATATGTAGTAAATAAATCTGAATTATTATTTTTAATCTGTTATGGTTATCATGGTGATATGGGCTGAAATCCAATATGCATGCATTATGAGTATTCATAGAATCATAGAATCGTAGAGTTGGAAGAGAACGCAAGGGCCATCCAGTCAATCCCCTGCCATGCAGGAAATCCAAATCAAAGCATC
>NC_056527.1:72615788-72683016 GCF_019175285.1 Sceloporus undulatus | reverse complement strand
ACATTTATTTATTTCAGATATATACACTGTAATGCATCTTTTATTATTTAGATTGTGAATGATTGCTAGCTGTGTTTCTAATGCTGTATTACATAGGGAAGCAGGTGTTAGTAAAATCGAAGCTAGTCTCTGGATAAATATCCTTGTTTATTGGCTAAAGTTATACAACAATCCTGGTGGCCTGACTCAGTTGATTTTGCTGGATAACTATAAATCTTCATGGGAATCTGCTGTCTGTAAGAAGTTGAATCTTCTTGGACTGTCTAGTGATACCATTCTAAAATCAGGATTAGATCAAGCAAAATCAGTTATAAAGCAAAGAATCTTAGATATTGTAGGTCAGACAGAAACTGCTGCAATTACTAATGATTTATTTCTAAACAACCAGTTGTTGACTAATCATCCAGCTTCTTACTTATATCATGTTACAGTACTCAAATTCAGGAGAGCCTTGTTATTAACTCGATTTAAAGCTCTCCCAACCTCAGTGCTGGAAGGGAAATATAGGAAAATGCCTCATGAGCTCCGACTATGTCCCTGTTAAACTGGTGCTATTGAAACCACAGCCCATGTTCTTTTGTATTGTCAATTTTATAAGGATATTCGTCACCAGCTGATTACCCCTTTTGTAAGCAATTTTCCTGGCCACACTGATGTGTTTTATTTACGCTATTTGTTGGACAGCCAGAACCAAACTGTCATAGCAAAGTTTTGTTACATTATGTGTAAAACACGTTAACAGATGGTTGGTAACATCTGATGTCAGATGGAAGAGATCATCTCTGATTTTGTATCAACAATTGTATTTTACTTATTATTTTATCCATTTCACTTATTTTACCTATTTAATCCACTTACTCTAATTTCATTATTTTACTCTATTTATTTATTTTATTTTATACTGGTCAATGACTGAAATAAATATTGATTGATTGACTGCGAATGCTTTAGTCCATACAGAGAGCAGACAAACTTGTATTTGGTCCATACTACTTCAGACTGCAAACCATATCAGTAAATGCTCCTCCATATGAAAACATTTCAGACCAAATCTAGACATCAAGTGAAGAGACATAGCCTTGCTTTCTCTTTGCTATACAGGGATTCCCCCCAATAAAGCATTCAAGCGTGTCACAATGAAACCACACACCTCACATTTAGAAGCAGTACAATCCAGGAACTGTGCTGCCAATTAATATGCTATTTATGTTTATGAACCAGATTTAATCTGCATTCTCCCATCCTACCCCCCCCCCCCAAAACCCACTGTAAATAAAACATAAGCTCTGTTTAAAACTGCAATCAGCATAATGTGTTTTTTTCCCCCAATATAGGTGATTTTACTGGTTGCTACCATAGATACAGTTGCCCCAGCACTGCTAAAACTACATTAAACCTTCCTGTGTTAGTTCCCTCTGCTACATGGCTTGGATTTTTCAGTCACTGAGCTTAGCAAAATGGAAATCGTGTTGGGTTATCTAAGATAATTGGCACATTTTCATGTACCATTGCTGTCACAAGTACAAAGAGATGGAATTTATGAGTTCAGAAAATGCTGTTGAAAGCTTTGCTAAGCTGGAGCAACTAATTAGCCAGACCTCCTTTTCATTTAGCTGGGCTTATTTTAATAAACCATATTTCCTATTGGTTAACCTTTGCTCATAGAAATGTAAATTTAAGTGCTTAAACTTTGGAAGAGGGCTATAGAAGTCATGTGATCTTTGAACTATGTTCAAAGGAGTTTACCAGCATTATCTTTGGTCTGTGATGCATATGGCTGGCAACACTCTACATTACGTTTTGAACTATAGGTTGTTTGATTCCTAACGTCACACAGTGTTAACATATTTTGATGCATATGGAATGGTTTCAATTTCTAACGTAAACAAATATGATCTAGCTGGTCAAGCTATTATGGTCTGTCATTCCCAGCAAACCCCATTTTCCTTCTTTATTTAAAAATTGGAGGTGTGCTCTCTAGGAGTCTGCCTGAAGAGTGTACATGCTCTATTAATGGAGGTTTATAGAGACTTTTACCATTCCTATGGTAACCCAGTAGAAAGGCTGTTTCCATGGGGACTAGTCAAGCCTATATAAATCTTCAGTCTTCATTAGAATACCTCTGAGACAGAATGCTTTAACAGTTAGCTTTCTGGAATGGCTGACAATAATCTCTGCTTTGGGGAAGAATCTGTTCTTTCTCCCTGCTGGAAACAGATTTATCTTGCCAGCTTTCCAAAACTAGTAATTTCAGGAACCTTTATGCTTCCTATCTGAGCACGTAGCTTCCAAAATCATGGGACAATTTAGGTCCCATGACATTTGACAAAATGAGTGGCCTGCTAAATTCACCATGCTAAATTCATCATAAATACGATATATGAAACTGTTGATTGAAAAACATGTCTATTAGTTGAAGGAATGAAAAACACTTTCTCATGGGTCCCATTTTACTAAGTACTTGAGGGATGCCCTTTTCAAGGTTTTCTCAGGATAGACACACCTTTAGGTCTCTTTTTCAAAAATCATTAGCAGTTTTAGATTTCCCTTAAACTATAAAGCATACACACACACACACACACACACACACCTAATCCTAATAATTCAGGTGAGTTATTATGCTTCTAATAATAATAATAATAATAATAATAATAATAATAATAATAATAATAGATTTATTTCTAGCCCGCCCAATCACGAAGAATCCGGGCGGGTTACAACAATAAAATACAACAAATTACAATAGAGTTAAACAGTCAAACCCTAGACCTACCACAACCCCCCATTCCCAGTACTAAAACAAAATTAAACAGTAATAATATTAAAACATTAAAAACATTAAAAACCGTGGACCACTGTCTCTTAGTTGACTTACTTTCTGACCTTGGCTTCTCGGGCTCCGTTCTCGATTGGTTTAAATCTTACCTGTCAGATAGATCTTTCACAGTGGTCTCGGGTGGCCAGACTTCGTCCTCTGTTCCCCTATCTGTTGGAGTTCCTCAGGGTTCTTTCTTGGGTCCCCTCTTGTTCTCTCTATACACACTGTCTCTTGGTAAACCTATCAGTTCTTTCGATTTCTCTTACCATCTGTACGCCGATGATACCCAGCTGTATCTTTCCACCCCTGACCTTTTGCCAGGGCTTGAGCAGCAAGTTTCATCCTGTCTGACAGCTGTTTCCCACTGGATGTGCCATTGGCACTTGAAGCTCAACATGTCCAAGACGGAGCTTCTTGTTTGTCCGCCTAAGCCCACCCTTCAATATTCCTTTCCTATTTCTATCAACAACATCTCTATTCAGCCGGTTCAGGAAGCCCGCAGTCTTGGTTTCATTTTCGATTCCTCTCTGTCGTTTGTTCCTCAGATCCAGGCCACAGCCAAGGTCTGTAGATTTTTTCTCTATAATATCTCCAAAATCCATCCATATCTCTGCTTCTACTGCAAAGACTTTGGTCCATGCCCCAGTGGTCTCGCAATTAGATTACTGCAACCTTCTTTTGGCAGGTCTTCCTCTCTCTCACCTCCACCCATTGATTTCTGTTCAGCACTCAGCTGCTCGTATTATCTCACTCGCTCACCAGTATGACCATGTCTCCCCCCTATTGTCATCCCTTCACTGGCTCCCCTTTCCCTTCCTCATTCAGTACAAGCTTCTCCTGCTCACTTTTAAAGCCCTGCATGGGCTGGCCCCTCCCTATCTCTCTGAACTTCTTTTTTCCTACACCCTCACTTGTTCCCTCCATTCTGGTAGCCAAGATCTCCTGTCCGATCGCCAGGATTTCCACGGCCCCATCCCAGATTCGTCCCTTCTCGCTTGCTGCCCCCACACATTGGAACCTCCTCCCCTTACACGACATGATGGCAACCGCTCTAACCAGCTTTAGAGCCGAGCTGAAGACCATATTGTTTAGGGAAGTGTTCCCAGGGAGTCTGTGATTGTGACCTGGTTGTTTTGATGCTTGACCCAATGTTGGATATTTGCTGTTTTAACTTGTTTTTTATGATGTTTTAACTTGTTGTTTTAACCTCTAGATTGTATGCCATAGGTAGTTTTTTTATATATATTCTTGATTTTATTTGGTTTTTGTATAGAACCGTGTACATCTACGGCACTTTATAAATAAAGCTAATAATAATAATAATACTTTTTTAAAAATTAAATTTTTTTTTTAAAAAAATTAAATTTTATTTTTTATAAAAAGCCTGGGGCTTCTCCTTTCTCCTCTCACTAAGCCTCACCCCACTCAACTCTTCAGTGTTTTAAAGGGATGCAGGTGAATACCACAATCCATTTCTGCCCAAAGGCACATGTTCTAGGAACAGTGGTATCACACATACACACACACACACACACACACACGGTGCAGTCTACACATCCCTAATAACACCCCTGGTGCAGCGCAAAGATGGGTTCCAAACACTGCAGATAGCAAAGAGAGAGATGAACAGGGGTTTATACATTCCTTTTGTTCCATCCTTTCACCTTCACCCTGGCACTCTATACCAGACTGGAAGTTTACCACTGGCCTTCCAAGATCAACAAGATCATCCCTGCCAATGCAGCACATGCATTAATACATTCAGCAATGCATTCTGTACCACTACTATCACCCCACTGCAGTTAGGCTTTTAAATGTCCACTTCTTTAAAAGGTGTTTTTTTAGAGAGAGATGATACTTTGAGGTCACGGGGGTGGGAGTGGGGGTGGGGGGTGAGAACTAACCCTCCACCCACTGCAGATTGCAAATTCAGTGGGAGCCTTAGGCATGGTAATCACTTCTTAAAATTTCCAGTCGCATCAGTAGAGGAGGGGAAAAGTGGCTACCAGCCAGAATGTGAAAGCATCATGGGTCATGCCTGGGCCTGTGGACCAGAAGTTCCACTTCTCTGTAGCCTTTATATAACTGAAAGAACTATTGTCTCCTTTGCTTTACATTGTCCAAAAAGACCTGGGTAGTGGCTTTTTGAAGGGGTTACTGGAAGAAAGACTGAGTCAGAGATCCTTAGTATGTGAGATAAGGGAGCTCCAGTTCTTACTACTTTTAGAAACATAAGAAACTGCGTCGGATTCTTTCTCCACTTAGACCACATTTTCTGCTATGACTGACATGTACTCTCTCCAGGGTGTGTTTCCCGTCATCTGTTACTATGATTTCCAGGTCAGGACTATCCCAAGCTCTGAGATTTTAGGACCAAAAACCTGAGACCTGGGGGCAGCATTTTGTGATGATGTAGGAGGTGGGCCCTGGTGATGTTGCAAGGGTGATTAGACACAATGTAGTGTTGTAATTAAGCATAGTACATTAAGCAGTTGCACAGAATATAATGTTCAAATTAAAAAAAACATTCAAACCAACATTAAGAAATTTACAGTACTACACTTGGGACAACAGTATATAGTGACATGATAATCTTGTTTAAATATTTGAAAGGATTTCATATGGAAGAATGAGAAGCTTATTTTCTGCTACTCCACAGACAAAGACACAGAGCAATAGATTCAAGCTACAGGAAAAGAGATTCTACCTAAATGTTAGAGAGAACTTCCTGACAAAAAGAGCTGTGTGATAGTGGGATACGTTGCCTGGAGGGTGGTGGAGTCTCCTCCTTTGGAGGTTTTTAAGCAGAGGCTGGATGTCCATCAGTCAGGAGTCCTTTGATTGTGTGCTTCTGCGTGGCAGGAGGTTGGAATGGATTACCCTTGTGGTCTCTTCCAACTCTATGTTTCTATGATTCTAAGCTACAGTCCTAAGAGGATGGTTTCAGTTTTGTTTTGCTTTCTGAAGCTAGCTAATGGAATAAAAACTTATTGGCTTGCCTTGTGGTGTTAAAAATTAGCAGAGAGGAGTGCATAAGCTAGTCTCCTAGCAGTACATCATCCCGAGTTTATAGAAGGTTGCTATACATGGCCTGAAAGCATTTGGTGAAGGAGACATATTGGGGGGAGCAATGTATCTATGTTCTTACTTTTCTGTGTGATGACATTTGTTTTTCAGGATGATTCAATTAGGAAGTATGTCAGCAAAAAGCTTTAATCTCATTAAACAAAAGCCCTCTTTGCTTTTTATTGGCTGCCTACTGGCAGTCTCTAAAGAGATGCCTTCTTCCCATCTTGCCCTGCTGCAAGGGATATGTCAGAGCAAATCTTCCAGTAACAACTTGCATTAACTGCTTGATATGGTTCTTCGCACGGACGTCAAGTGGAGTTGCTTAATTAGTGTTTAAGACACGAAGTGATACAGTTCTCCTCAAAAACGATTATGCTTTGTTGATTTCTTTACATAAGACATCAAATAACACCACATTACTTGAAACATTGCAAAATGAATTGCTTAAGTCAGTCAGAATAGATACTCTAGTCCAGCTAAGTAGACCCAAACAAGCAAGCAGACTTCTCTGCATATATCAGTTCCTAAATTGGGAACTGAGGATGTAAGCAGGATGTGAATTCAGCTGTGCATCCACATGGGCACCCAACTCAGGACAGTCTATCCATAATGCATTGTTCTGGGTAGGATATGAATTTTGATGTTCTTGTTTTTTCATGATGTGCATGTCCATGTTTTGTAATTGTTCTTCATCTAGATCCTGTTCTCACAGCCATCCAGATGTTTAACAAGGGACTGTAAGTCCCAACAGCCCTAGCCAGCACAGCCAATGGTGAAAATGGCTGGGAGTTGGGATACTATAACATCTTGAGGGCTGCATCATTCTTACCTTGATGTAGAGGGAGAAACATTATTTCTTCTGTAGAGCTGCACAACAAAAACTGAATTATTATCACATTTCTTCACACTTTGTAGATATATATCTTCTAGTACATTGCCTGGAATGTTACTTTTACAAACAAAAATACATTGTTTACAACACAGTACAATGCTTATTCATTTAAAAAAAATAAATTGATGGGGGTCTCAAATCCCCCCATCCCTTGAAAATGCTTCTCAAAATCAGTGTAATGATTAAATGTTACTCATCAGAACAAAAACATAGTTTCATAGTATCATAGAATCATAGAGTTGGAAAGGACCACAGGGGCCATCTAGTCCAACCCCCTGCCATGCAGGAATGCACAATTAAAACTGATTAGATAACCTATGTTTAAACCTCCAAAAAAGGAGAGTCCACTATCTTCTGGGGCAACCTATTCCACGGCCGAACAGCTCTTACCATCAAGAAGTTATTTATGATGTTTACATAAAATATATTTCCTTGTAGTGTGAAACCATTCTGTCATGTTATCATTTATGGAGCAACAGAAAACAAGCTCACTACATTTTCCACCTCACATCTTTTCCAATATTTACAGATGGCTACCATATCACTTTTCTGATTTCTCTTCTGCAGTGTAACCATACTCAGATCCATAAGTCATTCCTCAAAGGGCTTGGTTTCCAAACCTTTGATCATCTTGCTTGCGGTCCTCTGGTCCATATTCCAGCATGTCAATATCCTTTGTGAACTGGGGTGCCCAGAACTAGACAGGGCAGGTCTGACCAAAATAGAATACCCTACCTGTTCAACTTATATGCAGAACATACTATACATAAAGCAGGCTTGGACATGGAAGGAAGAGTAAAAATAGGAGGAAGAAATATCAACAGTCTAAAATATGCAGACAATCCCATACTACTTGCAGTAAACATCACAGATCTACTATGGTCAGCAATACCCTTCAGCACTTGGCATCGGGCAAACAGGCTGTGCCAGAGGATAAATGGACATAGAAATGGATATACACAAAAACCAGTAGCGGAACATTTCAGTCTCCCTGGGCATTCCATCTCAGACCTCAAATAGTGGTCCTTGAACAAAAAAACTATAATTGGAAAGAGAAACAGCAGAATTGGAGTTCATCCACAAACTACAGTCACTCAGCAATGGACTGAACAAAGATAATGGCTTCCTGACACACAACACACATTTCAACACTATCTGACCCCATCCTCAGGGGGCATCCTACACTTATCTATTCTCTTCACCACAGGCTAGTTCCATTGTCAAACTGGAATTGCCACTTCATTTCCATGCACAAAGGCTAGTTTACAATGTCTTTGATCACTAATGAAAATAATTAAAATTGGGCTTGCCACTTCATTTCCATACACACACACAAATTGAATTCAGATTGACATTCTCACACACCTAGGGCATATGTAAGTCTGCCCCTCACTTACCACTCCACCAAATGCATCTGAGGAAGTAGACTTAAGTCTATGAAAGCTCATGCTGCCAACTTCTTTCTTTAGTTCTTTAGAAAATCAAATCATTTGAGATATGGAGCTGGAGAAGAGTGCTGAGGATTCTGTGGACAAAGACAAACAAATGGGTCCTAGAACAGATCAAGCTGGAAATCTCCCTGGAAGCCAAAATAAGTAAACTGGTGCTGTTGTACTTTGGTCACATCACGAGAAGGCACAACTCATTGGAAAAAACAATATTGCTAGGAAATGTGGAGGGAAGTAGGAGAGGAAGGCCATATGTTAGATGGATGTACTCTATTAAGGAGGCCACAAGTATGAAATTACAGGAACTAAGCAGACAGTGTAGGATAGGGAGTCTTGGAGCTGTCTCATCCACAGGGTCGCCATGGATCAAGATCAACTTGAGGCTGGTTAACAACAACAACAAATTCCTTGATCTGGGAAGGAAAGTGGAGGGGTGTTTGAAGTGGTTGGACCTTCACACTACCCCTGTAGGGATGAGCTTGATATTTTATTTGCAAATATGGTCAGTGGCACCTCCTGATTTCCCTGCCCCTCTTCTCTTCCTGTGTTTATTTAAATTCAAGAATCTTACCAGTAGTACCTTAGACAGACCTCTTCTATTTCCCCACACTTTATACCTCAGGAAGTCTTAGAAGCAGTATTTTAGCTCTCTTCTGTTTTCCCAACTTTTTCCTGCCTCAGGATATTTTGCAGCAGTGGCTTAGGCCCAAAACAGATGGACCAAAAGAACTGACTTCTGGCTGCTTTGAGAGCACAATGCATGCCCTCAAAACAGCCAGAAGCTGCTCTAAGGCCACACTAAGGTGGCAAGAGCTGGACCTTTCAGGGGTGGATTAAATCCGCTCCTGCTGGTGACCTGTTTGGGACCATGGCAGCAGCCCACTTCAGGAGCAGGCCATACAGTTGCTGTGGTCCCAGCCTGATTGCAGCTGGACCAGTCTCTGTCTGCTCCTTCATGGGTATCTGCTTCAGGCCTTAGAGAGTCCTATCATGTTTTCTACCTGAATTGTATCCATGACTGCCTAGGTCTGTGCCTCACACCTTAAAAGGGGACTGAAAAGCTCCTGCTTTCTTATAGCCCCTGCCTTCTTTTTAGCTTGAGAATCTGACCAGAAGAACTTCAGAAAGCTTGTTCCCATTTTCTCAAGTTTTGTTAATCTCGAGACTCTTAAGAGCTATGCATTAGCCCTCTCCTATTTCCTACCTTTTAAAAAATATCTCAGGAATCTTAGCAGCATAGAGATTTGATTATTTTCCATCCATTTAAAAATATTTCTGGGTGAATTATGGCAGTATTCAAGCCACCTTGATTACAATTCTTGGAGAAAGGTGGGATATGCATCCAATAAATAAATTTAAAATGCTTATGGGAAGTCCCTGCCCCTTATGAAATTTAGATATGAAACTGGCCATAGCCACTTAGGTAACAACCAAAAACATTGTCAAACATTGGGTCACCATGGCATTTCAGCTTCGGACACAGCTAACTGGCTGCCACCGGCAAACACAAACATACTCTATTTTGTTATTATAGATAAGCAGTTTTACTTTGCCAATGGAAGGTATGACTCAGTGGCTCAGACTCAAATCATCTGCAAACAGCTGTTAACCATCAGCAGGTTTCCCTTTGCTATGCCTTCCTGTTCCAGCAGCTTGATCCTTGCACTGACACCAATCAGACGATGTCTGTCAGAACCAATAAACTCAGCTTCTCACTCCCTTCTGAGTCATGCAGAGTGACACTCAAGCAAGTCATCTATTGTTGACTGAATTCTAAGACTAAGGCATACATTACTTTAATGGCTTTCTCTTCTTGCAATGTATAGAGCTGAATAAAATTTCGGGGAGATATATTATCACCTAAATTGATCTTTTGAAAATACAGTACTGAATATCAATTCACTCTTAAAATATCAAAACTCTTCCCTCCAAACACAAAATCCAGAAAAGTATTTAAGCAATTAATTATTGCATCCATGTTCTTATACGTAGAACTGAGGGCTCTACGAGTAATGACATAAGAAACAAGAGAGCTTTCTTCCTGGTGCAAATAAACGCCAGGGAGGGAGCAAGAGATAAGTCTTCTTTCCTCTGGCTTGGTTTTGCTAGTTCTTGTTGGAACCATGGGCCATTCTTCAATCTTCCTTTCCTCATCTTTTACCAGTCAAGTCACATCCCACCTGCTCATTATAGTTGCTGTTTAAAAGAGTCTCTGTGTTAGCTGCCATATTTAGTAGTTTTTTAAAGTCTGTGGTCTTCCCCTTAACACAGACAGGTGGAGGAAGGATAAGGAAGGGGACCTAGAAGATGAGCCGGATACCAAGCCCAATTGTACTATTCTGCTCATGTTCTGCATCAGGTCAGGCCCTGGGTTGGGATGGCAATTGGTGGGTGATTCACCCTCTGCCCACTCCCATTGCCACCATGGATCCATTGCCACCATGTGCCCCTTACCTACCTCACTATCACCTTCCCAGAGCACCCAGTGCAGTCTGTAACAGTGGAAAAAGGCCACTGGCTACACCGATGTGACCAGGCATCTCCACCCGATGTCACGCCACAGTGGAATCATCTAGGAAGAAGCAATGGAGAGGCCAGATTAAATGAGTGGTGCATGTGGTGTGCCAGCTGTGGTTACAGAATTTCATACTCTGCAGCAAACAGTGGGTTTTTTGAACCAGGCTAAGGCCTTTGGGCCGGATCAATCCAGAACGGCCAGACTGGTGTCCAGACTGGCGATCCTGACCCAGGGATATGGCCTACATCCATCCTACGGACCATGTGATGTAGGGGTAGCACAGGCTTTGGGCTTGTAACCAGTCCAGGAGAGTATTTTTGCTGTTTTATGTTTGTTTGTTTTCGGTATGTGATTTTGGTTTAATTTTTTGTTTTTACTGTGTTGTTCAGTCTTTACTCTTTCTTTTTGTTCTGTTTGTTTGAAGAAGAGAGCCCCTCCCTTCCGTCCATCTGCCTTGGTCCTTGGCCTCAGGGGAGAGAAGAATTGCTGGACCTGATCCCTTCCCCCACCACTATCCCCTTCTCCTTTTGTGTCGTGTCTTATAGCCTGAGGGCAAGGAATCGTTTAATTAAAATAATATTTAATTGTAAGGTGCTCTGAATGCCTTTAGTGCATGAAGGAAGGGTTATAAAATAACGTAATAATAGTTTTATTATTATTATTATTATTATTTGTGCCTGTTACAGTACTATACTGCTAAAAATAGTTTTATATTAGAAAAACTGCAAACAAATTAACACAAACATGGAAAGCACAAAACTCCTGAACACATCTCTTACTTGTTGGTTAGTTTCTTTTGATGAAAGGGCTACCATATCTCAAAGTCCATGCATCTTCTTTAAAGAAGCACTAATAAGGACACAGGATTGGCAGGGGGAGAAGTTAGCCATCATTGACTATATCCTAGAGACAATTCACAAGGGCCGTCATACCCGACCAGTGCAGAATGTCAAACAGATCATTGCCTCGTAAGATGTAAACTTAGGCGGGTTACAGACCGCCATTAGGGACGTCCTGAGGACGTCCCAGTTTGAAAAAGGGGCATCTCTTCCAGATGCCCCTAACCCTATCACGGACAGATTCCGTGACAAATGGCAGCGGCGGTTCTATACGGCCGCCGCCATATTGATGTAGCGGACGCTGTGTGTCCGCACATCACGCCCCGGAAGTGACGCTGCGAGTGCACGACTAGCGCCTCACAATGTCTCTTCCAGGGCCCAGGAAGGAGCACAATTTCTGCGCTCCTTCCTCGGAGCGTCCGGGAGCTGTGCGGTTTGGCCACTGTGGCTCCCGGACGCTGAAAGAGGAGGTGGAGCCAGACCGCCACAATCCAGCGGTCTGTAACGCGCCCAAATCTTCATTTTAAGTTTAAACCTAAGAGGGGTGGCATCCTAAAGAGGAGATTCCAAGTCAACAATCTTCAACAAGCTGCCATGAGAGACAACTTCCAGGCAAATTTGCAAACAAAACTTGAAGACCATCCTGTAGACTCTTCTCTTGCAGCGCTTTGGCAACATATCAAAAACAGTATCCTGCAATCTGTGGAACAATCCTTAGGATTCTCCCTCAAGAAAAATCAAGACTGGTTTGATGAAAACAACCAAGAGATCCAGGAGCTGTTGGCAAAGAAGAGAATTTCTCACCAGGCACACCTTGCCCAGCCATCTTGCCATGTAAAAAAAGCAGCCTTTCATCTCGCATGTAGTCAACTCCAACAAAAACTCCGAGACTTTCAGAACAAGTGGTGGGTCAAGTTAGCAGAAAAGACACAGCGTTGTGCAGATATGGGTGATTCCAGAGGATTTTACGAAGCTCTTAAAGCAGTGTTTGGACCTACATATCAGGTCCAAAGCTCCCTATATAGTACAGATGGTCAAACACTAATCACAGATAAAGCTTCCATTCTGAACCGATGGGCTGAACATTTCCAAAGCCTCTTTAGTGCCAACCGAATAGTCCAAGACTCAGCTATTCAACATATGACACAACAACTGATGAAAAATGAATTGGACATAGCTCTCATGCCGAACAAGTCTTGAAGAGAAACGACAATGCAGAAAGAACCACAACCCGGAAACATCACCCAGGGAGACTTTCTGCTGTGCTTTCTGCAACTGGACTTGTTTATCTCGGATTGGCCTTTTTAGTCATCAATGCGTTTGTAGAAAGCGCGGGATGAGTCCTTCCTGAATCTTCGTTCATGAAGTAAAGCCAGAGAGAGCGAGAGATACATGCATGGATACCAAGGCAAAGGTATGCCCCCCTCCAACCTCAAGAGACAAAACATCTTATACAACCCAAAGCAAAATGGATTAGACCAGGAGTGGGCAAAGTTCAGCCCACAGGTTGCATATGCCCTCCTGGGCCTTTTTCATAGCCTCCAATCCTCCCTCCCCAAGTGTAAAAATGCAAAACTGAGTTTTAAACTGAGTTTAAAAAAATGCAAAACTTTCTAAGAAAATTGCAAAATGCACCCAAATGACTTTGATGTGGAGGGTAATGCCCTCCCCATCCAAAAAAAAAAAAAGTGGCTACAGTGGGGTGCCCTACAAAGTCTTCTGAGGGGCTAATGCATCCCTCTAGCCTTCCACAATTGCTCACCCCTGTTCTTAGACAGAGAACAGCTTATTCAAAACCACTACCTTGCTGAACAAGAAAATCCTCATTCTCTGATCTATCCTCCTCTTTCCCCCCTCCCTTCTCCTTTTTAGTTATGTGACCTGTAGGCTTACAATAAATGGTGTTTTCTTTCATAAGAATTGCCATTTTTAAAGCAGGCAGGCAGGCAGGCAGGCAGGAAAGAAGGAAGCTAAATGACATTCTCTTGCTTCCAGGATACTTGAGGGTTTTCCCCATTCCCATTCCAAAGTATTCTAAAGTATTTTTTTTCTATTTTTAAAATGTATACATTTTTCTCCATTTATCGCTTTCTTCTGGTTTTGTTTTGTTTTGTGTTTTTAAAAAAAGCCTTAGCAAGAAGGAGCTAGGCCATGTATTTCAGTACTAAAGGTTTAGAAAGTTTACTAAAGGTTTGTGGGAAACCATTAGAGGAGTGGAGAGTATTTGGATGGGGAAATAGCAAGAAGTGGTACAAGACAGTTCAAGAACAAGTCCCTGTCAGGTATTTCACATTTAAAAAAAAATCAAGTCGGACTTCCAGTTTGGCATGGCGTCTAACTAGATGCACTTCTAGCTAGCTGCTGGAAGGCATCTGCCAGGAGTAGTGCCTAGGGACTTAATTCCGCTTGGAAAATACCCTGAAATTGTCCCCTTGTTATAGGAGAATCAGAGGGGTCCTCGAGGGTCAGATTCCTGCCCCTGAAAACCGCAGTGAGAAGAACTAAAAAGCAGGTAAGGGTCAGAGGAGACCGGGGACAGACACGGCCATTATCTGTGCTGCTATTAATGGCTCACAGACCCACCAAACTAATAAAATCAAGACAAGAACAACAACAATAGTTGTGAAAAACTTTACTGAGGAAGCAGTAACTTTCTGCTGTAATCCTATTTGTAACAAGAAGCAGAAAAATTGGAGAACATTCTGTTCAAAAATCAATCAAAAAGGGACAATAACAAGATCTTAATCTTAATAAGATCTGGAAAGTGGGCCCTACCTTTAGAAGAAATAGTACAGTACAAAGAAATTTGCTGATAAGGGCTGGAGGAAAGGTAGCAAGAGAAAGAGATCGGTCGGAGGGAAGGAGACGGAGCGGGAGAAGGAGCAGACGGAGGTCGGTCGGAGGGAAGGAGACGAAGTTGAGGTGCAAGAAGGAGCAGACGGAGGTCAGTCAGAGGGAAGGAGAAGGACACAGGGCACGAGAAGGAACAGATGGAGGTCAGTCGGAAGAAAGGAGATGGAGGATAGGCGTGAGAAGGAGCAGACGGAGGTCAGTCGGAGGGTAGGAGACGGAGACGGGGTGCAAGAAGACAGACGGAGGTCAGTCGGAGGGAAGGAGACGGAGACAAGGTGTGAGAAGGAGCAGACGGAGGTCGGTTGGAGAGAAGGAGATGGAGAGAGGCACGAGAAGGAGTAGACGGAGGTTGATTGGAAAGAGAAAACTTAGGAGAACAAAACAAAGGACCTAGATGAAAGTAAGTGGGAAAGGAAAGAAATAAGATTTAGAAGAAAAACATGTTAAAACCTAACCGTACAGGAAAAATAAGTAAGCCAAGTTGGCGTTTTCAAGGCCACCCAACACGTGGAAACAGGAAATTGAACTTGGTGGAAATACAATAAGCCTAGAAGGGCATAAAGAACAACGAGGAACTAAAAGAGAGGACTCTAAGACAATAAAACACAGTGCAATTAGACAGTAGCGACCCTTGGTGTTCAAAGGGAAAAAATCCAATAAATTATAAAAAATAAAGAATAAGAGGGAACAAAAGAAAAGGGTTTTTAAGAGGGATTCATAAAGGTGTGTTACAATAGCTGTTTAATATAAAAGAGTCTAATATTAAGCAGGCAATATTTGCTAATTGTTTAATTGTGTATTACATAAAAACTAAGTGGATTAAAATATCCAAACTGAATGGTATATACATGATTGGGGAGAGAATTTTACTGAATGTTTATTTCACTAGCTATTAATATAAGTCCAAAAGTAATAAATGCTTACTGAAATAAGTTTAAAAGTATTACAGTGGTACCCCGGGATACGAATTGATCACGTTACGAAATTTCCGGGATACGAAAAAGTTAGATTGGAAAAAACTGTTCCGGGATACGAAGGTTTTTTCGGGTTACGAAATTTTTTTCGGCGCGAAATTCAAACGCGCGGCTTGCCAGCGCTAACGGAAAGCCCTTTTCGGCTTGCGAAATGCATCGGGTTACGAACGCCGCGGCGGAACGAATTAATTTCGTAACCCGAGGGAGCACTGTATTATTATTTTTTAAAAGTATAAAAGGTGGTAATTTGAAGGAACTGTAGAGAATTGGGCAATTGCATTCATACTTTATATATCCTGTGTTAGCTTTAATTGAATATTTTTTGTGCGTGGTAAACAGACTTTATAAGAAGGAAATCAAAGAAAACTATTACAAAATGTCCATAACAACAAGACTGCAATCTGCAACAACAACCACCACCAAGCAGGCCTTCCTTTGACCAGCCAAAAACTTTAGATATAAACATGCTCCTACTTGAAGAGATGCGCCAAATGAGACAAGAGATGACAAAGAACAAAGATGAACTAAGACAAGATATGAAAAAGATGAAAGGTGAAATAAAACAGGAAATAAGAACAGATATACAAGAACTTTCACATTCACTAATTTCGTTAACCACAGATATGAAAATAAAAGCATCACTACTACAGAAACAATATCCGCAATCAGGAAATTAAAAGTGGGGAAAACCCCTGGCCTAGACGGGTTCTCAGCAAGTTATTATAAAAAATTTGAATCAATTATCGCCCAACCTCTTCAAGCAACAATGAATGAAATATGAAAGGAGGAATTCCAGAAACTTGGAAATCATCTTTCATAACACTGATCCCGAAAGAATATAAAGAATTATTAGAAACAACAGAATACAGACCAATAGCACTGTTAAACACAGACTGCAAAATATTTACAACAATATTGGCAGAAAGATACAAAAAAGTATTTAAAAATTGGATAAGCAAAGATCAAGTAGGATTTCTCCCTAAGAGGCATCTAAAAGAAAATATCAGAAACATAATTGACATAGTGGAATACCTGGAAAAAAGACCAGATCAAAAAGCCTCTTTAATTTTCCTCGATTCGGAAAAGGCATTTGATAAAGTAAATTGGGACTTTATGATAGAATTTTGAAAAAAATGAAATTAGGAG
This sequence comes from Sceloporus undulatus, assembly GCF_019175285.1. Lineage (NCBI taxonomy): Eukaryota > Metazoa > Chordata > Lepidosauria > Squamata > Phrynosomatidae > Sceloporus > Sceloporus undulatus. Next base: position 72,666,459 of record NC_056527.1, on the reverse strand, counting down.
AAAACTTTATTAATTGGATATCGGCAATTTAAAAAAAAACAGAATGCAAAAATTTTAATAAACGGTGATACAACAGAAACATGTAATATACAAAAAGGCATGAGGCAAGGTTGCCCCTTGTCTCCACTCTTATACATTACAGTCTCCGAGATTCTAAATAACATGATAAGAAAGGAAGAAAATATTACAGAAATAAAAATAAAAAAGAATGAATATAAAATAAAATCCTATGCAGGTGACATGGTGGTTACACTGTCAGACCCAGCAGAAAGTATCAGCTACTTACTAAAAACAATAAAAGAATATGGAAGGTTAGCAGGTCTAAAAATTAACGAGAAAAAGACAAAAATGCTAATTATGAATATGACAAAGGCCAAAAAAGAGAAACTGTCACAGATATCCAATTTTGAAATTAAGAAAAAAGTAAAATATTTGGGAATTAACATAACCACAAAAAAATCAGACCTATACAAAAACAACTACAGTCATCCCTCCATATTTGTGGCTTTGATATTTGCAGATTTGATTATTCACGGATTTCATTAATATGTTCTCTCTAGGACTGTCTAGGTCCTCCGGTGCAACTCTGTGGTCAACTTTAACTAAAAGTTGCACTGCAAGACCATTTGTAGCTACTTCAGTGCCATTCTATGGTCAGTATATGTTGGACATTGACCACAGAGTTGCACTGGAGGACCTAGAGATTCCTAGAGAGGTGTCCTCTCAGGTAAAAACAGTGTTTTTGTTATTTGCGGTTTTTCCATATTCACGGGGGTCTTGTTCCCCTAACCCTAGTGAATCTGGAGGGATAACTGTATGAATTAGCATGGAAGGAAATAAAGCAAGATCTCCAAAGATGGGCAAAATTAAAACTATCATGGATTGGAAGAATATCAACAATAAAAATGAATGTTACCTCTAAAATGTTATTTTTATTCCAAACTCTTTCCGTAATTACAAATGATATCCCCTTCAAAACATGGGGGAAAGACCTCACTGCATTTATTTGGAACAAGAAAAAAACACAAATTAGACTAAAAATTTTGCAAGACACAAAAGAGAAAGGAGGACTTAATTTACCAAATTTTAAACTCGATTACCATGCATGCTGCTTGGACTATATCAGTGATTGGATTACATTAAAAGAAGAAAAATTATTACAATTGGAAGGATATGGACTATCATACGGCTGGCATGCATATTTAATCTATGATAAATTTAAAGTTAACAAAGAATTTAAAAACCACTTTATTAGAAAATCCTTAATTCAAATCTGGCTCAAATATAAACCGAGACTCATACCAAAAATCCCAAGATGGACCTCAGTAAATGAAGCCTTCTATAGAAAAGAATGTATGATAAAAGATAAATGGATAACGTATAAAGATCTTATAATCAAAGAAGAAATAAGATATAGACGAAAATCACCAGAGGAAATAAAACAAGATGGCTTCAACTACAATTGGTTCCTATATAGACAAATTACTGAAAGGTACAAAATAGATGAAAAGACTTACCAAACTGAAAAAGAAGAAACGGAGGTGGAGAAATTAATGCAACAAGGAACACAACATTGAATATCAAAGGCCCTATTTAAACGGGTGCTATGAGGTGCCCCCGTCACATGCTTTCAGACACCCCTTGCACATGACGAGGGCGTCAAAATGGTGGTGCCCTGTACATACGGGCGCTGCCATTTCGATATGACGGATGCCTAGTGTCCGCACATCTCGACAACTTTATGATGCCACAAATGCGCCATTGGTGCCTTGCGATGTCACAACTGACGCCGGAAAAAGAAGCGGTTTGTCCGCTGTGGCTCCCTCGCGCAGCAAACTAGGGTGGCGGCAAAATTATCCCACCAAAATTATATAAATTATTATTAAAGTTTGAGATGGAAGGGGAATCAATCAAACAGTACATGATCAGATGGGCACAAGACATTAGGAAACCAATTTTACTTGAAGAATGAGAAAGAAACTGGAATAAAAGAATAAAACACACATTAAGTTACGACATAAAAGACTCATATTATAAAATACAATACAGATGGTACCTCACGCCTGAAAAACTAGCAAAAATCTACAAAAATACGAAAGACATATGTTGGAATTGTAAAAAAAAAAAAAAAAAACAAAGCACCATGATTCACGTGTGGTGGGAATGTCAACGAGTGAAAACGTTCTGGTCCACCATCCATAAAGTAATGCAAAAAATGATAGGTTTCAAGAAGGACTTTGAACCCTCACTATTTATACTGGGAATAACTAATAAGGAATTAGAATCTAAAGCAGGAAAAATTATATTTTACCTAACTTCAGCCGCACAATTAGCATTGATGAAAAAATGGAAAAATAAGGAGGAGCTCACAAAGGAAGAATAGATTTTAAAAATTTATGAATTACTGGAGATGGACAAACTGGCAATACTGTTGAGAGAAAGCAATATCAATCAATTTAATAAAGACTGGTCACTGGTAATAAACTATCTTTCTAAAGAAAAAGGAGAGAAAAGCATAATTGCTTTAAAGGAATAGAAAATTAATTTAAATCTCCTGTTTCTATATACATATCATTTAATGTATGAGTAATTATGTGAATATTCTACATTTTAGATATAAGAATAGGGGCTTGTACTATAGCTAATGAATTAAGAGGGGAAATAACACACTTAACTAATGGTAAGGAATTGAAATACAGAAGATGGAAAATCAGAAAGTCAAAAGTCTAAAATATAATATCCAAAGTAAAGGAAAGGAAGTACTTTTTGTTTAAATGTTTAGGTGTGAGTAAGTTTGTCTTTTTTTCTTTTTTTCTTTTTTGGTAATGTATTACTTTTACTATGTGAACTGTGCCTTTATATGTATTTTTTATAATAATAAAAAATTTTAAGAAATCAAGTCTTCTTGCAGTTTTTGGAGTATTAGCTTCTTCATGCCAACCTATATTTACCTATTTAAATATCCACACCTTGAATTCAGCTAGTTTGCCCAGTCATTCAAACCTACCAGTAAAGATGGTTTGGGAGCTACAAGTGATGGCAGCACTATATATTTATTTTTTTTAATTCAAAAATACAAAAGCACAGACCAACAAACGTATAAAACCAACACACAAACCTTAAACATATAATACTGCTAGTGTAAAGCAGTAGACTCAAAGGAAGGAGATATGAAAATTATTCCAACATCAGCAGTTTAAGATATACAGATGACAACATGCTCCTAGCAAAACATAGCAAAGACATGGGATGATTACCGAAGAAAATCAAATAAAAATAAGGACCACAGATTATTTGCACAACTTTGAAGTGGATGATGAAAACACAAATAGTGACAGTTCAGTAACTATTTGCCTAGTCATCTTCTGATTTCTTGACTGCAGTCTCCATTCTGATTGATGAATTAGCCAAGGTACAGAAAATTGTGAACTATTTCAGTGCCTTCATCATCTACTTCAAAGTTATGCAAACAATCTATGGTCATTATTTTTTGTTTTCTTAATGTTCAACTGGAAACCTTTCTTTGCACTTTTCCCCTTGATTTTCTTCAGTTATACAGGCACAGGTGATGCTTTGGATAGTCTTATTCCAAATCGTTTATGGCATTAAAGTTTGAGGTCTACACTTTAAACTGAAATGTGTGATGAATAGACAGCCAATACAACTGGAGCAGAATCATGTAATATGCTCTGAATGCTTGGTCTTGCAAGCTTTCTAACTGATGAAATCAGTATCAGTTGAAGTATCTAAAACCATTTTTAGAGGCAGCCCCACACACAGTATAGCAATATCACTCTTGGCCACTGACCACCACCTATATCTCCATAGATATCAGATAACAATAAGTCTTGGAGTACTCCAAGATTGCCTGGTTCTTCAGGAGAAAATAACCAAGTCCAAAATGATTTCCAAATTTCCATTCTGGTCAACAGATTACCCCTTACAGTACTTCCATTTAATTTGGATTAAATTTCTGTTTATTTGCCCTCATCCATCTCAAAAACACTCCCAAGTACGTAATAAATATTTGTTCCACCTCCTTGGAATTAGATGATGGACCAGAGAAGTAGAGTTTTGTGCATCCTGTGTACTGATTATACTTTCAGCCAAATGGCTGGATGAATTCTCCTAGTAATTTCATCTTGAGAAATCAGAGAGAACTGATTTCTGATTAGGGTCTAAACATCATGTACCAAATTGCAGGCTAGCACTATAATTCCAGGGGCTGATTCTTTTCCTTTATTATAAAGCTAAATACTAAAAAGCTAAGATTTATAACCAGGATATGTGACAGTGTAATGTAATACCTTAAACACATAAGTTATTGGAATCAGGCTTTTAAAGATGGTATCAGATTGCAGCTGTTTTAGTTGCATTCTGCTTTAGGGAAATTTTGCTGATGAAAAATACCAAAATGATGACAGAGTTTTTTAAATTCATGTTTCAGAACCGAAATAAAAAATCGAGGAACAGTGCTAACTTGATTTTATAAAGATGACAGATGGTCACCCATTGCTCTTAAACAGAAGAACTGTTGGAATTTGGCTTTTGCTGCTCCCAGAGGTTGCACAAATATTGCTCATTTATTTTCTACTTGTACAGTTACTTTCCCTTGCTAAAGTTTCTTTTAAATAAATTCACCTAATTACAAGTAAACCAAACCCAGATGGTTCCTAATTCTGAAGAAGCTAAAGACCAACTCAGCAATTCAATGTTTTAGTGTCAGTAGATGGCAGTAAACTCCTCAGTACCATATGAGCACAAAGGTTGCAAGAGAGCCTCAAGCCACTGCCTCTGGTCTGTAAGGGTTGATTGACAGGACAAGCTTTCCTCACTTCTGCCTTGATAAAGAAAAGTAAGGAGCAACAATCTGAAGAACCATCACTCCATATAGTTAGTTGCATCCTCCTTAGGAAAGCCTTCCAGCTCCAATATGTCTGCAAATTCAATATGACAGGAAATTTCTCTGTAGAAAAACATAGCCATTCCCACAGTGGAGGCCCTGTAGTGTTAGGCTTGTAGCACTGTCAAAAACATTCCTATCAGAGAACCATGAAAGAGGAAGAGAATCCTTGTTCTCAAAAGCACTTGAATAAAGCTGGGAGGTCTTGCTTGTGTATCATTTGATTTCTCTACACTTGAGGGCTGAATTGAACTAAGGCAACAGAATGAACTGGAAAACATTACACTTGAAATAATGTGCAAGCTATTGTCTACGGCTTCAATTCTGTGATGCCCCCATTCGTGCATGCAAGTCACCTCTTGAAGCTGAAGTTATCAAATGATGGAAGTGAATAAGGAAATCTCTGCTCAGATTGATAATTAACTAAATTATGCCATGACTGGTGCTCCATAAAAACTCTAAAACCTATATGGCTCTTTTTAGAATTTGTACATTATTACTGAATTCTCTTTGCTTGTGCTCTAATCAGTGTATGTTTCATGCATGATCACTTGTAATTACCATGGGTCTTCCCATGTTAAGTTACCAGGGGAAGACCTAGAATTTTCTTGCTTCAGTTTCTTCCCTCAGCTGCTGCTTGAAAGTTCATTGACATCATTTTTGCCTTCATATGTATAACTAAATGGCTAGCATGCCCTTCAAAAAGCAGTAGGCTTTGTGATCAGTAATCCAAAGAATGAAACTCTGCCTTAAATTCACAGCTTACCTGGACGACAAAGCAGCCAAAGTTTTTCCTACAATTCTTCCCATGATAACCCTTCTTCCTCTCACCACATGCCCTGCCTATAGTAGTAAGCAGGTTAGCTGCAGCACAGCAAGGAAGGAAGGATGCAAGGCCAGAAGGAGAAAGAAAGGGGCAAGCCCAGAAAAGTGATCATTCAGTCACTGACAGTGGCATCAATAGAGATGATCACATGGGGATAAGAAACAGGAGAAAAACAGAATGCGCCTGTCATGATTGTGTAATCGGGTGAAGATTATCACATGACATCATGCTCATCCCATACTTCTCCCATTAGCAACCTGGAATGCTCCTGCAACTTCTTATTAATGGGAAACTGGCATTAATAGCTTGCCGATAGCACTTTGTTCATGCTGTCACAAAGGTGCAGAAAGCAATAATGTTTTGTTCCCACTATTGGGGATCCATCATTAACCTTTTTTTTACAAAAATCAATTCCCAGTGTGCTGTGTGACAAATTTAATTCCTGTGTGTCACTTGCAAGTGACAAAAAAGTACCTTAGTACTATGAGTACTTCTTAATTTTCCTGTTTTCTTCTGTATTTTATTTAGTGTATATTCTGTATTTATCCCCCCCCCCTTTCTGTTGGCTATGTCTTCATCTGTCAATGACCATATCCTCCAGAACAAAGGTGATTACTTAAGGTTATGATATTGTGGTGATTTATTTTACAGTATACTGAAATGTGCCTTATGTTCTGTAAGAAACATACAATGAAATGTCATATATATATATATATATATATATATATATATATATATTGGTGTGTCTGTGCGTGTGTGCGTGTGTGTATACGCAAATTACATTTTTACTGCATGTTATCAAAAGTGTATATATGTACACATATATATTTATATGTAGGCATATGTGTATATACATGCGTAAATATGTATATATGTGTACATATGTGTGTATACATAATGTATATCTGTATATATCTGTATATATTATGTGTTTATATATAATGTGTGTATATGTGGATAGATAGATAGATAGATAGATATGTATTTTATATATCAATATTGTTATATGTGTGTGTGTATTTCTGTATACACATTTTTTCCATATACATATATATTAATTCATTTACCTTTGCATGCTTGTGCACATATTTATTATTGCTTGATTTTATATGGTTATACCCCCTTATATATTTTTATTTTCTGTTATGTATATTGGTAAAGTGAAGTATTCATACATATACTGTACATATTCATTCATGTTCCATATGTCACACCATTACTGATATTATGTATATTGATGCTACTTCAGAAATAATTAAAACATAAATTAAATAATTTTAAATGCTGGTATGAAAACTTCAATAACAGTATAGATGAGGCACACTCATTCATCTATCTGTGTCCCTTAAATTTTCATAGCTAGAGTTTCTATCATGTTTGCTGTAGTATTAGCTGGTTTTGCTGGAAACAAATGGAATCAAACTAATAAAAACACCAGTGACAAACCACTTGTTTTTTCCATTTTTTATTATATAGAAGAATGTATCTCAACTTTTTAAAAAATATATGTATACATTTTTAAATATTCACTATACATATGAAAATAACTTACATTTCTTTTACAAAATATGAAAATAAATGACTTGTAGTACGAACAGTATTCACAAATAAAATGTCTCTCACAGTAACATTCACACACACACACACACACACACACACACACATTCTCTATAAACAAATTACACATAAAAAAAAGGAAGGAAGAATAACAACAACAACAAACTGTGGAAACTATTGAAATGCACCAATACAATCTTCCTTACTGTCATCATCATCATCATCCTCTCTCTCCAGTTTCTCCAACTGCCTCCTTGTCCTTCTGCTTCCACCTGCAGAAGATATCAAACATAAATAGGAATAATAAAAACTATTTACTATAATATTAATAATAATAATAATAATAATAATAATAATAGCCACATTTAAAATGAATATTATAATAAACGGAAATTTAATTTAAAAGAAACTATAAATTACAACTGCTGTGTCTGTCCTCCCACTTGTGACTGCCAGCTCTAGCCCACAGTTGGTGAATTTTCCTTTTTAAAAAAGGGTGTGTGTGTGCATGAAGTGGTGGCTCCCCATCAAATAATTCCATCGCCCTATAAAACTGGTTCCTTAGAACCCTGAATTTTGAATTAATTTGTTTGGTGATTGTGATGAAGCCTTCCCTTCCTATATAGGCCATGTATTCTTCTATACATGTGCCTTTTAGGAAGGGAAGTACACTTCATTATCACCCCCAAACCAGCTATATTTTTTAGTAGTCAGCAGGCAATTCACTTCCTCAACACTCTATAAAGTTCTCTTTCTGGACATGCTGAAAGGTATTGGCACATGCCCAAAACCAAACTTTACAGGATTGCAGTAGATGTTACTAAAGTGGAACCATAGAGCTCCATGAGGATGGTACTTTTTTTTTTCCACACATGCATCACCACCGCTCCATTTGCTCAGGCATAAGATTTGACAATCACGGAATGCTAACATACAGCCTGACGAGATGTGGATGGTACAAGTGCTGTTTTGGTGATCTTGAAGTGTTAATATCGCGTAGTTGCATGACTGTCTGGAAAAAGCAATTGTCTTTTTTCTGTGTTATTGTTATTTGCCAATAATGATATAATAGCACTATTGTTGTGGAATAGGTCCTGGTGTGATAATCTCCAATGTAAAGTCTATCACTAGAGGGAGCAACTCACACCAGCAGCTGTGGCACCAGACAGCACAGTGAAAATGTGTGTAAACAGCCGTCCTGCATCACTGTAGTATGCAGATAATGGGAGAATTTGGGGCAGGTTCAGAGCCAGAATACTCCCAGTGTAGTTTGCTATACAGTAGTTCAGAGAAATGGACTAGAGCTCTATAGAGTTCCAAACACCCTTCATCAAATGGCAGATTCCAGAAGTCTATAGGATGGAGCCATGACAAATTGGACAGGGAGTAAAACATAAATATGAAATGTGAAGTCGGAGGCTTTCATAGCCAGCATCCATAGATGCTGGCAAAACGTCAGGAAGAAACTCTTCTAGAACATGGCCACACAGCCCGAAAAAACCCACAAAAAGCTATAAATACTGTATAAAATCTTTTAAATATGTTTTTAACTTATTGTTGCATTTTAATATTATGTTAATTGGTTTAATTAGTTTATTGTTTTAAATCGTACAACTTCTTTTAAGTCACCCTGGTAGGTATACACATCTCCCTTCCTTCTCTTCCACCTTCTCAGCAGTTTACTTCTTTATATGGAGGGACTGGGGTGGGATGTATTTATTGAAATCAAATGTATCCCTGTCTGAGAAGTTTATCACACGGGCCCTAAAATGGGCCCGTTGTGTTACAAAACGTGTGCGCGCACGGGCACGCACAGAACAAAATGGGGCTAAGAATTGTATTTTACTGCATAAGGGAATGCCGCCGCTGCCGCCGGGCGTTCTAATCACGTCCTCCCTCCATTCCCAAAGGCACGATTTCTGAGAACGCTTTGGAACAGTTCTCAGAAATCGCACCCTCTGGAACAGAGGGAGGATGTGATTGAAATGCCCATTTTAGGGCCCGTGCGATAAACTTCTATATCTCCCTGTTTTTCTGACCTTGTAAATCACTCTTGAAACTTTGGCAAAACCCAGATTTGAATAAGGGCAAATCAAGGATTGGTATATTTCAGGTGAATCCGAAATCACTTCAGGGTTTGTTTGTATCTTCTGCACATTCCTAAATGGCGCAGTGGTTAAATGCCTGTACTGCATCCATTCACTCGAAACCACAAGGTTGCGAGTTCAAGACCAGCAAAAGGGCCCAAGCTCGACTCAGGCTTGCATCCTTCCGAGGTCGCTAAAATGAGTACCCAGACTGTTGGGGGCAAATTAGCTTACTTGCTAATTAGCTTACTTGCTGTTCACCGCTATGATCTTTGGAATAGCGGTATATAAATAATAAATAAAAAACCATAAGATTTAAACTGCACTAAAATACACTAAACTATAATTTATGCTGTCAATCAGCTAATGTGTATTTATATAACTGCCTTAAATAGATCAATGTGGACCAAGTTTTGTGAAATTTTACCCATTTGTATGCCGTTCTGCATTTTGATCATCTCAGGATCATAATGCAGGCCTTAAAATGAACATTTATGCCCTCATGGCTGAACAACAGTCAACAAAGTCTTAATTTTTTAATGCTTTTGGGAGAAACATTTAAAATTAAGAACCAACTCTAGATATTTGTAGCTCACATGCTTTGCCCCCACCACCCTTGCTTTGCATAAAGATAATCAGTATGTTTTGTTGAATAACCAGCATATTTTCCAACATAGCTGGAGAGCATTTCATAATAGTACTCATTCATTATATTTTTAAAAAATCAGGCAAAAACACCAAAGCTCTGCATTGTTACATCATTTCAATGAATGTTTCAGAATTAAATGGCAATCATGAGACCGACAGCCTACACATGGAGGAAGTGGTTTCCTCAGGCTTGCCAGATTAAAGAGTGACCTCACATTATCTTCGTCAATGCTGGTTACAGTTCTTCGATAACAAGCAAATATGGAAAATAGTGTTCCTGTGTCATATGGTCAGGCTCTGTATTCCACTCATTTTTTTTCTTTCTTTTAATGTACCAACTCTAATGTTTAAAGCTGTCTCTCTGGCAAATATGCAAAAAACAAGCCTAGACTTACAGTATGACAGAAACTAGAATGCTCTCTGTTCAGAGTAGAGATTTACACTTCTCTTGTGGTTGGTTTAGGCCAAAGATTAAAGAAAAGAGAAGAAACTACCTGTGGGTTCCCCTTCCCTTCAAACAGAATGGTGTGTATATTAATGCCATTTTAGTGTGTTTTAACATTTGTGGTTGAGAAGAGAAAAGGAGAAGGGAAGGCACTGTCTTTCTGCAAATCTTGCTGTTCCTTCACACTAATACAAAAGGCTTATTCCTTTATACTAATATGAAGGATATTTAGGATATATGAAGATGGATTTCCATTACTAAATCTTTACATTTCCTGAGTGGTTCAGTTTTGTCAGACTAACCTACCTTATTTTTAACAGGGTTTTTTTTAAATAACTTTATGCAAAAAAAGTAATATAAAGATGAGGTGAGAAGGGCCATCTTTTCTTCTCATATTTCAGACCATTTGTCACTATTATCTCTGGCCAGCAGTTCTACAAATAGTTGTTAATGTATATATTTTTAAAACTCTATACCTCTTAACAAGAAAATGGTCTATGTATTCATATTGACACCAGCGGCTCAAATCTTTTTCACAGAATCATAGAGTTGGAAGAAACCACAAGGGCCATCCAGTCCAACACCCTGCCATGCAGGAACTCAAAAGCAAATCACCCCAGACAAATGACCATCCAGCCTCTGTTTAAAAACCTCCAAGGAAGGAGTCTCCACCACTCTCCAAGGGAGTGTGTTCCACTGTCAAACAGCTCTTACTAAGAATTATCACACTAGGACTTACCATGAGCAAATTGTCCCTGGATCATTGGGAAGCATACGTGTATGAATACCTGTCCCCAGAATCATGGAATCGTTCAGGGAGAGTGAATTTCCTATCAATGTTAATTTTCAGTTGATCGGAAATTCACTCTCCCTGAATGATTACATGATGCTAAAGGGCTGCTGGCAATTCCATGATGCTGGGGAAGCTTGCCAGGGTTATATACACACGCACTTCTCCAACATATCCATGGCGATTGGTAGAGGGTAAGACCTTGCATGATAATCTTCACTGTCAAGAGGTTCATCCTCATATTTAGGTGGAATCTCTGTTCCCGTAGTTTGAATCAGTGGTGATCCCATGCCAAATGTCACCTTGTGCAAGGGGACAGGACCTCCAGGTGTGGGACTTCTGGTGGGATTTCTGGGGTGCGGAGGGGTGCATAGGAAGAGTTGCATGGACCTAAGGTGACCACACAGCCAGAGGAGCACCCGTACAGGCCGAAAGACTACCCGCATGATCAGAAACATCACCTGCACAGCTGGAGGGGCACCTGCACGGGCTGAAAGAGTGCCTGTATGGCCAGAGGGGCACCCACATGGCTGGAAATGGCACCTACATGGGCCAAAACAATGCCTGTGCAATGTCATAGGCCTGAAAGGCACCTGTGCAGTCACCAATGAGCACCTGCACAGGCTTGGGCAGCACCTGTGGGGCAGGGGGCCAACTGGGTGTCACGCCCCTGCTACTAATTTGAATTCATTGCTCTGGGTCCTGTTCTCTGAAGCTGCAGAAAACAAGCTTGCTCCATCCTCAGTATGAAACACCTTCAAATATTTAAGCAGGGCTATCATATCACCTCTTGACTTTCTCTTCTCCAGGCTGAACATACCCAGCTCCCTAAATCTCTCCTCATAGAGCATGGTTTCTAGACCCTTCACCATGTTGGTCACTCTCCTCTGGACATGCTCCAGCTTGTCAACATCCTTTCTGAACTGTGGTGCCCAGAACTGCACACAATATTCTAGGTGAGGCCTAACCAAAGCAAAATAGAATGGCATTATTACTTCCCTTGATCTGGGCACTATACTTCTGTTGATGCAGCCTAAAATTGCATTGGCTTTTTTAGCTGTCACATCACATTTTCACTCATGTTCAACTTGTGGTCTCCTAAGACTCTCTGGCTAAATAAAATGGCTTTCAGCCACTTCAGGGTGTGGCGTTTCATAACACATATCCCCAGATTGGCTGGAAGCCACACCAAGACTGCGCCAAGGCAGCAAAAGCTGGACTTTTCAGGAGCGGATTTAATCCACTCCTGCTAGTGGCCCATTTGGGACCAGTGTGGCAGCCTACTTCAGGAGCAGACTGTGCAGTCACCATGGTTCCAGTGCGATCGGCACTGGAGTCGCTGGAGGCCATTCCTTCCAAGCCATCTGCTTTGGCCCCTATATCCCTTTCACATGTAGTCTTGTTAAACTAGGTGTCCCCCATCCTATAACTATGCATTTAATTTTTTCTGCATAAGTGTAGTGACTTATATTTTCTCCCTGTTGAAATTTATTTTGTTCGTTTTGGCCCAGCTTTCTAATATATTCAAGTCATTTTGAATTTTGATCCTCTCCTCTGGGGTATTAGCTGCTCCTCCTAATTTGTTGTCATGTTGTCAGATTTGATAAGCATGCCCTCTATTCTTTTATCCAAGTAATTGATAAAGATGTTGAATAGCACTGGGCCCAGGACAGAACCCTGTAGCACCCCACTTGTCACTTCTCTTTTATTTAACAAAATATGCTTGATCTGTTATTGTTGTTCTTGTTGTTGTTAACTCCCTCAAGTCAACCCTGACTCATTGCAATCATGTGAATGAGACCTCTCCAATCCCCCCCCCATCCTCCACTGCACTGCGGTTTCACTCCAGTAGAAAAAGAACACGTGAAAAGCGGGTTCTTTTTACGCCACAAGGGCAGCATAACAAGTGCACCACTGGCACATTCATTACAGAAGCACCGTACAGTGCCGTGCGGACACCACACGGCGCTTATGTAACAATGGCGGCACCCATGTATACAGGGTGCTGCCATTATTACACGCTCGTCATATGCTAGGATTGTGAGGCGTGTGGGCACCTCTAGCATGTGATGAGGGCATTCTTTTGAGCCCATCTGTACCGGGATAGTTATTTTTATGATTATGTAATTGTCTGTGGAACAAGCTGCTGAAGGTATCATTATCTAAATCTGCTATAGTTGAATACTATTATAGTGAATATACATAAAAGCAGATCACCAGAAAGAACTGTATTTACTGTGAAAAAGTGAGAGAATAGTCATTTCAAGTAGGTATGAATAATGCTAAGAAACAGCTGGTAAAGAATATTAGGTAATCACATACACAAGCTGTAAACTAGAAGCATTACACTAACATTAACTGCCATAATTTTATGCTCCTTTCCTTCCCACGCATTTATTCATAGCAGCAGTTATGATGTGGGCTCTTCTACATTAGGAGCTATCCCATAAATAAATAAATAAATAAATAAATAAATAAATTAGGAAAAGCAGTATGACTCATCACTTTTTGTGTAATTTTATTGTAGCTGAAGTACAGCTACTCTAAAGACTATAACAATGAGGAAAAATGAAGACTATAAATTGGCATAACATTTTTAGAGCATGGAGGACAGTGAAAATATATTCACAACAATTAATATATATGTACAATGTTCATATCTTCCATTGTTATGTGCCTTGAAGTCATTTCTGACTTATGGCAACCCTAAAGTGAACCTAGAGTTTTTTTAGTGGGTTTCTTCGGGGGGGGGGGATGTCACTGCTATCCTATGAGGGTGAGAGAGTGTTCCAGGGATTCTGGGGGGAAATTTTTTTAAATTCTAGGATGGTCAGTTTGCCTAGGAGGAAAGCCAATTCCAGGGTAAGGGCTGGTCGACAGTGGAACACACTTCCTCGGAGAGTGGTGGAATTTCCCTCCTTGGAGATCTTTAAACAGAGACTGGATGGCCATCTGTCAGGTATACTTTGATTGAGAGTTCCTGCATGGCAGGGGTTGTACTGGATGACCCTTGTGGTCTCTTCCAACTCTATGATTCTATTAGCCAAGATACACAATTGAATACTAAGAGCAGTTCAAATTGCTTATAATGAAAAAAGAAAAGTTAGTGGGCATAAATTCAATTTAAATAAACAAATACCATTTACAATATCTTAATCAAAAAATGCAATCTGCCTGAAGCATGAAGATAAATGTGAGAATAATAACTGATCATTTTTTCAACTTACTGGAATGTAGTGTGGACATGGATGTGGACAGTTGTGGACCCAGGTACAAAGCCACAAACCCAGATGCCAACTCTTCAGACACATCTATTCAGAAAATGTCATCAGAGGACCTAATGACATCAAAAACAATACACTTTCCTCCAATGTGATATATTCCATTCTATGTCAGCAATGCCCTTCAGCACTTTGCACTGGGCAAACAGGCCAGTTTCTATGCCAGAGGATAAATGGATATAAATCAGACATTAGGAATGTGAATACACAAAAACAAGTTGCAGATCACTTCAGTCTTCCTGGATATTCCATCTCAGACCTCAGAACAGTGGTTCTTGAACAAAACAAAACAAAAAACTACAAAGGAAGATTGGAAAGGGAAACAACAGAACTGGAATATATCAACAAGCTACAGTTTATCAACAGTGGGTTGAACAGAAACAATAGTTTCCTAGCACACTGCACACATTATAACACTAGCTAACCCTCCAGCCTCATGGGGACACTCTTGGCCAGTTCATTTTTCTTTCTTTTTTTTTTCTTTTTTTCATCTTTGGTTTCCCTACTGCTTTCAAATATTCATTCATATGGTTTATTCACTCACCTTGGTTTTTGGCAACATCCGTCCTCTTGTCTTGTCCTCCAAACGACCATTGTTAAAACTTAGGTAAGTGTCACCTCATCTCCACACCCACAAAGTTTTTGCATGTCCCTGTACTTTCTACTCCACTGCATGCATCTGAAGAAGTAGAGCGAAGACAACAAAAGCTCATGCTAGCAACATCTCTCTTTCAGTTACTCTCAAATGTGGTACAAGATCCCTTTCCATACTAATTTTCCAGACCAGCACAGTTATGTCTTTAAATTCCACCATTTTGTATGCATGTTCACCTTACTGGAAGACTTATATGAAGAACCCACTGCGAGTGGGTGCAAAAGCTGTAGGTATTAAAGTGTTGTGCCCATCTTTATCCTACTTGTGTGTTTTCATCCAAGGCTGGTGATGATACTTTGATATTCCTTTCCCTTAGGGGGAAAGAGCAAAACAGAACTTCCCTTCAAATCAGGCATGTAAAGCTTATTTCCTGTTTGTTTTGTAATGCTTTATATAAGATACTAGTTCCTTTCACTTGATTCCACACAACATCTTTTTCTGCCAGCTAGAGTTGGCTACAGTAATTGTGGAGTCTTAAATCGGACAACATGATGACAGCAGTACAGTGGTACCTCGGGATACGAAATACCCAGGTTACGAAATTTCCGGGATACGAAAAATCCCCATTGGAAATAATTGTTCCGGGTTACGAATGTTTTTCGGGTTACGAAAAAAATTTTTGGTGCTTTTCGGCGCTTTTTCGCACGAAACGCAGCTTTTCCCCATTAGCGCCTATGGCAATTCGGCTTACGAAGGCTTTTCGGGTTACGAAAGCGGCCGCGGAACGAATTAATTTCGTAACCCGAGGGAGCAGTGTACTGCAAATATGGTCAGAACTGAAATGATAAGAAGAGTCTGAATTCACCATCATGTTTCACTTTTTAAAAATGAACCAGAATCCCCCAGGAAGTATTCCTATACAAGCCTCATTGAACTGAACATGAAGTTTTCTACAGCTTTTGCGTGGCTGCTCTGTTTGGCATATTTATAGAGTTGTGGGAGTGGGACAGAATGTAATACAATCCAGACAGATGCAAATCCTGACCCTCAAACAAAGGAGAGGTACACACTGTCCTTTTGGGGCGGCCTGCAGCCACCCCTTTTCGCTCCAGGTTGGGCTCAGGGCAGCCTCACTGGCACCCCTTCGACCCCAATCCAGAGTTTTTTCTGGACCATGGAGAAGTGGCAAAATGCCACTTCTCTGTGGCACGGAAAAGGGGTGTCCTTGGGGCTTCATGCCCCTGGACACTCCGGGAACCAGAGCCATGGGAGAAAGGGGCCGCCCAGCCCCTTTCTCCCTGACATTGTTCCTACAGCCATTTGGTTGCTGCGGGAATGATGCGGTGCCCAAAAGGAGCTCCATTTCTGAGCTCCTTCTTGCACCACAGCCAGGCTGCTATAACCAGCCTGGGGCAGAGAGGAGACATCAAACATGAGCCACACCATTTGGATGTGGCACGTATGTGACATCATCATGGTGGCCCCCATGTGGACAGGAGGCTCCCATGATGCCACTGCCACCACGTACTAGGGTTGCAGGGCATGCAGTCACTCTGCTCCCACGCAAGCCTAGTATGTGTCCAGGCTGGCACAAAGCACTGGTCTGGACCACACCAAAATCTTCAAAAGACTGTATGAAGTGATACAGATCTTTCAGATTGTTACAGTGGTCAATCAGTATTGATGAGTTTTTAAAAATCTGCAAAGAAAAGTCAGTTTCCTAGGGATCAAGATAATATTTGAGGTGATTGCTTTTGTTACATGTGTGGTAGTAAGAAATTATGAAACCGTTATCTTTCTTCAAACCTCTGCTAATGAATTGAAATTTGTAAATATAATTCAATTCAGCAGTTTCCCTTTCTAGTCTTCCTTTGAAATTTCTTTTTTCAAGGTGTGTGACCTGTAAATCCCATATAGGATTAGGAATTCCTAATCTACTGGATGTCTCCTAGGCCCTGCCAGGCTCCTGGTCATAGAATGAACTGCACCTAGAAAAAACATTATTTCATTACTAAGCTTGTCTAGAACATGCTTCACAGATCTGCCATTCTTAAATCAGAGTGGCTTTCAGGAACACTCTTGTTGTAGAGGGTTGTACAGAACTCTCTTTGGCCAGACTTACAATTCCTCTACCTCTAAATAAAATCAAAATGGAAATTCATGCTGTTGGCTTTTGTGATTGTATGGCTTTGAAGCAACAGATGCTCTAGCCGGCGTTTGGGAACTGTGAAGTGGGTGGCAGAGCCAACATGGCAAAGAGCAGGCTAAGCCTCAGATGCAAGGGAGCATTGACAGCTGGTGGGTCCCTTGGCAGTACAATGGGCTCTGAAGTAGTTTGCCGTATTGCTCCATAGCTTATATCAATTGTGTATCTTACTTATACTGTTCAGACTCTAGTATCAAAGTAACCTTTTAAAACAGTGCTCCTATTTCACCAAATGCCTGGTTATTCACATTATTAAATTCACATTGAATATTTCCTAGCAAATGAAAAACTAAATTCTGCTTTAAGATATATCTCACACCCTTTTAAAAAATATGTGTCTCACATATGTATGTGTGTGCATGCATATGGGCTGTTCTTAGTGTCAAATTGATTCTTTTATATTCAAAAGAATGGTTTAAACTATGTTAGACTAAGGTAATAAAGCCTTAGTTTTGTTTATTATGTTTAACTTAAAGCTTAAGAAAGCAGACAAAAGCAAACCAAAGTAGCATATGAATTATATAATTTATATTTATTTGTTTGTTTATTTTATATAATTCCTTTCTCTGAGGATGGCGCTCAAGGAAAGTTATAAAATGCTACAACAAGAAAAAGTTAAAACTTGAAAAAGTTAAAATGCTATTAGTCTAGTTTTATGGTTATATTATTTTATCATTTATGATGTATTATTGGCCTTTTGTTGATGGATCTCTTTTATTAACTTTACCATGTTGTTTTTGGTGATTTTTATGCTTTTTTTAAAAAAAACTCTGTTTTTGTATTTACTGGCTGGATATATTTTATATTGTGACGGCTTTTAGCTTTTAACAATAAAATAAATTTCTACTTTCAAATTAAAATTATTTTAAAAATAACAGTACAGTTGACAATACAGGACACACTTCCTCTTAAAATGACTCCTTTCAACCAAATACTCATTCAATGCAGGTTTGAATAGAAAGATCTTGTAAAATAAAGTAACCCACAAGTACTGTGTTACTAATACATCGCTATTTAAATAATGAGCAAGGATTTGTTTTTAAAAGAGAAAAGAATAAAAAAATAAACAATTACTTATTTGAAATAATGTTCCAACTGTGAAGTTGAAAGCTTTCATGGCTGGCATTCGTATTTTTTGTGGGGGTTTTTGGCTCTGTGGCCATATTCTGGAAGAGTTTATTCCTGATGTTTTGCCAGCATCTGTGTCTAGCATCTTCAGAGAATGCTGGCATGGAAATGAGTGGGGTATATATACTGTGTGACCCTTGGCTAAGAGGAAGTGATTTACATGATAATCTGTGTATTGGTCTGTTGTTGAATGACAAGGCCTCAGGGTGTCCATTTAATTGGTGATCCATTATCTGCTGGGAACCCCACCTTAACCTGAGTGGTTTTCATTTGCAAGGTCGCGGGGTCCCAGCAGACAATGGATCTCAAGATTAATACAGGCTGACAGTGCATCATGCCTATGACAAACTGATATATAATCAGTAAAAACTTGTCTCATAATTATTGTGAGAGTCTGGCAATAAAAGAGTGGCCAAATAAGTCACATCGCACCCTTATAGCATTCCCACCTGACAATTTATCTTGTCATATCCAAGGTGACCAGTCATGGTATTCTCCCTGTCCATATGGGCCCTTAGATACTGAAGTCATTGGTTCTTTTTTTTTTCTTTCTTTTTTTAAAAATTTTTATTAAGAATAAAGTATAACAATCTATAAAGAATCATTGGTTCTGTGTGCACTGATCTGCAATGCTTGGAAATAAATCTGGCTTTTCTGTGTAAAGTCGAAGGCTTTCATGGCCGGCATCCATAGTTTTTTGTGATGGATGTTTTTCGGGCATGTTCTGCTACTGCTGATTTTTCTGGCTGGCCCAGTCTGCAGTGTCTCTTGTGTTCCTTGATTCTTGTTTGCACACTGCGTTTGGTGGTCCCTATATGTCCCTATACCATGCAGTTGTGGACAAGTCTACATAGGGACCACCAAACGCAGTGTGCAAACAAGAATCAAGGAACACAAGAGACACTGCAGACTAGGTCAGGCAGAAAAATCAGCAGTAGCGGAACATGCCACAAATAATCCTGGGCATAAAATACTGTTTGAAAACAACGAAGTTCTGGACCATGCCAACCACTACCATATCAGGATGCACAGGAAAGCCATTGAAATCCCCAAATATCTGGACAATTTCAACCGGAAAGAAGAAACCCTTAAAGTGAACAAAATTTGGCTACCAGTCCTAAGGAATAGCAAAATGAGGACTCAGCAAATGAAAATGGGAAACCATTCAGAGTCAGGGGCTTTCCCGGCAGATAATGATCACCAATTAGCAGACATTAATCCTCGTTTGCATTAGCCTCCCAGGCTGAGGCCAGCCATCAACACAGAACAATACACATGCAAATCACTCCTGTATTCCCAGGCTCACACAGTATATATACACCCAATTTTTCCAGGCAAAGCATTCTCTGAAGATGCCAGCCACAGATGCTGGTTGAAACGTCAGAAAGAAACTCTGCCAGAACATGGCCACATAGCCCTAAAAACCCACAAAAAACTCTGGCTTTTCTGTTTTGATGAAAAAGGAGATTCCAGACTTGCAAGTTACCCATTGTTTTCTGCATCAGCATGTTTTAACATCAAAAACATTGTCACTAAATTTAAGAAAGTCCTTGATACTTGTGTGAAGATCATCAATTTGACCAGGGGGCATTGCTTTGAACCGCCACATCTTTAAATTATTTTTAAGGATCTGGGGAATGAGCATTCCCATTTAGAAAGGAATTTAGAAAGGAATGCTATAAATCATAAAAAGTCATCATGGGTTTTTTAAAAAAACAAGTCATGCCAGACTAATCTGATCTATTTTGTTGATAAAAGTGTCAGCTGGGTAGATAAAGGGAATACTGTAGACATAGCCTATCTTGATTTCAATAAGACCTTTGACAAGGTCCCCCATGATATTCTTTAAAACAAGTCAGTAAAATATGGGCTAGACAATGCAACTGTTAGGTGGATTTATCAGCTGTTGATCAACCCAACCAGAGCTACTGTGCTCAGGAATGGCTCCTCTTCATCTTGGAGGGAAGTGACCAGTGGGGTGCCACAAGGTTCTGTCCTGGACCCAGTGCTATTCAACATCTTTATCAATGACTTGGATGAAAGAATGGAGGACATGCTTATCAAATTTGCAGATGACACCAAATTAGGAGGAGTAGCTAATTCCCCAGACATGATGGTCAAAATTCAAAATGACCTTAATAGAGTAGAAAGCTGGGCCAAAAGTAACAAAATGAACTTCAACAGGAAGAAATGTTTTCTACATAGGCAGAAAAAAATGAAATGCATAAGCATAGGATATGGGATACCTGGCTTAACAAGATGATATGTAAAAGAAATCTAGAGGTTCTAGTAGACCATAACATGAACATGAGTCAACAATGTGATGCAGCAGCTAAAAAAACCAATGTGATTCTAGGCTGCATCTATAAAAGTATAGTGTCTAGCTCAAGGAAAGTAACAGTGCCATTCTATTCTACTTTGGTCAGGCCCCACCTGAAATACTTTGATCAGTTCTGGGCACCACAATTCAAAAAGGATGTTGACAAGCTGGAGCATGTCCAGAGGAGGGTGACTAAAATGGTGAAGGGTCTGGAAGCCATGCCATATGAGGAGAGACTTAGGGACCTGGGTATGTTTTGCTTAGAGAAGAGAAGATTAAGAGATGGTATGATAGCCTTGTTTAAGTATTAGAAAGAGTGTCATAATGAGGATGGACCAAGCTTGTTTTCTGTTGCTCCAGAGACTAGGACCTGGAGCAATGGATACAAGCTACAGGAAAAGAGACTCCACTAAACATTAGGAGGAACTTGCTGACAGTGAGGGCTATTTGACAGTGGAACAAACTCCCTTGGAGTGTAGTGGAGTTTCCTTCCTTAGAGGTCTTTAAACAGAGGCAAGATAGACATCTGTCAGGGGTGCTTTGATTGTGTGTTCCTGCAAGGCAGGAGATTGGACTGGATGGCCCATGTGGTCTCTTCCAATTCTATGATTCTATGATTGTATAATTAATTTTGCTAAATCAATGTACTAGAGGTACAGAATATTTAAACAATGTACTAAACATTTAAACCATGTGCTAAAACTGCATAGGTATTCATGTTTCTAGTAACAAGAGGGTTAAAACATCCTTTAAAATGGACTCATAGAACCAGGTAAAATCACACTATAAAGCTAACACAGTGGAACTAACCCATTCAGACACAACAGGTCTTCCCTTGGGAAATATGTCTCGTTCCAGGGTTCATTCCTGGTTTCACATACTGTGTCATGCATTTCTTGTTCAAAGAAATGTAAAACACATCCATTTTCTACTTTAAAAACAAAGTGTAGAACCAAATATCTTAATTCCAAAATATGCTTAGTAAAATAATTATGTTCTTTCAAAGGTCCAGTAACCCCTGTGCTATAATTAAAAAGTTCAAATTCCCAATTTCTATAAATATTGCACACATTTCCTATGATCACACTATATAAATCAATTAATCTAAATTAAAATGATTAGAGAACATAGATGATAAATGAAATCCAACTCATGATTTTGCTTCAAATGGTCTAAATTTCCATTTATGCTAGGCTTCAGAGACTCTGTCAGTTCTGAAACTGAAGGAAAGAGAGTCCAGTTTCTGAGGGAAATATTGTTCTGAGTTATTTCTTCCCTTCCATATTTATAGACAGTGATTTTATCTGTTATCATATTCTAAATTTCTTTCTCTTTTAAATATTTAGTAAATATACCAACAACCATGTTTTTCCAGCAAAAGTCCCTCATAATATGTTCCTTTATTCACCCAGTGAAACATCTTGAGATTAGATTTCATATCTATACATTATTATATACCTGATGCCCTCGACAATATGTAACCAGTATTTTTAAAATAAAGGGCATTCCCACCAAATGTGGGCAAAGTTGCTTTTCAGCCATCTGGATTTCCAGTATTAATATCAAACATTGCCTCAACATAAGCCACTTCCAGTGGGACAATGGATTCTACAAGCAGAGAGATGGGGTAGCCATGGGAAGCCTTCTGAGCCCCATGATATGAAAATTTTACATGGAACACTTTGAAAAGCAAGCCCTGCAAATAGCACCTAAAAAGCCCACAAAATGGTTCCGATATGTGGATGACACTTTCACCATTTGAAGCCACAGAGAAGAAGATCTGACCATGTTTCTGAACCATCGGAACAACATCCACCCTAACATCAAATTCACAATGGAAAAAGAAAAGGAAGGAACATTGCCATTCTTGAATGTCTGGTCATCCACATACCGAACCAAAGTTTGGGCCACACAGAATACAGAAAACTGACATACACGTGCAAATACCTACACAAGAACCCCAACCATCACCCAGGATTTTAAAAAAAAACACAATAAAAACACTGGTAGACCATTCAAAATGGATCTGTCAACTCCACTTCCTGGAAGATGAACTGAAGGACCTAGACTGGGCTCTACAGGCTAATGGTTACTCCAGTTCAGACATCAGAAGGGCTGCCAGACCTAGAAAAACTCACAGAAGTGAAGACAACCACCCAAAGGGATTTTTACCATACATGGAAAGAGTCACAGACAGAATAGGAAAACTTGTGAGGATTTAATTTTACTTTTTTTAAAAAATTAATTTTTTTAATTAATTTTTTAAAAAACATATTCTTTTAAATTTTTCTTTAATGAGAGAAGCAATGGGCATGGATATACTAATTTCTGTTATGAATGACATAAATAGAAAAACTTTGGAAGAAGACTGGACCAGTCTTAAACTCTATAGTAAGAAAAAGGGTTGAAATTTTGATCAAAGAGAATAGAAAAAGAAATAATAATAAAAAATTACAATTCATATATTTTGGGGAAGAAATAGAATATTAATCTGTTAATCTTTTAAAAATAGAAATGAAATCCTTCACTTTCTGAGGCCCGTTACAGACGGGCCTAATAGTACGGACTGGGTCCGTACTAGGTTTAGAAAGGGGCGTCACTTCTTGACGCCCGTAACCCTAGTACGGACCCAGTCTGTACAAAATGGTGGCGCCCGTTCCACACGGGGGCCGCCATTACAACGTCACAAATGCACTGCCTCCAAACGAGGCGGCGCGGATGTGACGTTGTCGCACTGCACGAGGCGCCTAGAGCGCCCTTTCTACAGTGCGAGAAGGAGCTCCGAAACGGAGCTCCTTCTGAGGTTTGCGTCCCTGGCACAGCCTTTAGACGGCTGCGCCAGGGATGCAAGGGAGAATTCTCCTCCTCCCCGCCGCCATCGGGTGTCCTTGGGGCGTGAAGCCCCAAGTACACCCCTTTCCAGGTCGTGGGGAAGCGGCCTTTTGCCGCTTCCTCGCAGCCTGGAAAGCGGCGGATCGGGGCCTCGGAGGCTGCCGTTGTGGCAGCTGAGGCCCCAATACAGAGGGGAAAGGGCTGCTTATAGGCCGCCCCAAACGGGCAGTCTGTAACGCGCCTGAGACTCTTTTTTCTTTAACATGTAGCAGACCCAGGGGAAAATGTTGATTAACTCTGAAATAATCTGAGACAAGAAGAATAGGAAAAATACAGGAATTAAAACTTGGAAATAGAAGAACCCTAAAGGAAATCTGAAAAACTTGATAAAGACATGGTGAATTTATTTGATTTAGGAAGATTCAGAAAAGAATATTATGAAAATTATATAATATCTTTTTATGTATGTTATAGATGTATATATGTTATGTGTGTTATGCATGTCATTTTGTTATTTGGATTTGTAGAAAAGTATGTTTAATAAAAAAATTCTTTAAAAACATCAAATCTTACCGAATTTTCCACTTTAATAACATGAAACTATGTATATGTAAATGCATTTAGGCTATGTATATGATATTGTAATTTAAAGGTATAATTTTAATTTTGCAAGTTGTTTATGTCACAACTATTACCATTACATTCAGTGATATATTGGCATTACAATTTATGAGTACTGTAACATTAGTACAAAAAACATTGCTAAATATTCTGCATGGTGTGGTATGGGAAAAGGTCAATTGGGGTGTAACACCATGACTTACCGCACAGTGTGACACCAACCTTAGTGTAGCCACTGGCTGGTGTCTATCCATTTAAGAGCTCAGTATTCCTAGGGCTAATGCTGGAAGCAACTTGTTTGCCTTCTTGCTAGCATTCTGGTCTCTAGATTCCTGAAATTATGATCTTTAACTTTTTGGCTTCTTCACACTTTAGACTGTGTTGACCTTGCTGCTTGTTGGTTTCCCTGAATCGGACTGCTTGACAAAGACATTTCTTTGGATGGACTCCCACAAGTGAGGATGCTTTCTGGGTGCTTTACTGCTCTTCTCTCTTGAGGTTCACAACTCTCTTGGTTGTTTTGTAGCACTTAAATCAACCTTTGTGTTATTACTTAGAAACTTAGATATTACAGAGGAATGGGCTGTGGAGAGAAAAACAGCAAAATTAAGACTACCACCACCCCCCATCATCTAAAAGGCTAAAGTGAGTGGGATTTACTAGGGTCTCTTCTACTTGTTCAATTGCCCCCTACAGCCAGACCACTGGATTTAAGGTATCAACACTTGCAGCATTCGAGGAAAACAGAAGATAAACCTGAAGCCCTTTCTGTCATAAACAAAAGCACTAAATTTAGCATCTCTTCCCAGGATGCTGTTAAGCTTTTCTTAATGTAATACGGTCACTGCTTTTTCACTCCAAAGAGCTATAAACAATAGCCAACAACTGCTTTTATTTAAAATTTAAAGGGAGTTATTATTTTAGCAAAGGCTTTAAGAAATCCTACCTATCACCAAAATGCAGCTTGTAGACTGAATTTCCTGTTTTCATATTTGGCTCCTGTTTCTCTCTGTTGCCTGTTATTAGCCAGTTTAATATGAAACTGCCTGGGGGTGTATTTTTAGCTCACTTGTGCCTATTGTAAGATCTCTACCACAATTTAAGAGCGTACAAATTGAGATGCTGTAATTACCATATCTGAGATTAAGACGAGGATATATTTTGTCCCTTTGAAACAGCTACTTTAAAAAAAAAGTGGAAGTAGATAATTAAATATGGTTGAAAACAAAATAGCTATGCAGCCTAAAATAACATTTTATTTCCAAATGCTGATCCTTGTTTGACAAATAACTTTTCACCAATTGAATCAAACCCATTTATTAAACTTGGTTATATTTCGGAAATGTGAAACGAACTGGTTTTAGAGCTAGAAGAATAATAATGTATTTTGCATCTAGTTTACTTTGAAATAAATTTGTGTAATAGTCAGCCTTGATTAGTATTTCAAAGAGAGACTGCCAACCAATACCAGGTCTTATAGCCTATATTTCAGAGGAAGGAACTGGCAAAAATCACCCTTGAATATGGCTTGCCTAAGAAAACCATATGTCAACAGGCACACACACACACAATCTTACAAGGAATTTTACTTCCATGTAAGAGTACTTACATACACAGTAGCATACACATACGTCGAAGACACTGGGGATTCCCCTTCTCTTTTTTCAGTCAGTGATATTTTGGACATTCCAAAAAACAGAAGAAGTACAAATGACTTGTGATTCTTAAGCTCTGTCAACAAAACTAGAGTTTAAATCACACATTTTCCAAGATTTTAGAAAGAATATGGCCTGGAGGATGAGTAGAACTGTCTATGCCGGGGTAGGCAACCTGCGGCACGCGGGCAGGATGCGGCCCGGCGAGGCCTTGGGACCGGCCCCAGCCCGATCCTGCCGCCAATTGCCACCGGGGCTTTTGGGGGGCAATTGTCTATAGAAGCCACAGAAACATGCATTTATATTAACATTTTTTTAAAAATCAGCAAATTTTTTCGCGTGTCCTCCATTTTTTTTTTAAAAAGTGTCTTCCATTTGAAAATTTTGTCCTACATTTGTCCTGGTTTATTTATATACTTAATTTTTTAAAAATTATTTAATTATTTATTTTTTGGCTTCGGCCCCCCAGTTGTCTGAGGGACAACAACCCAGCCCCTGGCTCAAAAAGGTTGCCTACCCCTGGTCTATGCCCACAGATTCTCACCTTACCAATGACACCTAAGTACAATAGGCCCTCCATATTCACGGATTCTTTTTGCACAGATTCACCCAACCGCAGGTTATTAGATAATATCAATTACAATCCAAAACAACAAAACCAAGAATCTTTTTATGAAAAATGGCTTCCCTTTATTAACTTTGTCAACACAAACCTTATAACTGTTCATACTCCAACTTGTCAGGGTATGGTCCAACGTATTCCAAACAATCTAAACTATATAAGACTTTATATAAGGGATGTTCTTGAAAATTGGAAAATTTAGAAAGGTTATTTTATAATTGTATGATTTTATAGGGTTTTAGCCTTCTTTTTGTTGTATTTTTATTGTATTCCTTTTTGTATAATTTCATTAAAATTTAAAAAATAAAAAAACAACTAGGGGTTTAAAATATTCCAAAAAGATTTTGCCACTTTATACAAGGGACACCATTTCACTACACCTTTGTAGTAGTGAGACTTGAGCCTCCATGGATTTTGGTATCCACAAGGGATGTTGTAACCAAACCACAGTGAATACCAAGGGCCCACTGTACGTATCCTCTCCTAGCTTGGGTCACCTCTGGTTTTGATGGTGGTGGAAAAATACCTGGCTGGAGGAGGATATTCACTGGGGAAAATGATCAGGCAAGATACACCACTTTTTGCTGGCTGATTCTCCTCTGCTACATATATCACAGGCACACATTAACAACACAAAAGCAAAATGAAATTGAAAATTGTCTTTTTTTCTCATAGTATCTACTTTGCCTATGACATTGGATGAGAAATGAAAGAATAAGCACAAGTCAACCAAGCATCTCATCCCCACTTTTTGTCAAATCTGAAAGAGGTCTTGAGGATACTCCATATGCATACACAGTTATCAAAGCCTATGTATAACACACTTTCTTACATATAGGAAAACAGAACGTTTCTACTCAGGCACAACTGTCATGTTTGGAACTAGGAACTGATGACAACTCCAAATTTTATAGTCACGCTGAATTTTCGTTTATTTAAAACCCATTATCTTTCTTGGTTCTAAAATTATTATAAGTGATTTGTTTTGACTTAAGTGGTCCACTATTTATGTCATTATAAAAGAGATGCAATTTGTTGTATTTGCAAACCAAGAAAACTTGCTAGATTTTAAGGCTAAAAGTTGCTTAAATGAGAAGCTCTAGGGAAAAAAGCAAAGCAATGAAGAAGAGGAAACATATCTGGAAGGATCAAGGTCAGTGTTGCAACTAGCATCTTTGTTAATCTTCTATATACCTTTTGTAGGATAGATGAAAGCTTTTTTCCCTTCTAACAATCTTTGGTGCAATGTCATAGCAGTGATATATTGCTATTTCTAATAAATATAAGCACTCAATATATTGGAGAAACTTATTTTACAGACCAGAAACAGACCTTCCATAGGGCAGCATAAATCCCCTGCTTCTGTTGGAGGACTAGAAGTGGTGACAAATTGTATCCTCCCCACCACCATATCATTGCAATAAGGCAACACTGCAGCTGGTGATCTGGAGGATCCCTCTGGCTATCCTCTGAAATGCTGCAGTGGGATAGCAGAGAACAGCAGAACTCCCTGGAGTAGCTATCTACCATCTGTTTTTCTCTGAGAAAATCTTAAAAGTAACAGGGAGGGTGAGTGGTACACAGAAGAGCTGCGTAGACCCTTCCAAGCAGGCAAGAAGGTGGTTAGGTTTTCTGGAGAACTTGTACAAGTTGAGCAAAATGACTGATACAGCTCTCCAGAAAGTGGACATTCTTCCTTCCTCAGAGTCAGGCATTGTAGAGAGGCACCCTGGGAATTTCTATGTCCCCCAGACTACAACTGAAGAATATAGCCAACATCTATGTAGGGGAATTTTTATTTAGCTCAAAATTGAGAGGGAGTCAACTACAAGGACCCTACAAAATTGTTTCCTATCTGTATACCAAGGGACTGATGGATCTAAGAAATGATGCAGAGGAAGGCTTCTCTAATTAAGTATATTTTATTTAAAAAGGGAAAATCACACAGCCATTCACTATTACACACTCATTCTTTCAAGGCTCAGGAAATCAGAGGTTAGCTTTGGAAAAGGCTGAGGCAGCGCTATGGGTGATACTTACTATCAATGAGGTTTGCTTCCGGGGGTCCAATTGGGTGAAACAGAGTGAGAAACAGCCTTTCCGAGAGTGTTGGTTGAACAGAAGTGCCAGAGCTAGACCAGAGACCACAGTGATGTAGATCTCCCATGAAATCTAGACTAGCACACTGAGAGGAGTTTTCCAGGGGGTTTTAAAAGCTAAATCTAGTCACTGGGCAAAGGTGTTGAATTGTCTGGGGTGAGATAATCTGATCTGACAACAATCAAGGGAAATGGGAAAGTTGATAGCCAGCTCATCAGGTGAGACAATCTAGACAAACATCACCCATTCTTCTGATTATTGGAGGTGATAGTGATTCCATTAGCAACTCCCAAACTACCTGTTGGACTAGTCTGAGGGGTATTGTTCTCAAGAGGTCCCATGAGGCTGACCTCATCTGAGTATAGTGCTTACATGTCCCACCACTTTGGGGATAATGGTGGTTGGCCTGGCAGGGTCCATCTGAGGTCATGTGGAATACCACACACACCAAAATTCAGAAAAATGCACTATGGCTAACAAGAGGGAAATATACAGGGACAGGAATACATGCATTTTCACATCATACAGTAAGAGAGTTTTCACCACCACAACATCACCTCCTGAACACCTACTTTCCCTGTTTTAAGATAAAGTCTGAATTAGGCATTTTAAAAAACCTAGTGGAATGGAGAAAAACATGGGATACACTCATCTCTTGGCAGAAACTCTACAGAAACTTCAGGGAAGGGCATACTGAGGGTACTGTTACTCTGTATGTCAGGGGGAGCATTCCTAGAGCTTGAAAAATTGAATTAGTTTTTTTAAAATACTTTTTTAAAAAGATGGACCCTGCCAGGCCAACCACCATTATCCCCAAAGTGGTGGGACATGTAAGCACTATACTCAGATGAGGTCAGCCTCATGGGACCTCTTGAGAACAATACCCCTCGGACTAGTCCAACAGGTAGTTTGGGAGTTGCTAATTTAAAATACTTTAAAAACTAATTCATTCTCTTTATTAATCACTACAGCATTTGGGAGAATAACCCATATGTTTAAAAGTAACTTGTGTTACTTTTGTCTTGTTTGTTATTTTCCTACTCCTTTCCTTTTTTGAGGGAGAAGACGACCTCAGGATGGATTAACAGAAAGGCATAAAAATTGAACATTCCTGCCAAAACACCTTTAAAATGTTTTTTAAAGAGTAACCACAGTGTGAGGGAGCTGGAACTTAGTAAGGGGAAGGTGTAGGCTGAATTGAATAACCCATGAGTTACATCTGGTGCATAGGCTGCCAGTTATGGACCCATGGACTACAACAGGGATGGGCAATATCTGGCCTTCCTATTGTTGCAGTGTGTAACTCTCACCATTCCTCACCATTTGGGTATGCTGGTTAGGATTGATGCGAGGTGCAATTTAGTGACATCTAGAAGGTTACAGGTTCCCCTTCCCTGGACTACAGTCAAGGCCTATGGTATAACTGTATGTTTATTGCCCCCAAAAGAGACTCACAACGTAAAGATTTAGACATATATTTCTAAATGTGCAGTACCTATTCAGTGGACATAAAAAGCAGATGAACAATTCCAGATATTTTTTGTGATGTTCATTGCCATCAGGTTAGCTTCAACTTAAAACAATCCTATGGAGGAAATGGAGCAGATGATGCAGTAGGGGAAATGCAGCACAGAATAGGTAAAGAGTTGTTAGTGCAGGAATATCTGGCTACTCTAAACGAATTCAAGTTTCCAGGACCAGATGAACTTCAACCAAGATTAGTAAAAGAACTGGCAGAAGTAATCACAGAATCACTGGAAATAATCTTTGAGAATTCCTAGAGAACAGGAGAAGTTGTGGCAGACTGGAGGGCAAATGTTGTCCCCATCTTCAAAACTAAACCCAAATAATTACTGCTAAATAATACATCTTCAGTGCAGCCCAAAGCTGGCACATTTGGCTCAAGTTGTACCCCAGGCCCAAGACAGACAAAATTAAACTTTAGATATAGGATGGATGACACTTGGCTTATGCTGCCTTGGAATGTGGTGGAATCTCCTTTGAAGGTTTTTAAACAGAGGCTAGATAGCTATCTACCAGGAGTGGACTGTGCATTCCCGTATGACTGAGGGTTGGAATGAATGGCCCTTGTGGTCTTTTCCAACTCTAAGATTCTATGATTCTATGAATGAGAGACCTTCAAGACACCCTGTTACTAACAGCCCTGCTCAGGTTCTCCAGGTGCAGGGCTCTGGCTATCTTTAATTAATTCATCTATGCTATGGACTTCCTATTTTTCTGCTGCCTTAGACCTTACCTAGCCTTGTATTTTGCAGTATGTCATGTATTCTCATGATATGTCCAAAGACAGGCTTTCGCCCAAGAATAACTCAGTACAGGATAGATCTTGAACAGAAAGTGGCAACACATCATTTGTTATGAGCTAGAGCTCTAAACTTCAGCTAGTCATAGAGGATCCTAGACCAGAAGTGGAAATTGAGTCATCCTCCAGATGCTCTTAAACTGCAACTCCCAGGATTTCCAAATATTAGCTATGCTTCCAATGGCTGTTGGGAGCTGTTCAATATCTGGAGGACTACACAATTCCTACTCCAGTCTGTGAAATTTGCCTTTCATAGGCTGTGGGTGATATGCCCATTCTTTCTTATAGTCAGTCCCCTAATTGGAAACAGTCTCAGTTATATCTTGTGCCCAATGTTGTTCAACATCTTTATAAACATATTGGATGATGAAATAGAGGGCATATTTATTAAATTTGCAGTTGACATCAAATTAGGAGGGTAGCTAATACCCCAAAGGACAGGATCTTAACAGAGTGTGTTAAGCACTTATGTTGAATATGTCTGATGTGTACTGTATTTATTATAACTGAAATGGCCACTGGCTTGATGCAAATAAAATTTGATTTCATTTGATTTGACAAGCTGGTATGTGTCTAGAGGAGAGCAACCAAGATGATGAAAGGTCTGGAAACCAAGACCTATGCAGGGAACAGCTTAAGGAGCTAAGGCCCGTTACAGACCGCCTGAAAGTGGCAGTCTGCCGGTGCCTCCGTTTGCTCCATGAGGGAACCGCAGCTTCTGTACCATGCGGCTCCCTTGCGGAGCAAAATGAAGCCGCAAAAAGCGGCTTCTTTTTGCGCCGCCGAAATGACGTGGCAAGGTGCCAATGGTGCACTCACCATATCATTTTCACAGTGCGACGTGTGGCCACTAAGCGTCCGTGACGTCAAAATGGCGGCGCCCATCTGTATAGGGCGCCACCATTTTGTACGCACTCTGCGCGTACTAGGGTTAGGGGCATCCGGAAGGGACGCCCCTTTCTAACCCTAGTACACACAGAGTGCGTACTTTATGCCCGTGCGGAACGGCCATAGTATATTTAATTTGGAGAAAACTGAAACGTGACATGATAGCCATTCTGAAATATTTGGAAGATGAAAGAAACTTGTTTTCTGCTGCTGAAAAGACTAAGACACAAACCAATGGATTCAAATTACAAAAAATAATTCCACCTAAATAATAGGAAGAATTTCCTGGCAATAAGCATCGTTCAACAGCGGAGCATAATGCCTCTGAGGGTGGTGGACTATCTGTCTTTAAACAGTTTGAATGGCCATCTTCAGAGAGTTCTTTAGATATATATTCCTGCAAGACAGGTGGCTGGATTAGATGGCCCATGCAGTTCCTTCTGAATATGATTTTGATTCTGTGATGTATCTGAAACATTGGAGATTATCGCACCAAAAATCCCACCAGGTGTTACAGTATTACAAGCAAGTGCAACCCATATGCAGCCCAGACCCCAGCCACACTAAAAGCTGCAAAATAAGCATGGCTGGAGTCCAGGCTGCATATAGGTTGCACTTGCCTGGCCATGGCTGTGTGTGATAACACCCATGTTTGACTTTTCAATCCTGTGTCTATCCCAGCAGGATTTCTGGGTGCGATAATCTCCATTAACAGACGGTCTATGTTTCATGTGGTTTTACTTACCACTAAGAATCAAGCAAGACTTGCATATTAAAAAAAAGGAACTTTACATAAATCTGCAGTCAATTTCTAATACTCTCTTCCTCCTACCCAGTCTCTCTAGTGGTATATCAAGTCACTTCCTGGTTTCTTTAAATTCTGTCTTCCTTCTGTGCCACTAAGTTTTTCTTCCTGTTGTTATCTTAACCTTCCTACTTTTTCCACATATACTGGTACAACTTTCATTTCATAACTTTAACAAAACAAAATATTTTTAAACTTTAAAAATCTATATTTCTTCCTCTAGTAACAGTTTAGGTGATTGAAGTAATTAATTAAATTTAAGTAATTATATAGTATGGCATCCCTTCAACAATTCACAGATGAAAAGCAAGGCATGTGGCTAAGCAACATCTGAATGTAGTCAAGATGGCAAAATGTAATGAGGAAAATATGAGGAAGAAGCTAGGAGAGGCTCCAGTAATTTGCTTTTGCCTGAGTCCACTGGTAAGGGCAAGATTCCACCTCTCTCCTCTCTGCTCCCTCCTGCCGAATTAATTGAATGCAAACTACTTTTGTGTTTTGAACTCAGTTTAGAGCTACTGAAGTAAGCTAAGGGCAAAATGCAAAAAATGGGGAGAGAAATTGGGACATTCGAAAAGCCATTTAGAACATGGGATGACAGAAAATTAGCCACCACCTGCCAGATTGGGACAGTTGGAACGTATGACATAGGAGATTATCGCACAGGAAATCCACGCCGGGATAGATACGGGTTGTAACTGTCTGGAATGGATCTTATCGTTTGGCTGGGAGCCCAGGCAGGAGGCAGCCTGTATCCAACCCAGGCTTCTCTGGCAACTTTTTAAGAACGGGAAAATCCCGTACTTGAAAGCAGCCAGAAAAGCTCGCAAGTCAGCCTGCCCAAGTTTTAATATAGCAAGTAATGTTGTTCTTTCCCACAGTAGATTAAAACCTATGGCAAGATTAAAACAAGGTTGAGATGTTAGCTGGGCAATCTGTTATTCACTTGGGCCAGAGAGTCTGGACACTCTCTGGCTTCTGGACCAGCTACTGTATTGGTATCTCATGCCTCCTAAACTTGCTTCTAGTAGTAGTAGTAGTAGTAAAATTTTATTCGGTCATTGACCAATAGTCACAGAATTATAACAACACATAGTTACAGAAAATTGCAGTAAAAATTTGTGGGTTTCTGAACACAGTTATAAATGGTGCCATGCACCCTTATGCAGTCATTTAAAATCATAATAAAATCCTTGTCTCTTCAATTAATTCAGGCAAATCAGGTGCTAGTCACCATCTCTCCTAGAGTTCCCCTAAAGGCATACAGCTACACACGATTAAAATCGTTAGTTTCCAGTACTCTTGGATTAATATTTATGTCTTTAATACATATTGGTTTTAAGACATAAACAATAAAATAGCAATCTTGTTAGTAGATGACAAGTATAGCCAAGGTCTGAAATATTATGTTCCCCATCTTGGTTAGCAATCATTTAGCTCAGGCAAATCCAAGGCCGAGCTTCAGAAACCTCCCCTAAACTTGCTTCTTTTTCCTCTGTCCTACTGGTTGTGATGCTACTACATGTTGATTGCTACTCCATAAATGCTTTCCATTCCTCCTCAAGACATGGCCCTCCTGAGCGACTACCTCAAATGAGTGTGGTTCTCTTATCTTTGAACCTCAGCTTTTTTTCTACCTTTTATTCTGTTGTTCCATTGGCTGTATCCAAAGCTGTTCACCCACATGTAGTTTAGGTAGGTTTTAGCTGACTTGTTATAGCAATATGTCTTGATTTCTGTTCTGCTAGCAGTTCAGTTCACCTCCTGTATCTCTCTGGATAAAGTAAATTGTCCCTCATTGGTAGCAGAGTCATTGTCCTTTGACCCATCAAACCCTGTGCTGGACTTGAAACCTTGCAAAGGTAGTGAATCTATCTCCAGTGATAGCTAGTTAGGTATCAGTCCCTGCTTTCCTGGGTTTGGTCAAAATTCTCTTAACTATTTTAACAGCTGTTCAACCTTTGCACTGCTGTGGGGTAGGTGGGGAACACGTGTGATGATCTAAGTCCCACTGGTTCTGGAATGTTTCAACTTGTTCTGAAACAAATTATAGTCCATTATTAGAGAATATATTATGTGCTATCTCATAGTGGAGAAAATGGTTCTTTAACTTCATATGACTGTCTCATATCTAGTATCTGGTAGTGGATCTATCTCCCAGAAGTTGGAATAGTAGTCTACTATTATGAGATAGTCTTTCTCTTCCCATGTGAACAAATCCCACTTTTCCCCATAGCCAATTTGGCAGCCTCATATAGCTATAAAGTCTCTTTTTATTATCTTTCTTCATATATATCACAGATTTCACATTGTCCAATGTATGATTTCAAGTGGGCATTCATGCCAAGCCAGTATACACATTCTCTTGCTCTTCAGAGACAGCTCTAAATTCCCATGTGTGAGGAGTGCATGCTTTTGATTATGTCTAAGCTCATTGTTGCAAGAATGACAGCTCTATTGACTATAAAAAGAATTCCATCTTGTACATTGAGCTCCTATCTCAGTGAAAAATAGCATACTGCTTCCACTGGTAGTCCAGCTTTACTTCTGGCTAATCTCCAAGGTTAATATGTTTAACTACCTGTAGACTCCTGTTCTGAGCTGTACTTTCCTTTATTGCTGGTAAACAGGGCAGGAAATTGGTAGGTACTGCAACATATTTAAAATTATTCAACTGGTTCAAAGAGCTGCTGCCAGGCTGTTAACAGGCGCCGATTACAGAGCCCATACAACTCCCCTGTTGAAACAGCTTCATTGGCTGCCAGTTCGTTCCCGGGCACAATTCAAGATACTGGTTATATCCTACAAAGCCCTACATGGCTCAGGTCCACATTATTTGGCAGACCGTTTCTCCTGGTATGAACCTGCTCGGACTCTGAGATCCTCTGGAGAAGCCCTTCTCACCATCCCAACAGCTTCACAAACATGTTTGGTGGGGACACGAGAGAGGGCCTTCTCAGTGGCTGCCCCTAGACTCTGAAACTCCCTGCCCAGGGAGATAAGAACGGCTCCCTCCTTGATGGCTTTCCGACGGCAGGTGAAGACCTATCTGTTCAAACAGGCATTTAAGTAGTCACTATAAGAACAGACAGGAATGTTGGACTAGTTTAATCATTCTGTTTAATGCATGTCATTTATCTATTTATTTTTAAAATGTTTTAATTGTACTTTCTGTTTGTTTGTTTGTTTGTTTTTTAATTGCTGTAAAGCCGCTCTGAGTCCCAGTCCTGGGAAAAGAGCGGGATATAAATAAATAAATAAATAAATAAATAAATAAATAAATAAAATATTTATTGATTCCTTGTCTTTCTCTATTGAGGCATCTTCACTGGGTGTTGTGAGACAAAGTCTGCTTAAAGCATGTGCCAATACAAAATCTTTACCTTGGTGTTACTAGATATGGACATCACGGTTCTGTTGTTGCATCAACGTGCAATGAAGACTCTTTTTAGGGCATTTAGTAACAGCTTCACATAATGTTTTCCAGTGGCTAATGGTCTGATTGGACATATACAGTCTGATCAAATGAGAGTTGATGGAACTATTTCATTCCAAACCATACAGCCAATGGTTCTTTTTCAATTTGGGCATAATCTCTTTCATTTTCTGAAAGTATTCTAATTTAAAATACAATGAGCTTCTGTTTTTGTAGCAGGGCAGCTCCTAGCCCTGTTTCAGATGCATCACATTATAATATTAGCTGTTTACTCAGACTGTAATACTTCAGTACATGACTATTTGCTATTGTTGACTTAATTTTCTCAAATGCCTGCTGGTGACTTTTTGACCATTTCCATTCAGCATCTTTGTACTGTATGTCAGATGTCTGTGTGACTCAAATTCACCTGCTAGCCCACTGCAGAATTAGCCAAGCAGTTAGACATTCAGAAAAAAAATTTGTCCACCCTTAGCATCAGCAAGGCTTAGCATGATGTGAATTACTTCTACTTTTCCTGGATCCATCTTCAGGCCCACTGCAGTCAATAGATGATCAGCCTCTCAAAAAATCATGCTCATCTTTTTCTGTTATCTCCTTCTCTCATGTAAATACTACTATGTGAACACCTATGATTTTCAGGCCTGGAATATTCTCTAGCACCAAATAAATTTATGGGACAGGACTGATGCTCACATGTATTTGTAGCCAGCAATACCTGTCAAAAGGGATTGCAACAGTAGTCAGATAGCTTGACTCTGTTGTATGTGACAGAATCCATTAGTTACATCAAACATGGACACAACCTTAGCTATTGATAGCTCATTCAGTGTTTGCTATAGGGTAATGGCTGTACTCTGTTAACAGTTTAGCATCAGTACAGGTACCTAACTTTGAGGGTATGCGTATGATAACCAGACACTTGATGCATGCTGTACTATATCTACAAGAGCAATTATGTTTTTGACTTGTAAACTGTGCAGCTCCTGCTTCAGCAGTTCTGCCAGTGCTATAAGTACCCTTCATTTCAAATCGACCCAAACAGTTCCCTGACAGTTATTATTCCATGAAAAACATCCTCAAATTCTTTCAGCATTTTCTACATTGACTGTGCAGTTGATTGGCTCAGCTCAGTTGTCTGTACTACACGTAATATACTCTGATGTTGTACTTGGATTAATCCCATAGCTTGCATTGCTTTACTCCTTAGCAATGATTTAAATTCATCCCCATTCACAATAACTAATTTTAAGTGATATAGTTTATTGTTCTTTGGACTGCAAATCTTAAATCTGCACTTGCCAATAGACATCAGTGTATTCCCATTGTATATAATAAGCATCTGGCAACATTGTTAATTGTCTTTCTTCTTCCTGACTGCTGTCTTTCTGCTTAGTTCCACATACATTGATACAGACAAACCTAACTCTACAACAACCCTAGAAATTAACTCTGTACCCTATATCTATGCAGTTAATGTAATTGCAGGACCTAATAATTTTACTACTTATTCGTTCTTTCCCCCCCCCCCCCCCCACACACACACATATGGAGGAAAATCAGGCTGACCTTCATCTTCCTGCCTCCAGCCCAAAAGCACAATGAGGACAGAGCTCTGTGTGTGATTTGGGTATTTTATTTTCCAGGCATATAAATCACACAAACAACTTAAATAGTCAGGTCAGGCTTCCCATTGCAGAATGGGAACATGACATGACAAATGGGAACTCCAGCATGACAATGCAGCCAGTGGTGAAACTGCAGTGGAGGAACAGGGACAATGCACTCATTCCCCCTCTTGTCCTGACACAATACTATTCCAGGTAATGAAGTATCATCGAGGGTTCATTCAACTGCTCATCTTCCAACATCAAATGTAGGCATTTGTTGTTGTTGTTGTTGTTGTTGTTGTTGTTGTGTGCCTTCAAGTCATTTCTGACTTATGGTGACCCTAAGGCCCTATCATGGGTGTTGTGGCTTTTTTGTTTTTGTTTTTTGCAGGTTTCTACAAAGGAGGTTTGCCATTGTTATCCTCTGAGGCTGAGAGTATGTTATTTGCCCAAGGTCACTCAA
The DNA here is from genome assembly GCF_019175285.1 of Sceloporus undulatus. Taxonomy (NCBI): domain Eukaryota; kingdom Metazoa; phylum Chordata; class Lepidosauria; order Squamata; family Phrynosomatidae; genus Sceloporus; species Sceloporus undulatus. Next base: position 72,628,318 of record NC_056527.1, on the reverse strand, counting down.
TGGGTTTACATGGCCGAGCCAGTATTCAAACCCTGGTCTCTAGAGTCCAATGCTCAAACCACTATACCACTCTCTTCAAAATACTTCACCTAATAAAACAAAAAATCCAAAGTTTTTTTTAAAAATGGGAGCCCAGCCCCCCTCCCCCCCTTGTCTTCTGTCTACCTAAAAGTGTTTACAGCATTGGCATGGGGAGATGAAGGAGGGCTAGAAGAAGACAGACTATCAGTGTTGGATTGCAGTAGTGTCAGCAGTAAACAGTGCAATAAAGATTGGCCTGAGAAATAATGCAGTTCTACTGTACCTGTGTGTTCTTGCATACAACAGGCAAGGTAAACTGCTGCTTCCAGAATCACTTACTGAGCATGTGTTAAAAGCAAAACAGAAATAAAAGGGTAAAAATTATCCTACCTCACCAGCTATACTAACATATTGAAAAAGTATAAATCTGTAAGTGTTGCCATACAAAGATGAACCTCACATTCTAGAAAGTAAGGTGGAAGCTGTACTCAGAGAAATTGGGAAGAATAAATCACCAGGAACAGACAATATCCCAGTTGAACTGTTATAGTCCATACTGTCCACTAGTTAACTCTTGTGTTAACTAAAATAGGCCAACAAATATGGAAAACAAAACAGTAGCCAAAAAATTGGAAACAATCAATATATATTCCCATCCACAAAAAGGAGACACAAAAGACTGCAGTAACTATAGGACCATAGTACTAACTTTCCATGGAAGCAAAATTATGCTCAAAATTCCCCATTCATATATGAAGCAAGAGATCCCAAAGGTGCAGGAAACAGTTCAGGAAATGAAGAAGCACTAGGGACCACACTGCAAACTTATATGGCTAATGAATCTCACCAAGGAATTCCAGAAGAAAATCAGCATGTGCTTTATTAGATTGCTATTAAAGAAATGGAGTACCTCTACATTTTATAGCCCTGATAAGAAATATGTACTTAGGACAAGAACCTACTGTTAGAACAATATATGGAGAAACAGAATGGTTCCCAGTTGGCAAAGGGATCAATCAAGGATGGATTCTATCTCCCTACTAGTTCAACTTATATAGAGATAATATCATATGCAGAGCAGGCTTAGACTCAGATGAAGGCATGAAGATAGGAGGAGGGAACATCAACAATCTAAGATATACAGACAACACTATACTAATAGTGGAAAACATCATAGACTTGGAACAATTACTAAGGAAAATTAAAGAAGAAACTGCAAAGGCAGGGTTACTGCTGAACATAGAGAAAACAAAAATAATGACAACACAGGATCTGCATAAATTCAACTCAGATAATGAGGAAATCAAAATAGTTAAAGATTTCTCATATCTTGGATCAAACATTGATTAGAACAAAGACTGCAGTCAACAAATAAGAAGATGTCTAGGAGTGGCAAGGGCAGCTATGAAACAACTAGACAAGATTCCAAAGAGTAAAGATATACAACTGAGCAATAAAGTTTAGACTCATTCAAGCCATGTACGGATGTGACAGCTAGACGGTGAAAAAGTGGATAGAAAGAAAATGTCAAAATGTGGTGCTGAAGAAGAGTGGTGAGGATACCGTGGACAGCCAAAGAGAAACAAATGGATCCCAGAACAGCTCAAGCCTGAACTCTCCCTAGAAGCCAGGAAAGCATGATTCATTAGAAAAGACAATAATGCTATGAAAGGTAGAAGGCGGTAGAAAGAGAGGAAAACCAGATTCTAGATGGGTAGGCTCAATCAAAGATCCCAGGCCTGAACCTGCAGGACATAAGTAGAGTGGTAGACAATAGAGGTTTTTGGACAGGGTTGCCATGAGTCAAGGTCATCTAGAAGGCAGTTACCAACAACAAACAGGTGTAAATGTTTCCCAGCAACTGGGTGTTTGTAGTACCATCAACAGTGCTTTGTGAATGTCACTATGGGGTGAAATTGACAGCCAAAGGGCTGCATGGGGCCCGTTCTTGTCGGGATCATGGTAGCTGCATGTGCCTAGCCCCAATTTGGACTGCTGCCATAGTCCCCAACCAGCTGCCAAAAAGGAGCAGACTTATCAGCTCCTTTTCAGGCTGGTTTTGGGCCGGCTCTTTGGAAAAAAGGCACACCCTGGGCAGCTTCCAGCGCATTTGGAGCATGCATCATGTGCACACCCTGACCACAACACGGCCCAATGGCAGCCCTTCTGGGCTGCCTGTTTGAGACCTAACCTACTTGTATTTAAGCTTTAACTTTATTGAGTGCTACTAGTATTTCACTTTCCTCTGCTTATAATTCCCTATCCATCCATAAACACAAAGAATTCCCAAACTTCAATTGCATTGAGCCATGGCAGTTAAAGTGGTGTCAAAGTGGATTATTTCTGCAGTGTGGATGCAGCCAAAGTCATTCTGGCTTCCAGGGAAAGTTTGGTAAGTTTATTGCACATAATTTTCAGACCAATCTGGGCACAGGCTGGGATTGGCATGGAACGGACAAGAGTGGTAACACCTGTTCTTGCTCTTTCCATGCCAATCCCAGCCTGTGCCCAGATTGGTCTGGAAATTATGTGCGATAAATTTATGGGATTGATCTGTTGTAGGGTCCCTTTTGGGGGGGGGGTCTTTTTGGCCATCCGCGGTTTCCTCAGCACTCTTCCAGCACCACATCTCAGATCAGCTTATTTTCTTTATATCAGTTTTCTTTACTGTTGTCAGGGCCCCCTTTGTCAGGTTCCCTCTAGCATGGATTTATTATTTCATGTTGAGCTTGTTATTAGTTAGTAGTAGTTTCAGTTTTAAAACTTGCATTGATATTATGAACAGTTGTTGAGCCTGATGGTGGAAAAGAGACTGAGGGGTGCGGGCATGAACAGGGTTATAGGATTGTAAGTAAATATTTGAGCAAGTTCTGACAAAATAAATGGCTTTCTGTTCTGAACTGCTGCAATAAACTCTTCTGGTGCATCCAAGATTTATTGAGTTAGCTAGAGAAAAGGCATCACAACTGTCCAGCTCTCACATTCATACACAGTGATGGGGAAAACAATGGCTTTGATGATCCTAACATTAGTATTCAATCTTACGTCTTTGCACCTTAGGATCTTGTCTAGTTCTTTCATAGCTGCCCTTCCTAATCCCTAATCTTTTCCTGATTTCTTGACTGCAGTCTCCACTCTGATCAATATTTGATCCAAGCTATGGGAATTCTTCAACTATTTCTATTTTGTCATTGTCCAGGATGAATTCACCCTTGCCTGACTCCTTTATCAAACTGAGAACCATTTTATATCTTTATATTCAGTTCTGATTGCAGCCGCTTGTCTTGAGTACAGGTGACACATCAAGACAATCAGATGAAAGAGCACACCCATTCCTCTAAAAGCAAGTCATAGATTTTCGTGCAGCTGAATGCTTTGCTGTCATCAGCAAAGTACATGCTAATTTTCTTCTGGAATTCCCTTGTGTGCTCCATTATCTATTGTATGTTTACAATGTGATTCCCTAGTACCTCTTCCTTACCTGAAATCTGCTTGGACCTCTGAGCCCTCTTGCTCCATATATGGTACAAATCTATGCTGCACAATTTTGAATATTGTTTTGCTTGCATGAAAAAATAGTGCAATGATCCTGTAATTACTGCAATCTTTTGTGTCTCCTTTTTTTTATATATAGGGATGTATATTGATCACTTCCAATCTGTGGGACAGTGTTTTGTTTTCCATGGCGGGTTACACACCGCCACTTAGTACGTAATGAATACGTACTAGGGTTAGGAAGGGGCGGTGCTTCCGCTCCCCCCCTAACCCTAGTACGTATTCTGTACATACAATATGGTGGTGGCCATTCCACATGGCGGCCGCCATATTTACATATCGGACGCTGTGCGTCCGCACGTGTCGCGGCATCTATGACGTTGCGAGTCCGCCCCTGGCGCCTCACGACGTCATAGAGGCACCGCTTAAAGAAGCTTCATTTTGGAGCTTCTTTTTCGGTCCATGCGGGAGCCGCGCGGTGTGGCTGCTGCGGCTCCCACACGGAGCAAACGGCAGCGGCGGCAGACCGCCTCAAAGCAGCGGTTTATAACCCGCCCATATTTGTTGGCATATTTTAGTGAGAACTGAACTTGATTCTGTGAAGTTGAAGGCTTTCATGGCTGGCATCCATAGTTTTTTGTGGTTTTTTTGGGCTATGTGGCCATGTTCTAGAAGATTTTCTTCCTGGCATTCACCAGCAACTGTGGCTGGCCATCTTCAGAGAAAGTAAGATGCCAGCCACAGATGCTGGCGAAATGTCAGGAAAAAAAATTTCTAGAACATGGCCACATAGCCCAAAAAACCCAAAAAAAACTATGAACTTGATTCTGTCTCTATGGATTGTAATAGTTCTATTGTATGTAAGCTGTTCCTGGTGATTTATTCTTCCCAGTTGCTTTGAGTGACATTCATGTCCACACTAACTATCAGTTACTTTGCCACAGATGGGTCCTCTTTCATATACATCATCATCTCCATGGTCAGCCAGCCATAATGTACTCTCTGTGACTGTTCACCCATGAGTACAATGGGCGATGTCTCCAAAGTATTCTACATTCTTCCCAACTGGTGTGAGTGTTGCTATGATTTTACTTTCCAAAATTTATGGATTCATCTTCATAGTGTTTTTCTTCCCATTTGGGATTCATCACTTCATCTTTTTTTATATAATACAGTGCCCTGCCCATACGCGGGTGCACTATAAGTGGTTTCCTGCTTACGCAGAACACCAACAATATAAACAATGGTGCGTGCACCTGCGCATGCACACCATGCCGCACATGTACGCACCCCATTGTTTCCTAGGGGCATGAGCATACATGGATTTTCCCTTACGTAGGGGGGAGGGTCCAGAACGGATCCCCCACATAAGAGAGGGCCCACTGTACTTCTGTGTATTTTTCCCTTGTGTTTTAATTTCATTGTGGTCACGTATGATTTTATTCCAATTATGAGCATTCTTCTGCCCTAGTACATGAACATTTACAGTATGCCACACCTAACTAACAGTTTTTGAGATGTTATTTGCACAAAATGCATCCTTCGTACAGTTTTATGACTTTTGTGTTGTTGTATTACTTTATTTGCAAACCACCTCAATTTGGGGGGGGGTTTTTTGGGGGGGGTTGGACAGCAGGTTCAGAATCATAAATAAATATTAAGCAGTTTGCCATCCTCCATAATCTTGCAATCTACCATTAACAGTCCAAAATTACTAGTTAACTTTCCTCAGTTCTAATGTAATTTCTTTTTTTCTCTCCCTCAACAATAAAATCATGCCTTTTGGGCAGCTCTTCCCCTGCCAGCATTATGAAAAGTTCTTAGCCCACTTTAACTTGTTCCTTCCCAAAATTGTATTTTGAGGAATTTCCATACAGAGTTTTTAGAAATTTATTTCTTTGCTTTCAGCATTTTAAAACAACTATCAGTTCCAACATTATGTATCATTGTATAATTGTGGGGAAACATGTTCTTTGATGGCTATGTGATAGCTATTCAACCCTATTTGAGTTTTTCATTTTACAACAGAAAAGCTGCTTCCATGTGATTGTTCCTGGTAGACAGAATGGCTCTTTGTGACGCAACAAGTCAAAAATGTGCTGTTCTTTGACGCAGATTTCACTGAAGGGGTGGGATAGAAGAACAGCTTTCACAGGAAATAGGAAAACAATTTTGTTCATACAATAGCAATGCAATCTCTTCAAGCAAAGTACAGCTACAAGAACTATAGCGATTATAAAATGCTGTGTAATTTGTTTTAGTATACACATACAGAAGAAGTTCAAACACAGACAATAGGTACAGTGTCCAGCCTCCCTGAAATTTTGGACATATCTAATTAGGCGTTTTACATTACTGAACTAATCAGTTTAGTGGCAATATAACAGAACTTTCTAAATATAAAAGGGTGTTCTCTGAAACGAGGAAACTCCATCAGTTCATTGAGATTTCAGATTTAGTTGACATGCTGTTCAGCATGACATCACCCTTCCAGTCTCACACACTGCAGTCCTGCTGGATTACTACTCAAGCTGGGTGGAGATGACAGGAACTGTAACCAAACACATTTGGAGGGCACCTGGTTAAGGAAGGCTGCTTTAGAGCTACTAAGACTGTACACAAATTGTATATCTCATACAACACTGAAGATACTTATCAGCACTAGGAGCTAAAACTGGCAAGATATATATATATGGGGAAAAGATTGCTAAGCAAAAATGGCAAAGGAGGAGAAAAGGCTGTTAACTGCAGAAGCAACTTTCTATTTTCATGTTCAAGTGACAAAAAGTTGGTCTAGCCCTGGCTGGGGAAAGGCATTTTGACTTCTGAGATGCAGACGATAAAGAGGGTACAACCTGTGTTAGATGGGTTATACTACCCAGGAAGATCAACTGTGCCTGGAAGTTTCACATGATCCAGAATGTTAAGTGCAAAGTGTTAGCCATATGTTTTAACCACAGTGAACATATTTAATCTGTACTTAAAAATCTTCATTGGCTTCTAACTCATTTCTAACCATACTTCATATTATTTTATACATATTCGTTTCCCAGCTTTTCTTGTGTTTGAATGTATCTATTTCATTGTCATCTTCTGGCCTGAGAGGTAGTGATCAGGCAGACCCAGCTCCACCAGGGATGGCCTGAAGGAAGAGGCTCCTCCCTCCTTAACTGTCACCTTCTGGCCACCAATTCCCCTCCAGCTATGCTCTGACTGTGTGGGGGAGAGGCTTGCATACCCTAATGAAGTTGTGAGCTATGCTGACGGTGGTATAATAGTCACTGGTAGGGCCTCCCATGCCAGACAGGTCACAACCAAAGGGTCTGACCAAGAGCGCCAAAGGGCAGGATGGGCTCTCTAGCCTTATGGCAACCATCCTAGAAGAAGGAAAACTCTAATCCCAAACCCGGGCAGATGGTGCTCGTCTAACCCTGTAAGGTCAACCATCTCAGAGAAGGAAACTCTAATCAAACCTATGACCCGAGGACCTCGCTGCCACCGTCCATGCCTGTCAAGGCCTCAGCAGTCGAACCTCTGGTTTAAAGGGTGAGGCCAGTTCTGTGCATGCTGTGCTCCACCAGAAAAATCCATTGCACAGGCTTGAAGGATACAGCCAATGTCATCAACGTGCTTGTAGAAAGCACGGATGAATCCTTCCTAAATCTTCATTCGCGAAGTAAAGCCAAGAAAGAAGAAAAGAAGAATCATATTATGAGCTTTAATAAACAGAGCACCTCTTGACAGTTGCCAACATTTAATTGCCAAACAACAAAAATTGGCCTCGAAGTAGGGCTGTATGCAAGCTTTAACATCAGTCTGCAAGTGGCCCATGGTGGACAAAATTAGCCTTATAGGAATATGGAACATGGATAGAAAATGCTGTCTAAATCTTTCCTACTTGCCTGGGAACGTTATCTTAAAAGAGGCTAAGGGCTAAAACAGACAGGCAAAAAATGCTGACTTTGTGGTGTTGTGGGGGGTGGTATACGCATGGTGCATGCTCAGATCCTGCCCCCAAGCTGGCGTCATGCCGCCTCACTGACCACACAGTGAGTGGTGTCACAGCATTTCTGTGGTGCACCATTTACACATGCCGCTCCGCAAAAATGCTGAAAAGCCTCGGCCATAGTGGAAAGGGCACCTTTTCTTCTGCCTCAAAAAGGACTGGCATTTTGCCGCTTCTTTTTGAGCCAGAAAAACGCCAGATCAGGGCCACCGCATGCAGTTGCCAAGGCCACGATCCAACACTTTATGGTCATGTTTCAGCCCATAGTTATGTATCTTTGAGAAAGCAAGAATATGACCGAGGCACTTCTGTGAAATGGCTCCAATATGAAATGTATTATATTAGATTAGCAGATTTTTATGAGGATACTAATGATGGAACCCCAGCCAAAGGTGAACCAAAATCAACATTCAATCCACAGACTAACAATCCTAACATTAAGGACTTTCAGGAATTGGTGTTGCAGGTCATCCAGGAATTGGATGGTCACCCCCCTCAGACATGGCATAAACTGACAAGGATTGAAAAAGAAGCTTTAAGGTCCTTAAAAACAGGGATGATATTGTTATCAAATAACAGATAAGGGAGGGGCAGTAGTAATTATGAACACAGAAGACTACATAACTAAGGCATATAGACAGCTAAACAACAAAACACATTATAAACTTTGTGAAGCTAATCCCACAGCTATGGTCAAAAGGAGATTCTGACCATTGTAAATGGGGCTTTACTTTCAGGATATGTATCTAAATCTACCCATAAATATTTACTAGAATCAGATAAAAGGGTACCACAATTTTATCTTCTCCCCCCAAAATACACTAAGGGACTAATCCAGTGACTGGATGTCCCATTGTTTCTGTGAGTGGATCTATTTTTGATCCCCTATCATGCTACATTGATTCTTTTTTTAAAACCAATGATCCCAAAAACAGAATCATACATTAAGGACATTATGGATTTTTTAAAATTTTGTTGACAATATCATATTGGATCCATCTTCCAGCATACTGGTAACCATAGATGTTTAATCCCTATATACCAACATATCACAGGATGAAGCTATTCAAATAATGCAAGAAAGATTAGACAGTAAGAAAAATCCCCTAGACCAGTGATGACCAAACTCTGCCCCCCCCCAAGTGTTTTGCACTTCAGCTCCCAGAAACCTCAGCCACCTTGGCCAATGGCCTGCTGGGAGCTGAATTCCAAAACACCCGGAGGGCCAGAGTTTGGACATCACTGCCCTAGACCCACTGACTGATTTCCTTATCATTTTGATCAGGGTGGTACTCACTAAGAATTATTTTAAGTTCATGAGAAAATATTATTGGCAGATATCTGGAACAGCTATGGGATGTAAATTTGACCCTGAATTGGCTATATGGATTGGTTTGAACAAACATATATTTTACATTCACACAATTCGTATAGGGGACATATCACTATCTTCAAAAGATTTTTGAATGACTTTTTAATATATAGAATGGTAGTGATAATGAATTATTAGAATTCAGAAGATATCTTAACTCTATTCATACTAGCATTAAATTTGATATGACATTTGATCCTAGGGAAATACATTTCTTGGATGTAACTATCATGAAAGAATGTGAACATTTACTCACCGATACCTATAGAAAACCTAAAGATGTAAATTCTTTTCTTACTTATGACTGCAATCATTCCATTAGTCTTAAAAGGAACCTCCCTTACTCTCAAATGTTGAGAATCAGACATAATTGCAGTTCTTTATTCTTTTTTTAAACAGGCTCATAAGCTAAAATCAGATTTTTTTTATTTTTGCATAAAGGATAGTCTCTTAAAGCCATAAAACAAGCAATGTATAAAGCTGCTAATACAAAAAGGAGTGTCTTTTTGAGAAACAAAAATAAGATTTGTAGGGGTGTTAGAATAATAATTAATAATTTGTTTTATTTATATACCGCTATTCCAAAGATCATAGCGGTGAACAGCAAGTAAGCTAATTAGCAAGTAAGCTAATTTGCCCCCAACAGTCTGGGTACTCATTTTAGCGACCTCCTCGGAAGGATGCAAGCCTGAGTCGAGCTTGGGCCCTTTTGCTGGTCTTGAACTTGCAACCCTGTGGTTTTGAGTGAATGGCTGCAGTACAGGCATTTAACCACTGCGCCACCAGGGCTCCTGGTGATGATAATTGCATTAACCCATGAGTCAGATAACTCAAGATAGGAAGCTCATAATGAAATATTGGTGTTTGGTTTTTTTTAAAGATATCGTGAGATGTAGAGAAGCACCCATAATTACCAGTAAAAGAGCATCAAACCTGAGAGATATGTCGGTATATAGCAAGCTAAAACAGCCAATGGGATCAATCAATTTAATAACAGGGACCAGCAAGCCTATAGGACAATTCATTTGTGGAAATTGCACTGTACCATTTAGAGTACCATCTAAAAAGTTTATTTACCTGTAACTCAAGTGGAGTAATTATTGTTATACAATACCTGCGTAGTTTACTGTACGTTGGCATGACCACCAGAAAAAATAAAAACCTAGAACTGGTGAGCATAAAAGCTCTATCAAAAACAGGAGAATGCATGCACCATTAGTTAAACACATCTTGGAATTCCAAAATAATATTAAAGATTTCAAATTTTGGTGCATGAAATAACTTATTGGATACATCAGTTGTGCAGTTTAACCTCCTCAGGCTTCAATGATGAAATAGATTGGATTGACAGCTATGTAGTGGCACTGTATATCTAATAACTGTACAGCTATGATCTTTAGGAACAGTTTACTTTGTGTGTGTGCACAGTCCTTAGAAATACTTGGGGGGGGGATTAATGTCTCATTCTTATGAATTGTTTGTTATACTTCCATGTGTTTGTTGCCATTGTTGCGATATAAAATTTATTATGGTATTATATTTGTTCTGTATGGATATTCAAAAAAGCTATATTTGTTACATTCTTGAAAAAAAAGAATCCTTAGATGTCAAGTAGGTTTATTCCAAATAAGGTCTTGTCAGAATCAGTGTTATCAAGTTTGGATTTAATAAAATTTTGGGTACATGCGGTCTGTACTATGACCCCTGACTGACCCCATAGAGGACCCGCCATTAACCCAAAGGCGAGGAGACCACGTAGGCATCTCGCCTTGCAAAGGCAGAGTTCCTAGAAAAAGATAGAATTGGAAAATTCCTCAGGAAGTTTGGGAGTCGCCAAACCAGAATCGCCACTGCTTGCCCAAGTAAGACAATAGACTTGGCTTCACACCTGATGAGCCAGTGTTCAGCTTAATGACTCAGTAATCAAGTCGGATGCCCCTCCGAATTGTGTCCGGACCTAAATGCATTGTACAACACATTACTTGATCTTGGCTTAACAAAGCCCAAGCAATCAACACCTTTGTCCAGCAAGTCCCCCTAGCCTCCAGCTATGTTTTGCACTATAAGAACCCCGGGTTTTCGGACCTTCATTGTGCTATCACCAGGTTGAAAACTGGTCCATGCCAGTTTGAACTCTGCTCTTACTCCCGTGGCCCTCTTCCCCTGCTCTTGCGGCTGTGATCCACTGTCCATCCAAGCTCCATCAGACTTCCCAGAGAAGATTCCTAAGGTAGTATTCCCTAGTGGTGCCTCTCTTTCTCAAACCTACCTCCCTAACTCACCCATCCCCTGCTGTAGCATTGAATGTGTGTGTGTGTGTGTGTGTGTGTATGCTCCCCTTTTGCTGTGTGGTTTTCCCTGTGCTTTAATAAACATTACCCTTTTAATTGGACCTAGTTGGTATCATAATGAAGATTGGGTTAAATGCAAGAAAGCTCTAAGACTGGAGCCTGCTATTATGATCCCACTCTCCCCATGCACATTCCTTTAACTAGCAAATTTTGTCTGAAAGGGTTACTTTGTTAACTCTTTCTCAAACAGATCTCATGCATCCTTTGGAATAATGATAGTTAGGATAATACATATTTTTATCCTGCTTTTCTAAATTTGGGACTCAAGACAGCTTACAATTTAAAAAAAACAATACAGCTAGAAACATATTAAAAGGTGAACATTAAAATGAAATTAAACTATTTGCAGTATTAAAATGATTTTAAACTACACTTTTAAAAGATAAAATGCAATTAAAAGTTAAAAAGTAAATGGTATAAGTGTAGATGCACTAGATTTGTGCATATGTATTAATGTGAACCTAACACTACTGTGCCTACTAGAATGTATATAAGGGATGAGAATTCTGGTGCATCTTCTAACAACACTGTGTGATGTGAGCAGACGTAACTGAGGATAACTTCCTAGCAGGTGAAATGGCTAAAGTAATCTGATGGAAGGGAGCCAAAAGTCAAGATCCAGCTCTACATGGTTTATATTATCTCCAACTGGAACCCGGGTGTAGTTATCTCTAAGGCTGCTGTTTTTATTTGATATCATAAATGAGGAGCAGTCAATGCCTTTGTTTTGACTGGACAACTCATAGACTGGGCAAGGCTAGGGGCACAGTAAAAGAAACCAAGATACAACCAGCTGATTAGTATGTTTTTGTTAGTTTGCATAATAAAGAATACTGTTCATGATATCTGAGCTGTTCATGATAACTTGTCCAGGCATACCAATAAAGTATACCATGCAGGTAAGAGAAAGACAGTACTGTACTGGTAAGACAGATATCTAGGTGTATGCTAAAATAGATATGTGACACATTATGAGTGTAATGGATTCCAGTTAAGATGTTTATGGATGTAACAGATGCTGGTCAAGATACAGCAATGTTCAAGGATATAGCACTGCTCAAGAACAGTAACTCCTTGTATGCCTGTGTGTTCATAAATGCCTTTTTAGAGATGTGTAGTGCCTCAGCAGATGAGATTGTATTCTTTGATGGACAGATGGATATGAATATGATACAAGGGAGAGAATGCTGTACGTGTGAAAGCCTTTATCAAATGTCTTCATAATGTCAACAGACACCATGAAAAGTGTGAAAAGATTTGCTGATGAGGCTGGATATGTAGCTAG
>NC_056527.1:72612424-72615688 GCF_019175285.1 Sceloporus undulatus | reverse complement strand
GCGCGGTTTGGCTGCTGCGGCTCCCGCACGGAGCAAATGGCGGCGGCGGGGAAGCGCCGCAAAGCGGTGGTTTGTAACCCGCCATTGTTTAAGATGATAATGGCCTGCTAGTCCAGTGAATGAATGACTGGTTGATTGATATGCTTCAGAATTTGTTGTTCTATCTGGCTCATTTTAATATCGTGCAAAGCTTAATGACAGTTTCCTGACAGAGATAAGCACCTTCCAAATTGCTAGCTGCCCATAACAATCTCATTTTAAAAAGTATTTTCTTCAATAAAATGTACTATTTGTATAATACCAAGAAACAATATCTAAATCACCCTCTTTTTGTCCTGTGAAATTGTACTGGTTTGCAGGGTTGGCCAGATGAATACTTGATGTTGAAGGAGGATCAAGTGGTACTTTTGTTTGGAACTGGTGTTGTGCCACTGGTGAATTTGGTGAGCAGGGCTATTTGAGAAGAATGCTGTTGTAGAATAAGCATATTTTCCCCAGTCTGATTATCTCCATTTTTTTTATTATTATTATTTGCATGGAAAGGGTAGCTAAAGATAATATCTGTAGAGGCATACAGGTCTAGAGGCATACATATCCAGCCTCATCCAATGACTTGGATGACAGAATTATACTTATCAAATCTGCAGATGACACCAAATTAGGAGAGTAGCTAATACCCCAGAGGACAGGATCAAAATTCAAAATGACCTGAATGGACTAGAAAGCTGGGCCAAAGCTAACAAAATGAAATTCAGCACGGAGAAATGTAAGGTACTGCACTTAAGGCGGAAAAATGAAATGAACAGATATAGGATGGGGGACACCTGGCTGAATGAAACGTGTAAAGGGATATAGGAGTCCAAGTACACCACAAATTGAACATGAATCAGTGCGATGCAGCAGCTAAAAAGACCAATGCAATTTTGGGCTGCATGAATAAAAGTATAGTGGTATAGATCAAGGGATGTATAGTGGTATAGATCAAGGGAAGTAATAGTGCCACTCTATTCTGCTTTGGTCAGGCCTCACCTGGAACACTGTGTCCACTTCTGGGCACCACAGTTCAAAAAGGACATTGAATAACTGGAGTGTGTCCAAAGGAAGGCGACTAAAATGGTGAAGAGTCTGGAAACCATGCCCTATGAGGAACGACTTAGGGAGATGGGGATGTTTAGCCTGGAGAAGATAGGTTAAGAGGGGATATGATAGTCATGTTTAAATATTTGAAAGGATGTCATATTGAGGAGGGAACAAGCTTGTTTTCTGCTGCTCCAGAGAACAAGACCCGGAACAATGGGTGCAAGCTACAGGAAAAGAGATTCCACCTCAACATTAGGAAGAAGTTCCTGACAGTAAGGGCTGTTCGACAGTAGAACAAACTCCCTCAGAGTGTTGTGGAGTCTCCCTCCTTGGAGGTCTTTAAGCAGAGGCTGGATGGCCATCTGTCAGAGATGCTTTGATTTGGAGTTCCTGAATGGCAGGGGGTTGGACTGGATGGTACTTGTGGTCTCTTCCAACTCTATGGTTCTATACCTTGGTTAAGAAAGCCTCTGACAAAGGAGCTTCTTTTTACAATAGATTTTTTTCAGACCTGGAAAAAAAAAAGCCAGGAGTAAAAGGCATACTTCTGGCAAAGTTGTGCAACTGTGCTAAAGATTTTTAGATACATCACTCTTCTCCTGTGAAGATCCTGGAATTCTCCAGCAACAAACTATTCATGGGGAAGTCGCAGAAGTGGTTTGTTGCTGGAGCATTCTTGGTTCATCCCGGGATATGTGCTGGATAAGCACAGCATTGTCTGGAAATCTTCAGCGAGATCGTGCAATTATGCCAGAGTATGCCTTTTTCCTAGTCTGATAATCTCTAGTGTCTTTTATGCCCCTTGAGCCCCCTTCTCCTTGTCTTCTTTCCCGCTGGACATTTTTAGAACCACCCACACCGGGAGAATACTGGAGGAGGGCTCCAATAACAGATATGCAGTAAAGCTTGATCCAGGTGAAAAACAAGATTCTACCTTAGGGTTGAGTGAGCCTGCTTACAAGAAACAACAACAGTTGTCCTCTCCAGAATCTGATCCTCTTTTTTGTGAGGTCGGAATCGATCCCTATCCTTTTCATGCTAATTCTGCTTCTGGTACCAATTTTCTGTTAAAGCATTAATGCCCAATAGCACATCTATTGACTAAGCATTCTCGTGGAATCTTGCATGGTGGGTACGTTTGGGGAAGGAGAGGGTGAGGAGCACTTGGAGAGGGGTGCGCCTGGTTTGTGGAACACTGATGTCCTCTTTGGAATGTGGTTCCTGTTGTGCTTTATATCTGTGCTTTCACTCATTCTCCCCCGTCCCATGGAGCCATGAGCGAGTGGTGAATTGCAGCCAGGAAACTGGAAGATTAACAATAGGGAGAGCAGCTATGAAAGAACTAGAAATAATTCTAAAATGCAAAGATATACAACTCAGCACAAAAGTTAGAATCATACAAGCCATTGTATTCCCTATTACCATGTACGGATGTGAGAGCTGGACAGTGAAGAAAGTGGGTAGGAAGAAAATAAATGCATTTGAGATGTGGTGCTGGTGAAGATGCTGAGAATCCCATGGACGGCCAAAAGGACAAACAAATGGTCCTAGAGCAGACCAAGCCAGAAATCTCCCTGGAAGCCAAGATGACAAGACTTAGACTATCATACTTTGGACACATCATGATAAAAACAAGAATGCTAGAAAAGGTGGCGGCAAGTACATAGAGAGGAAGGCCCCATGCTAGATGGTTGGACTCTGTTAAGGAGAAGATGAGTTAACAGCTCAGCAGAGCAGTGGATGAAGGGGAGTCTTGGAGATGCTGCCCCAGACTCTGGAACTCCCTTCCCAGGGAGCCCAGAATGGCTCCCTCCTTGTTGGCCTTCGGCCTGTAGGCTAAGACCTACCTGTTCAGACAGGCTTAAAACAGAATGGTTGTAAAGGACTGGCTTGGGATGTTGTTTCATTTCTAAAGTGTTTTATAGAGCTTTATCTTTTTAAAGTGTATTTTATTCTTTTAGTAGCTGTCTATTTTAACATTTGTAATGATTCTATTCTTTTTAATGCACTTATTTTCTGTGTTTTTAATTGTATTTTTTTAAATATTGTATTGTTTTGCATTGGTTCTTTTTAGTTGTATTGTTGTTTGTTTTTAATATCGTGAAGCTGCTGTGAGCCCCAGTTCTGGGAAAAGAGCAGGATACAAACAAATATAATAATAATAATAATAATAATAATAATAAT
>NC_056527.1:72492898-72612324 GCF_019175285.1 Sceloporus undulatus | reverse complement strand
GTCTCTTCCAACTCTATGATTCTGTGATTCTATGAAATCTGAGGAGTACAACTCAGGATCTCTTGCAGTCTCAAAGCAGATTCTCATGTACACACCTTGAATCTCATGTAATCAGTATCTGATGTACCAAGCATAAATTGTGATGTTACAGGAAATCCAGGGGAACACCTGCAAATCCTGTTTTATTGATGTCTTTGAAACTGCTGCTAACTCCATATACCAAGATTATATACCTTTAGCATGTGGTTAGGCTGTGGGAATAATTTTAATTGTTTCATCTATAAGGGGACTATATTGATTTATGAGTGAAGTTGTCCCTTGCCAAATACAACCTAATTTATGGTCAAATGTAGTGAACAATTGCTCAGTAATCGTTGAAAATATATTAATAAGGAAAAGGAAAACTGTCACTTTTAAATTCTCAGATGAGAATTGGGGGGAGGGGACATATAGTGCAGCTTTTTCTTACTGCAGGCACACAGATATGCAAGTACACAAATACACTGCATCCCACCTTCATGGGATCCCTATTAATGTAGGTTGCATCATTTGTAAGGTTGCTAAGCCTTAGTGTGTGAACTACTGTCTTGGGGAACTGCTGCACTTCTCCACGCAGAGCGCTAATGTTGTGATGAGTTGTACTGGAGTGGGAAGTTTGATTTTGTTAAAATAGAACCTTTCATCATTTTTAAACAAGAGTGGAATAGTGCATCTGGAATTCATAATAAGACTATAGTGTATTTTTATTTCCTAGAGGAATATTTTGAATCAGTGGAAAGAAAAGGAGTATTAATAATAATGATACAATTTATTTATATTCCTCGTTTTCACAAGGAATCAAAGCAGATTACAGCAGTATAAAGATAAAACATGGTACAATTAAAATTACAATTAAAAACCCCATCTCCCAACCAGTGTTGCCAACAAGCCTCAAAGATATTCCCCAAAATGCTTTACCAAAATCCTGGGAATTCCCCAATATTTATTATTATTCAGTCAAAATTCCCAAAAAGAAATTCATTAAATTCCCTGGATTCCGGGGAATTCCTCAGAAATTGGCAACACTGCTCCCAACCCTCCTCCTGATCATAAAAACATAGTCCAATTCATAAAAAGAGATGTTTAGCCTGGAGAAAAGAAGGTTAAGAGGCGATATGATAGCCCTGTTTAAATATTTGAAAGGATGTCATATTGAAGAGGGAGCAAGCTTGTTTTCTGCTGCTCCAGAAAACAGGACCCGGAACAATGGATGCAAGCTACAGGAAAAGAGATTCCATCTGAACATTAGGAGGAACTTCCTGACAGTAAGGGCTGTTCGACAGTGGAATGCACTCCCTCCTTCCTTGGAGGTCTTTAAACAGAGGCTGGATGGCCATCTGTCAGGGATGCTTTGATTTGGATTTCCTGCATGGCAGGGGGTTGAACTGGATGGCCCTAGTGGTCTCTTCCAACTCTACGATTCTATGATTCTATGATTAAATGATAAACTGAGTTAAAACGACCCAAGCAAGTTCCCTAAAACTGCGAGTAGAGTTGGGTGGGAAGATATCTTCGGGGGGGGGGGGGGGAGGAGGGGGGCCAAAGGCAGCATTAGAGGAGGCTAATCTGGAAAGGCCTGCTGGAAAAGATCTGTCTTAATGGCCTTTTTAAAGGCTTCCAAGGTGGTATTATGATGGATCTCATCTGGCATTACAGAAGTAGTAGTCCAGTTTGGAGAGTCAAAACAGACTTCTTCGTGTTATTAGACTGTGAGTCCCATGAGTTTGTTTCCTCATCTTCATATTCATTAAAAACATAGTGGCTGGTATTCATCTTATACTTGTGTATGTCTCTTTTTTTAATTGTTGCACAGGTTGGTATTCCCTTCCACCCTTGGCTGTGACCAAAGCTTGCCCCAACTTACCATTGAACAACTGCACACACCCCTGGTCTTTCTTTGGCTGGTGGGGAGTGGACCTGAGAATTGGAGAAGTGTCTGGCTATATCCATGTAGCTAGACACAAATGATTACATCATCCACTGAGATCCATTTAGGAAATCGTTCTTTATTTGGCTATAGATGCACCTCTTGATTTTCCCTACCACTTTCCACCAGCCACGGAATGACTGGGAGAAGAAGGAGGCTGTAGAGGCTCAGGGGTAAGTCCAGAGGGTGTTGAATGGCCAGCTGGGCAGAATTCCACATGTGGAATTGTTACACAATGCTGTGCCATACAGGATTTTGGCCTCCGCCCCCTAATAAATTTGTTAAGGGGGTTAATTGCCAGGTAACTTAGGGGATATTCAGATGGTGAAAATAATGCAGGATGAATCTGGGTTGGATCTTCATTATTCGCATGCATCCTGAATGCACCCAATTAAGTTGGGGGGGGGGGAGGATCTGCCAAAAAAAACCCAGTTAAACTGAGATAATTCATATGGTTTTTAACCCTGAGTTTTTAAAAAAGATTTCTATCCTCAGCAGTGTGAATAACGGAGGCAAATAGACCCAAATAGACAAACCCTGCTTGTCTTGAACGTGTTCCGAATACATTCGCATTGTCAACTCCATCTTTATTCAAGTGCTGGCATGTGTGAGCAACTGAACTTGCATAGATGCGCATCAATGCGATTCTATAGTGTTGAATAACAAACCCAGAATGTGTGAAAGGTTATTTCACATCATCATGCTAAAAAAACTATGTCTGAATGACCTCTCCATCTATTAAGCCAGTTCCTTAAAGACAGCCAGTCACCTAATTTCCATTACTTGACTGTCATCATCCTAGCTGTAACTAGTATTCTGGAGAGCAGTTCTTTATTTTGAAGGGGGAGAAGAGTTTGGCTCTTTAGAAATCAGTAATGAGAGGAGTTCTTCATAATGCAGTTGGCCCTCTGTTTTCGTGAGGCATCCGTTCCACTCCCACCCCCGGTGAAAACGGAGGCTCACACATATTCAAACCCCATAGGCTTGAATGGGGTGCACATCTGTGCTCACGCATAGAGGTGCACGTGTCGGTGCACACCCCTTTAAAAATAGCAGAGGTCACCCCTCCACGGATTTCCAAGGTCACGGATCCGAGATCCAGGTGACTGTACTCTAATGGATTGTTTGGTTCATCATTGTATCCAAGAAATCAAATACAGTGGTGCCTCGGGATACGAAATGATCGGGTTACGAAATTTCCGGGATACGAAAAAGTTGGATTGGCAAAAACTGTTTCGGGTTACGAAATATTTTTCGGGTTACGAAATTCATTTCGGCGCGAAATTCAAATGCTGCAAAGTGCAGCTATAGGCTTTCCAGTGCTAACGGAAAAGTGTTTCGGGTTACGAAATTTTCGGGTTACGAAAGGAATGGCGGAACGAATTAATTTCATAACCCGAGGCACCACTGTATCAGTTTCCAAAGCTTTGTTACAGTACTACATTTGCATGTGGAAGAATGTTCCCTTCCCACTACATGCCTCCAAAACAATGGCGATAGGTGTGAACATTCAGTAAGAATTAAATGCCTTTTGTGAACTGCTTTATACACACAACTGTAGTTACAGCTGAAATAATTTTAAAGTGCGATTGGCAACAAAGACCATTCCACTATACATCACTAATTTTGATATTTAACTTTGATTCTGACATACTTTTTCAGCCTGCTTGTAAGGCTCAAGAGTATGAAAAATCTACAATCCACTTTTTTGAAACTACCCCTCCAAAAGTAGATATTTCTTGAGTCTTCTCCCATTTTCTTAAGGCACACAGTTTCTGAATAGGGTTTTTGCAAACATGAAAGTTATGTAATTTATATTCTGGCATTGCTACTGTTATGTGGAATCATCTAAAACACACATCCTATGTATACATGTATCCTCTAGTGCTCTAAGCCTTGAACTTGGGATGTTATGCATAGAAATCTGGATGATAAACGATGTATAGGAGGTAGACATGGATTGAGTTTGTCTACTCATAATCCATAATCTCTTTTAAATGGATTCACAGACTTGTCCAGGACCCTCTTAGAAATCATTTCAAAAGATACCATATTACTTCTGTGATTCCACATGCATTTCCTCTGTTTATCCAAGATGTATATCAATTTTTTATGGATTAGGTAAATTGCTTGTTTCAGCTGAAATCCTTGAAAATAAAGAGTAAACTTGGGAATTGCCAAGCCTCATCTTTCCTTCTGACTATGAGTATTTCCATGCTGCATATTAAAGCAGTTTGACACCACTTTAAATGCCGTGATTCTGTCCTACAGAATCCTGGGATTTGTAATTTGTGAAGAATTCGGCATGGTTGTGTCAGAAGGTTCTGGTGCTTCGCCAAACTACAAATCCCAGGATAGAGTCATGGCAGTTAAAGTGTGTCAAACTGCTTTAATTCTGCAGTGTGGATACATCCTATGCTGCATTTTTTTAAAACCTACTTTTCCCACCTGAAATGGAATTATTAATTGATCATTGCCAGTTTGAGTTTTTATTCTGATGTAATATCATATCATACAGTTTCAGAAAGATATAACAATTTTGAAGTAAATTCATCTGCTGCCAGAAACTTGGAACAATGGATTCAAACTACAGGAGAAGAGATTCCACCTAAATATTAGGAAGAACCGCCTGCCTGTTTGACAGGAGAATAAGCTGCCTTGGAATGGAATGAAGTCTCCTTTGGAGGTTTTTAAACATTCATTCATTCATCCAGAGTATTTATACCCTGTACTTCTCAGAGCATCTTAGACTGCCCTCAGGTTTACAATCTTTAAAAAAAATGACACAAAAGGAAAAGGGAATGGCAGTGGGGAAGGGGATCAAGTCCAGCTGATATTGCTGGTTCTCTCCCTCTGAGACTAGGACAACGGCAGTTGGCATGGGAGGAGGGCTCTTTTGTCTTCCTCTGGAGCGCGGCATAATGGAAATGTTCTAATGCTGGATAGCCATGCTCACTCCCAGTTCATTTTTGGACATGTCATGGTTTTAAAAAAGTCACCTATCTTCACCTATTCTCTTCCTCTGAGGACAGGACAATGGCACTTGGTATGGACAGTGAGCCCTTTATATGTCTGTGGGCCAAGCATGGGGGAAACTGTGCCTGCTTTCCCTCTGAGGCCAGGGTAATGGCTCTGATCTTTATAACTACAGTGTTCCCTAATATAGACAGAGGTAGCTATTGCTGTTTTGCCAGAGTGTTAGGCATTTTCTTTTGTATTGAAATATGGTTTTGTGGCCCTACCACAGCTTTTCATTTGTGCATCAGCCTTTAATGTTGGATAGCCATGCTCACTCCCAGTTGATTTTTGGATGTGTCATGGTTTTAAAAAATGTCACCCATGTTCACCTATTTCCAGGTGATGCCAGGGCTTCTGGCCCCATGCAGATGTGTTCATATGGGTATTGTACTCATGATATTTTAGTGCACCAAAAAGCCAAGAGCAACACGTAGTGAATGGGAAAGAAGGTTGATAGATGCACTTAGGACCATTGTGCCACTTGGACCAAAGCATAAAGTAGATTGCCAGTACCATAGTTTGAGCTGTTTTTTGCACAGCAGTGGAATAGGGGAAAACAGTCCCAGAGGATGGGGGATGAACCTCCCATAAGCCTGAAAAAACCCAGTACATGTTGTGTGCTGCAGATAAGACCAAGTGGGATATGAGCACTAATGGAAATTATGACAACTGCTACAGCTGCTTGATTCATGTTACTGTTTGTCTGGCCCTCAAAACGTTTTGTTCCCTTACCCACCCACCCCCCGCTCTGTTTTGCTATGTTGCCTACTCAGTTCAATTTATTTGTATTTTAAATATAATTGACTGTGTAACTATGTAGTTAAGCTGAAGAGAAACAACAAAGGTTTTCAAAGCAGTAGATGTGAATAGGATCAACTGCTTGTGGACCACTTGAGGTGTGAAAGTATTAAATATGAATAGGATCAAGGTGGTCTTAGTAGACCATAGGCTACATTCTGTGAGGTGCGTTCAGAGACATCCTGACAGCTAGGCTGGTCACTGGCACTTCCAGAACTGCCCATATTACACCAGTTCTAAAATCTCTCCACTGGCTGCCTCTCAGCTTCTGGGCAAGGTACAAGGTGTTGGTTCTAAACTTTCAAGCCCTACATGGCTTGGGTCTTGACTACTTGTGGGAGCGCCTACTTCCATATAATCCTCCCTGCACGTTTTGGTCCTCTGGGAAGATTCTGCTACAACCTAAGAAGACCAGACTTTCAGCAGTGACTCAGGACTCATCAGCCACTCCCAGGCTCTGGAACGACCTGCCGGACAAAATCCGCCATATTAACACCTTGGAATCCTTTTAAAAGACTATTAAGACGGATCTCTTCCAGCAAGCGTTTCCAGACTAGGTTAGACCCATTAGACTTGCCTCCCCTCTCTATTGATACCGATACCAAAATTGATTGATATCATTGCCCCCTCCCCTGTTTCCCTCCCTCCTCTAGAGGAAGGCTAATCTGCCTGAAATTTCAGTGTATTCCTATTGGACAGTTTTAAAATTTTTTGATGTTTAATCTCTTTTTATGGGTTGATCACTGTTTTTATGATGGGGGGGTTAGGGTTTTTAAATTGTAATTTTTAATTGTTTGATGTTTTATTCATACTGTTGGAATCCACTTTGATTCCTTTATGAAAAAGCGGAATACAAATTATTATTATTATTATTATTATTATTATTATTATATTCAAAACATGCTATGTATATATGTAATGTGTAAATGGCCCTAGAAACATAAGTAGAACTCTTGAGTCAGACTTCCATAGATTCCAGAATTCCGAAAGCCAATATATTCCACACCAAAAAAACAACAACCCCAAAACCATGTTACTATCCCCAATAGCCTCTGATTGAACTTTGATATCAAACTCCATCCTGAAAGAAGTATGTGGTCACATAGCCCTAAAGAAAGCATCCCAGTGTGGTTCAGCCAGGAATCACTAAGGACACATAGGCAGAAAGGTATTCTTTGAAATTCAAATATATTCTTCCAATTTCAGAGGCAGGGATGGCTCTGCTACTTGTTAACCAACTGGTCGTCAACAACACAAGCCATATTGATTTGCTGCCCCTTTTGTTTAGGATGGCTACATTTTATGGCCTTGTTGGGTCCAGGAGTCTACTATTTCCTCCTCGTGGAAATTTGCACCTCAAGTTCCCAAAGATCTGCCCACAAAGTTAAAAAGTATAAGAAGGAGCTGGTTGCGCTTTGTTTTTGGGATGAGCTCAGACATGATTTCATCCCAGGCTCCTCATATTGCTGGCCGCTTTCCAGGCTACAGTCTGAGTCTATCTTCTGTGCAATTTCCCCCCTGGATTCCAGGCCTCTGCCCTGTTAATGTATGGTCCCATCCATTTACTCTCTCTCCCATTTAACCTATCTTTAATTTGTTAGCTCTTGTGTGAGGTGTGCCTTTGTGTGAATGTTGCAACTCCTTTGCTGTATCAATAAAACTATATTTGAACCTTGCAGCCTGGAAGCCAGTCCTTGGACTTGGTATACAAAGACAAAAGATTGCAGCTGGTGTTACCCTGACCCTCTTATTGCTCCCTTGATCCATTTCCTTATAAAAGTCAGTTTGGAGCAATTAAGGTAACAAGAGGTCACCGTAAGGTAAAAACAACTTGAAGGCATACAACAATATATTACAGGGGACTTCTGATACTGAGTGGCAGTGTTTATTCCTAAATGCATCTCACTACATCATCCAAAGTGAAGCTTGGGTAGTATCCAAATATAATTGAA
This sequence comes from Sceloporus undulatus, assembly GCF_019175285.1. Lineage (NCBI taxonomy): Eukaryota > Metazoa > Chordata > Lepidosauria > Squamata > Phrynosomatidae > Sceloporus > Sceloporus undulatus. The sequence continues at coordinate 72,604,590 of NC_056527.1, read as the reverse complement.
AAATGTATGATAACTGTAGCAAAGAAATATTCTTTATTCATTTGGAAGCATTGCTAATGATTAATTAAATCAGTTTCAGTTTCTTAATTCATTCCAAAGTTCTGATTATTATATTCTATGAATTTTGGGGTTTTGGTTTTTGTTCTTTCCTGGAAAAAGCTTTATGGTAGGCTGCAGCATTCATGATTGGCCAGCTAATACTTTTTGTGGTTGGAAATTATTGCAGCCTTCTCTTCCCCCAACTAGGAGGTAGTACATAGAATATGGGTTTCTGAAGAAATAAGAGGTTCCCTTCTTGTTGACGACCAAATACGTTAACAGCCAAGATAAGTTGTATCTACATTGTAGAGATGACTCAGTAGAAAGGGGGATATCCATTGTAAACTACTACTGCATTGTATTTGAGTAAACAATTACTACATTGTATTGGAGTAAGTCTGAGCAATTTTCATCATATGAAGCTTTGGAAATTCTGAATGGAACTTATAACAGGAAAATATCCATTATTCCAGCTTTTAATCCAAAATGTGGACAACTGCTTGTTTATACTTATGAAGACCATAATGATAAAAAAGATTACCAGCAATGTGATCAGTTTCAATTGATTTGAAAAGGATGACATTTGTTGCCAAAGGGAGATTCTCTTATAAGGAAGATGTACTTTTAAAAGCTGATTAAGAGAAAATAAGTAATGTTTAAAGATATACATATAAAGTGTCAGGGGGCCTAACTGCCCTCAAAGCACCAGATCCCTTGTTGATATACCAGTTCATACTTCTTCAGTTGTTGGGTTTTTGGAAAATATGGTCCCTCTCTGACAGTGGATTGCAACTGAGCTCCTGATGAAAGGGACATTTCTTCCGAAGTCAACCTCATCTAACCAATAGCTGCAAATAAGGAAGCAAACAGATACAGACAAAATAAAAATGTTCAGTTGCATTGCTTCCAGGCATCCACTCAAAGGAGCATTCTGTACAGTTCTTTCCTTCAACAATAGGAGAGCACTATACTTCATCTTGGTCTTCCATTTTTACTGGATGAGGTATGCAAGAAACTGAAGGACACAGTGGTACCATGCCAAAGAGAATGTCAGGACTGGTACCATGTATCCTCTCTTGAGATAAAGAAAGCTCCTTCTGGTATAATTCAAAGTATTGTGAGCATTGAAGGATTCTGAATGCTGGTGTTTTTCAGAGAAACGGAACATATACTCTGATTATATCTAGCTGAACTACAAATCATATTTTGCTGCATTCCATGAAGTCAGAGCCTGGGGTGGAGATCTTTATCTCTCTGGGGTGCCAACGTTTAAACACAGCATTTAAAAATAATCATATAAAGGATGAGGAAGTGCCTTGATTGTTGGTGATACTATTATGTTATAATTTTGTCTACTTTGTCTTAAAAGGTTTAATTGTATGTACAGTATATTTTTAAATATATGAATACCTCTGAGGGGGAAAAAAGAATTGAAAGAGCAGACTATTGAGGAAGACAATCCAGTGATGAAGATATGTTCGCTTAAATTCACTTTGTTTTACTAATTTGCCTTTTTGCATGTTCACTTTAAATATGCAAATTTGAAATATATTTTATGCATATGCACATATTTTCCAAATTCTGTGTCAGAAATGCTATTTAAAATTATATTATTAATTTTAACAAGCATTTTACTTAATGTTACTGTAGTTGTTCTTGTCTCGTGTTTATCCCTTTCCATGGCCCTTGAGTTCTCTTCCGGCTCTATGATTCATATTCTTTATTTATCTGCTTATTGGTTCATTATTAATAGAAAATGTGGGGAAGGTAAAGTGAGAGGCACAGAGATGGGGAAGGTAGACAGTTATGTCTACTTTTTAAAATACATTTTAGTACATCCCAGACTGCCAGTAGATTCCTTCTCCTTTAGTTTGTTACAGTACATTTTCAGCTGTTTTCAGAAATGAGAAATTCATGAAGCATGTAACATTATTGTTGCAAACTGCTGCTAATTTGAGCACTTACATTTTATGACTTAAGATGTACACACCCCTTGTGTTTTTGATTTATATTTTAAACTACATATGTTTATAAAAACATAATTTAAAATGCTAGCAAACTAATATATTTCTCAAAAAATTAAAGTGTTTATTTCAAAACACATACTAGATTTATTTATTTATTCATTCATTCATATATACACCATCACTGAGGTATACAGAACTGGCCACAGTGATGTAATGATAAAGACATGCTTTATGGACATGTACACTTGAGAGCCAGCAAGGCACAGTGGTCTTGTTGGACTAGGACTCTGGAGACCTGGGTTTGAATCCCAGCTTGGCCATGAAATCCACTGGGTGACTTTGGGCAAGTCACATGCTTTCAGCCTCAGAGGAAGGCAATGACAAACCTCTTCTGAACAAATCTTGCCAAGAAAACCTCATGATAGGTTCACCTTAGGGTTGCCCTAAGTTGGAAACGACTTAAAGGCACACAACAAGGATTTGAAGGCATGCAACAGCAACAAATCAATGAAGACTGTGCCTTATGAAAGTGCCTTATAGTTACTTGTACTACTTGGCTTTTTTATTATCCACAGAGTACAAATAGACAAGAAAGCCACTGCTTCTCTACTTTGTAAAAATAAAAGTGAACCATGGTAGGGAAACCTAGCTACCAAGATCTGGAATGATTTGTGGGGGGGTCACTACCCTTTTCTTCCTGCTGTGACCTTATTCCAGGAGGGTTAGACCTGCCAATATTACATAGCTAAAACGGCTTTACCTGGATTCTAGGAAGATTAATTGGTACAGATCATGAGCTGCAAGTTTTTGGGTTTTTAAAAAAGTCCCGAGAACTTCTGAAAGCCAAGACATGAGGCAACTTTATCAAAAAATATCCCCCTTATAAAGCCACAGATTGGTTCCTATTCAGAAAGTCTAGAATGACAAGTACCAAGTAAACAAACTGAATAAATGAAACAAGACAAAATAGCCATTTCTATTTCCACTGGGGAAGGGACTACATTGCAGAAACCAGCACAAAAGGGAAACATTCCAGGTAGTCAAACTAATAAAATTTTGTAGTCACACATGACTGGATGAGAGCAAAAATATAAACCTTTCCAACTCTACAATTCTATGATTCTATGAAAAGTACCTATTCCTAAAACAGCCAAGAGGATGCACAATGAGTATACCAGTGAACCATGTTTGTTTTTGCGTTAAATGACCAAATGGGAGTGAGAAACAAGGCAAAAAAAGTTAACACTGGCCAAGAAAAAAAGCCCACTATATTCTGAAAGATAATCCTAAATATGAAAACATCATCTAGCCCCACATCAAATTCATTAGCCAAACATGAATAATTTAGTGTAGAATGGGTAAAAGATAGAACTTGGATTTTTGTGGCTTCTTGCATCCCTCCCACGGAACACCGCCTGGCTGATCAATTTGGGGAAGGTGAGTATATGGGAAGTGTGTATTGCAGGCTCTTGTGCCATACAGATGATGTACCTAAAATGGTACAAGTGTGATATAATGGATTAAAGCAGTGGACTATGACTCTGGAGACCAGAGTTCAAATCCCAGCTTAGTCATTGAAACCTACTTGAAGACTTTGGGTAAGTCTCACACACTGCCTCAGAAGAAAGCAATGGCAAATCTCCTTTGAACAAATATTGTCAAGAAAACCCTGTGAGATGTTCACCTCAGGATCACCATAAGTCAGAAACAAGTTGCAGGCACACAACAAACTGCAAACCTGGAATGGCAAGAGAGGTTCCTGTGGCATTTATCTTTTCCCATCATTCCTATGAACTCCTGCACAACTGGTGAGGCTGGATATTTGGAAATATCCTTTTGTGGAATACATATATTTTGCATAGATTGGTTCCTAGAATGTGGATCCTGTGCATTTTTCCAGTGTCATGGACTCCTGGATGAATGCTGAATTTAGGGAGGTTGGGAAACTGGTGTTCTTGGCTCTTTTGTGCAATATAGACATTATTCCCAGAACAAGTCCTATGAGGTGACCCCTGAAAAGGATTAAAGGAAGTTGCTTTTCTGTTGCTAATGGCTTTGAAACTGTTAACTATTTTTATTGCTCTTTGTCCCTAATCTTCACATGGCCAACAAGGGGAGTGGCCTTCACCTCCACTGAAATGCTTCCAAACCATCTTAACTGACAATAGAGTAACATACAAGACAAAAGGTGGGCCTGTGACTCCAACATCATCACCTTTTCCCCTTCTGCCTGATGAAGAAGCCAATGACGCTTCAGAAGCTTGCATGATGTATTTTATGCTTTGGAGTTGGCCCTGTAAAAGTATTGCTGCTTTGTGAATTTTGAATTTTATTGTATTTTGTTGCACAGCTACCCCTGAATATGTTTTTCGTATAATACTGTTATCATGCTATAACAGATCCTGGAAGATGGTTTCTGTGGGATTTCTTTGCTTTCCTGCATAATTCTTTTGGAAACATGCATGACTGATGAAAATGGTGTCCCTGGATATTTGGGAAGTGGGTGTTCTAGACTCTTTTGCAGAATATATAGTTCACAAACTCATGTCTTACAGGACACCATGGGAGTGGTACCTTAAGATATCCATCACCTCCAGAGTCCTGAATAAATGACAAATTTAATGAAGGTGCATATTTGGGAAGTGACTGTTCTGGCTTTGTTGAGGAATACAGATACTGTGCTCAGAACATGTCCCAGAATGTGGTTCCTGCAGGGGTTTTGTGGCTTGTTATAGTCTCACTCTCACTTTCCTGTGTGGTTGGTGAGTTTGGTAGTGAATGGCTGAGTCAGAAGTTGCTATTCCAAGCTCTTTTATTCTGTTCTGGGTTATTTGAGACATTAAAAGTTAATAAAAACATGTTGACACATTTCTGTTTTTAAATATTATTTACAGTAAACCTGAAAACATTTCAATACCTGTCCAGAATAGCTCATTCTGCCCATTGTGTCCCACCTTTTACCCAGTCCCAAAGGAATCTGTGCTCACCCTTCCCTCCTAGAAGGAAGCTGGCTGTAATGGCTACTAGTGGTACCAAGCCACTGAGGCTGTTGCTGGGCAATGGCAGGGAGCAACAGTTGTGGACTCGGCCCTTCAGCATACTTTGCAAGGGCAGCTTCCCTCCCTTTTCTTGTTATTTGCTTCTCTCCTCTGTCCAGGTGCACTTTTGTTCTAATGTATGTTGAGCAGTTGCTGGCCACAGCAGGCAAGCTCTGAGATGAATGGAACAGGAAGGAAGCAGTCAGGCTGGTAGGAGCTTGTTTTAATACTGCTGGGGTAACATTACTAGAGGTGAAAAGAAAAGTGTCTATTGTGCCTTGCCCCAGTGAATTTCAGTACATTCAGCTTCAGAGCTGTATCAAGTCAGCGATTACTCTTCCATGAAACTATTCTAAATTCCTTGAGTCCTGACTTGTGAAGGAAGTCAGGAGGAGTTGTGGACTTTAGAATAGAGTAGGCAAAATGAAGCCCTCCAGATGCTGAACTGCAACTTATGGCATTGCTCACTGGCTAAGGTTGCTGGGAGTTGCTGCCCAACAAGAACTAGAGGGCTACATTTTGCCCACCCACCCACCCACCCACCCACCCACCCAGCCTCACAGCCAGGGATGGATTATCCATAGTCCAATTGGTGCAACCCCTCCAGGCCCCTCATTCTAAAAGATCTAGCTTGACCCCTCCCCAGTTGCTTCTTGAGTATTACAATGATTTTGTCATCAATATTGTGCATATTACTTGAGTAAATGGGATGCAGCTGCTAGTCTTACTGGAGTTGCAAGCCTTGAAATAGGTTTGCACATGAAGATTTTTGTGCTGCTGCCTGTTGTACTTGATAATTTAGTATACATTAATTCATTCAATATTTATGCCGCCATTCCTAGAACAAAATGCACACAGAGGAGGCCTTGTTTCTGTAATGAGTATACCAGTGAACCATATTTATTTTTGCGTTAAATGACCAAATGGGAGTGATAAACAAGACAAAAAAAGTTAACACTGGCCAAGAAAAAAAAGCCCACTATACTCTGAAAGGTAATCCTAAACATGAAAATATCATCTAGCCACATCAATCAAATTCATTAGCCAAACATGAATAATTTAGCGTGGATAAATGTCCCAACTACCTTAATCTGGCCTTGCTCACAGCCACACCTAACATGGCCGACATGCCATTAAAGGCTGCATGATGGAAAGAAAGACTTAGGTTTGTTTCCCATGGCAGGCAAAAGTGCAGCTGTTGCATTCTTACCTTTAAACGCAAACAAATTTCCATCAAGTCTGATTTCTTTCACAAGAAGATACAGATCAACATGGCAGCAAATCAGCAGGGCACAAGAGCCATGCTGCATAAGATGATGCCAGTGTTAGCCATACCACATAACTACAACCAATGGCTTGATTTTACCAAGAAGAAAAGAGGAGAGAAGCAAAGCACAACATTTACTGCCAAGCTTGATAGGAAAATCTCATTCCTGATCTGCAAAAAATGAATCAAACAGTAAACAAAATCCAAGACTCAAGGGTTATAGTGTACAATGACATCATCTAGCTTTGTGTCTAGTGGTAGGGAAAGTCCCTAATGATCCAAAGAAAGGAAAGTTTTCTGTTCTGTTCTGTTCAAGAAGACTTTCTGCCTGTGCAGAGAAAATTGTGAGTCACCACAATATTAAAAATTAGTTTTCTCATTATAAAATTATTAGTCAATTAATCATATGGGCTGAATTGGTTAACTGAGTATGTCTACATACATTTACAGAAAAATAAATTTGCTTTTAAGAAAAAATATATGATATACATTCAGCTCAATGTTATTAGATGCATTTGATGATGCTTGCATGTTTTGCAGCTTCTATCTGCAATGTAAACAAATAGTGAGTATCTTGTTTTATTCAGTCATTATGTCCACTGGGATTCATTCTATAACAACTGTGATTAGCATTTTAGCCTTTTTCTTTCCTTAACTAATTTCTTTTCATCACACTGTACACAAATGGAGGTAATTTCTACCAGCTGCTATTTGCAACTCCTCCAGTTTATGTTTATGTTTGTTACAGCTGAATGATTGAAACTGTGTACGGATGCAGCTACAGGCAATATCATGGGCACAATTACTAGGTCTTCCTTATTACCTGACACACCTTAACTAATACACCTCAGAGGTGTCTTCACACATCAATGGATTATATTTTGAATCACCTCAGTGCAGGGATAGTAATCATGCAGCCCTCCAGATGCTGATGAACTGCAGCTCCCAACACTCCTCCCCACTGACTTTGTTGTTAGTATGCATAACCCAAAAGTCTATTCCATCTTCCAAATTCCATGATATTTTGCTAAGAGTTTGCAATAAGAATTCTGGGCTACAATGCTGGATTATTTTGATTATTTATTTATTTTATGGATTATTTATAAAATATACACTTCATGCATTCCTCTCTCAAAGTAAGGCTTTGACAAGGTCCCCCATGCTATCCTTGCAAAAAAGCTAGTACGTAAAATGTGGGCTAGACAATGCAACTGTTCGGTAGATTTTTAATTGGTTGACTAACTGAACCCAAAGGGTACTCGGCAATGGCTCCTCTTCATCCTGGAGAGAAGTTACCAGTGGGGAGCCACAGGGTTCTGTCCTGGGCCCAGTGCTTTTCAACATCTTTATCAATGACTTTGGATGAAAGAACAGCAGGCACGTTTATCAAATTCACAGATGACACCAAATTAGGAGGAGTAGCTAATACCTTTGAGGACAGGATCAAAATTCAAAATGAAGATAACACAAGTTTGTTTTCTGTGGCTGCAGAGAATAGGACCAAGACCAAAGGATTCAAGATATAGGACCAGAGATTCCATCTCAGCATTAAGAAGAACTTCCTGAAGGTAAGAGCTGTTCCAATAGTGGAATGTGCTGCCTTGGAGTGTGGCAGTTTTGAAACAGAGACTGTATAGCCATCTGTTGGGAGTACTTAGATTGTGCATTCCTGCATGGCAGGGGGTTGGACTGGTTGGCCCTGCGGAGAAAACTGAAGGTGGCTAACATAGTTTTAAAAGAAGCGCTTCCCCTTACCTACACAAACATGAGAAATTCCTTTTTTCTATTATGATACCAACTTTGACGCATCGGGGTATCATCCAAAACTAAAAAAAAAATAAAATGCTTGTTTTGGTTTTTACCTACATCCAAACTCATAGTTGAAGTAACTAAAGCACATGATTATGTACTGGACTCAAACTTGTAATAAAGGAAAATGAAAGGCCTCTCTATTGCGTTCTTGATTCCCCAGGGCTAGGTCTGTCTTACGGTTTTTGAGATCAAAATGTGTCAATGACACAATGTATTTATTTAAATAGTAATCTTAACATGCAAAAAACCCCATGTGATTAATTTGCAAGTAATGCCACATGCTGAACTGGCTAAACCATTAATTTCCTCCATTTATTTTATTATTTATTGTTATTTCATTTCTATGCTGCCTTTCTCCCAAAAGGGACTCAAGGTGGCTCACAGATAAAAGAAAATGTCTTCCTTTCCTTCCAGTTCCCCATTACATTAGTACCCAAAGCTGCAGGAGGGATTGAGGTCCAGCAAAGACAACCTGCAACATAACAACTGCTAAAATGTAACAGCCTTGTGATCCTGATAAATATTTAAATTATCAATGTTACTGGATTGGAACTTTTGTGAACAGTACAAATTAATATCTAAATTAGAACAATTCCTCAGCAAAAAGAGTTAACTAGGGATAGACAGGCTCTGCCTATATGCTATCAAATAAATAACTGTTTTAAACAGAAGAACAGCAGTTTGTCACCAGGGTTGGCTTCACTAATGATTTTTGAAACTTTAATGAAATCGTATTTCAACTTCTTTCAGTGTAGATGCAGACTATTTAAAATTGTGACATTCCATATGGTATTAGGCACTTCATAATAAATTGCCAGTTATTGATGTTGTTAAAACTTGTGTTTTGCATAGTTTGAAGGGCTGTTATGATTGCAAGAGTTTTTGAAGGATAGCAGGTGTCAGCTGTCTGCAGTTCTCTCAATCAACTGATTTATCCTCTAGAAACCATGTTTCCCCTACTTGTGGGGCTTTTTTAGTCCAGTGATAGGTCCCTGCCTATCATTCCTTCATATGTACATCATTTCTTCAGTGTTGACACCCACTGCTATTCCCTTTTCATAATTACATATTTCATTACTCTCCAAAAACAGTTTTAGTGGGCTTGTGCTGGCCAGTGCAGCATGGCCATCCACAGAAAAGGTGGGGTATTTTTAAAAAGAGAGAGCTTTCCAAAGAAGCCCTCAAAGAAAAGAGCAGTTCCTGCTACAGAGAGGAAGAGGAGAGAGGTAGCTGGGCAGCCATTTTGAGTGGTGACTGTTTAATTTTTTTTTAAACTCTAGGGAGAGTGTGCTTGTTGCAGAGGGGGTGGAGCCTCAGTGAGTCACATCTGTGAGTCACTAGGGCCGGAGCTAGCAGACTAGCTCTATATCATTCCTCCCAGAGCCTCTCCAGAGCAGTTCCTGCTACAGAGAGGAGGAGGAGAGAGGTAGCTGGGCAGCCATTTCCAAGGAGATCTACAGCAGAGGCGGAGTTGATTGAGCTCACTGCCAGAAATTGGCAAAACATCAGGGGCTTTTACATTGGTGTTTTCCGGGGGATTTTTTTTTTTTTAAGGAGGAAGCCCACAGTCATGTTCCAGTAATTTTCTAAGACTTTTCAGTATGGACACTGACGGAACCACTGCAGTCACCTGCAACACTTGTGGGATGTTTGTCTTCTTGCCTACAGAAGTGGAGAACTTCACATGCCCCAAGTACAAGTTGGTAGCCCTCTTGGAGGAGAAAGTGCAGCAGTTGGAGTCCAGAGTAGCTACACTTCAGCATATTAGGGAGCAAGAGGATTTCCTGGACACAACAGAATTAACAATCCTGGACGAGTACCACACAGAGGAAGTTGCTGGAGCGGAGGTAACTTCACATACACAGGAGGCAGAAAGCTGGAGGTATGTCATACAGAGAAGTAGGCCAAGAAGGGATTGTTCTGGGAGTTTGCAGCTAGAGAATCAATTCGAAGCTCTTTCCTTTATCAAGGAGGATGAGGAAGAGCAGCATGGACAGACTTGAGGTACAGAGCAGGGGAGCCTGAGAGTCGCACCTGAGGGAACAGTTGCTGCTAAGCCTCAGAGGAGGCGTGTGGTCGTAGTGGAGGACTCCTTGCTGAGAGGTACAGAAGCAGTGATTTGTAGGCCTGACAAGATGTCTCGAGAGCTGTGCTGTCTCCCCGGGTCAAAGATCTGTGATATGACAGAGAGGCTGACAAGACTGGTCAAGCCTACTGACCAATATTCCTTCCTTTTGGTCCACATGGGAACCAATGACACTGCAAGACACAGCCTTCAGAACATCAAAAGGGATTACGAAGCGCTTGGTAGGAAGCTGAAAGGAATGGATGCACAGGTTGTCATCTCGTCTCTTCTGCCAGTTGAAGGGCATGGTCCAGGAAGGGAGAGGAAAACAGCGGATGTGAACAACTGGCTTTGCAGATGGTGCCGCCGAGAACGATTTGGATTCTTCGATCATGGGCTGCGGTTCCTTGAGGAGGGACTTCTTGCAACTGATGGGTTGCATCTCACACCTGTTTTTGCCAACAGTCTCAAGAACTTGATCAGGAGGGCTTTAAACTGAGTTCCGTGGAGGAGGGAGACAATATTAAGGAAGGCGAAAGGGATGGCGAAAATAGTCCAACTGACATAGAGGAAACAAGGCAAACAGTGCAACGACCCAACAGTGGGAGTCAAAAAAACTTGCACAGGCAGCAAGTAAAGGGGACACATGGTCTGTGATGTCTCTACACTAATGCACAGAGCATGGGAAATAAGCAAGATGAACTTGAACTCCTAGTACAACAAAGCAAATATGATATAAAAGGCATCACTGAAACCTGGTGGGATGAGTCTCATGATTGGAATGTGGAAATAGAAGGGTATAACCTTTTTAAGAGAAATAGGCCAAACAGGAAAGGAGGAGGAATAGCACTATATGTCAGAAATATTTACATCAGTGAAGAGATCCAGAACATCAATCATGGAAGCCAGGTGGAGAGCATCTGGATACAAATTAAAGGGGAGGGAAACAACAAGGATGTTATGGTGGGAGTCTACTACAGACCCCCAAGACAGATGGAGGAATTGGATGATGCCTTTCTAGAACAGATGACCACACACAGAGACGTAGTAGTGATGGGTGACCAACTATCCTGATATTTGCTGGAAGTCAAACTCAGCCAGATCCTCAAGGTCTAACAAATTTCTCACTTGCCTGGAAGACAATTTCATGGTCCAAAAGGTGGAAGAGGCAACAAGGGGTCAACTATTTTAGATCTGATCCTAACCAACAAGGATGACTAGGTTAATGGGGTGCAAACGGTGGGATCATTAGGCATAGTCAGACACACATTCTAGACTTTAGGAGAGTGGATTTCAGTAAACTTAGATAAGTATTGAGGGAGATCCCATGGTCAGAAATACTAAAAGAGAAGGGAGTTCAGGATGGATGGGACTTTCTCAAAAGACAGATACTGAAGGCACAATTTCAAACAGTTCCAGTGAGAAAGAAATCGGAGGTGTCTCAAGAAACCAGGATGGATGACTAAGGAACTTTCAACCGAGCTAAGTTTGAAACGGAACATGTATAAGAAATGGAAAAAGGGGGAAATCACAAAAAAGGAATTCAAAGAAATAGCAGGCATGTGTAGGGGTAAAGTCAGAAAAGCTAAAGCGCAGAATGAGCTCAGGCTTGCTAGAGAGGTTAAAAAGAATAAAAAGGGCTTTTTTGGATATATCCGCAGCAAAAGGAAGAAGGAGGAAATGGTAGGGCCACTGCGTGGAGAAGATGGCAAAATGCTAACAGAAGACAGAGAAAAGGCAGAATTACTCAACACCTTCTTTGCCTCAGTCTACTCAGAAAAGGCAAAGGATGCTCAACCTGAGGATAATGGAGCAGAGGACAGAATAGGGGAATTTCAGCGCAGAATAAGTAAAGAGATAGTAGAGGAACACCTTGTTAATCGAAATGAATTTAAGTCTCCAGGACCAGTGGAACTACATCCAAGGGTATTAAAAGAACTGGCAAATGTAATATCGGGGCCTTTGGCAATAATCTTTGAAAACTCCTGGAGAACAGGAGAAGTCCCGGCAGACTGGAGGAGGGCAAACATTGTCCCTATCTTCAAAAAGGGGAAGAAAGAGGATCCAAACAATTATCGTCCAGTTAATCTGACATCTATACCAGGAAAGATTCTAGAGCAGATCATTAAACAGAGAATCTGTGAACATTTAGAAGGCAATTCCATAATCACAAAAAGTCAACATGGGTTTCAGAGAAAGAAGTCATGCCAGACAAATCTAATCTCTTTCTTTGATAAAATTACGAGCTTGGTAGATGAAGGGAATACTGTGGATATAGTATATCTTGATTTCAGTAAGGCCTTTGACAAGGTTTCGCATGACATTCTTGCAAACAAGCTTGTAAAATGTGGGCTAACTATTACATGGATTTGTAACTGATTGACTGGCCGAACCCAAAGAGTGCTCAACAATGACTCCTTTTCATCCTGGAGAGAAGTGACCAGTGGGGTCCCACAGGGCTCTGTCCTGGGCCCAGTGTTATTCAACATCTTTATCAATGACCTGGATGACAGAATTGGGAGCATACTTATCAAATTTGCAGATGACACCAAATTAGGAGGAATAGCTAATACTCCAGAGGACAGGATCAAAATTCAAAATGACCTGAATAGACTACAAAGCTGGGCCAAAGCTAACAAAATGCGACGGTCAGGAGCAACTGCTATCAGCTTCGGCTGATACGCCAGCTGCGATCCTTCCTGGGCCAGGGGGACCTTGAAACCGTGGTACATGCTCTGGTAACCTCTTGGTTGGATTTCTGTAATGCGCTCTACATGGGGCAACCCTTGTACCAAACCCGGAAGCTTCAATTAGTGCAGAATATGGCAGTCAGACTGGTCACTGGATGTCCCAGGGCCAGTCATATAACACCTGTTTTGAAAGATCTCCATTGGCTGCCCATTCGCTTCCAAGCGCAATACAAGGTGTTGGTTATAACCTATAAAGCCCTAAATGGCTTGGGCCCAGGATACTTGGAGGACCGCCTCTCCTCATACAATCTGCCCCGCACTCTCAGGTCGGGCGGGAAACATCTCCTAAGAATTCCAGATGCACGCTATAATGCAACTCGGAGGGCATTTTCCATCTTAGCCCCACAACTCTGGAACACCTTGCACGACGAGCTCTGCACAGCCAACTCCCTTGAAGCTTTTAAGAGGACCTTGAAGACCTTCCTCTTCCGCCAGGCTTTTCCCCCATTACCTTTTTTTTTTTTTTGACTGATTCTTTCCCCCCTTTTTAGTGATGTTTTAGGCATTTTATCTTGTCATTTGTATTCTTATTGTACTGCCAGCTATTTGTATTGAGATTTTTATGATGTTTTAACTGTTTTATATTGTATAATTGGGGGGTTGAAAGGGCTTTGTTGTTTTACACTGTTTTTATATTTTCTGTACACCACTATGATCTCCAAGGAATAGCGGTATAAAAATAAAATTAATAATAATAAAATGAAATTCAACACAGAGAAATGTAAGGTACTGCACTTAAGGCAGAAAAATAAAATGCACAGATATAGGCTGGGGGACACCTGGCTGAATGAGACTACATGTGAAAGGGATCTAGGAGTCCAAGTAGACCACAAGTTGAACATGAGTCAACAGTGCGATGCGGCAGCTAAAAAGGCCAATGCAATTTTAGGCTGCATCAATAAAAGTATAGTGTCTAGATCAAGAGAAGTAATGGTGCCACTGTCTTCTGCTTTGGTCAGGCCCCACCTGGAATACTGTGTCCAGTTCTGGGCACCACAATTCAAAAAGGACAATGAGAAACTGGAGCGTGTCCAAAGGAGGGCGACTAAAATGGTGAAGGGTCTGGAAACCATGCCGTATGAGGAACGACTTAGGGAGCTAGGGATGTTTAGCCTGGAGAAAAGAAGATTAAGAGGTGATATGATAGCCATATTTAAATATTTGGAGGGGTGTCACATTGAGGAGGGAACAAGCTTGTTTTCTGCTGCTCCAGAGAACAGGACCAGGAACAATGGATGCAAGCTGCAGGAAAAGAGATTCCACCTCAACATTATGAGGAACTTCCTGACAATGGAACAAACTTCCTCAGAGTGTCGTGGAGTCTCCTTATTTGGAGGTCTTTAAGCAGAGGCTGGATGGCCATCTGTCGGGAATGCTTTGATTGTGATTTCCTGCATGGCAGGGGTTGGACTGGATGGCCCTTGTGGTCCTTTCCAACTCTATGATTCTATGATTCTATGTGCAAAACTGCTCCATAAAAAAAGACCATTAGAAAACTTTAAAAACTATTACACTAAACAAAGCAAAGAGGGAACAGAAAGTGATGCTGGAGTGACCTGTTTTTTCATGTTTAGTAAAGAGCATGTGGGGAAGATAACTGATTTGAGGACCTAACCTTCTTCCTGTCCCACCCCAAAAGACGAAGAGGAGGAACTATCTTGAACAGTAAAGAGAAGTTAATAATTCTCTGAACTCTCTCATACTATTCAGATTATGAGCATGCCTGGAATTATAACAGCATTACTGCAATTCCTCCCTTCCTTCACAACCAGTTTATGAGAGAAAGAGACTAAGAACCCTAGCTCATCTTTATGCTCCAAAGTCATCTAGAGAGCAGAAAACCAAGAATATGTAGAAAAGCGAGAATCTTACTTTTGGGCTTGCAGAACCACACATGCAAAAATCCCACCTCCCTTCCAAATAGACCCCAGTCCACTACATCCTACAGTTATAGTAGTGTCCAAGAGACCAAAACAACGTAGTGCTTAGAACGTTTGATTAGGATGTGCTAGATCTGTATTCAAGTCAGCACTGAACCATTAAATTCATAGGATGCACTTAGGTCAATCTCAAACTCACACTGTATCTCCACCCTCACAAGTTAGGATAAACTGGAGAGCAAGCTGAGAAACTATCCTGAGCTCAATCAAGGAAAAATGGTTTATACATTCCTACCAATAGTACTTAAACATACTAAAGGCACCAGATTCTGTCGAATCTTGGAAACTAAGCAGGGTCAGCCCTGGTTAGTACTTGGACAGGAGACCTCCAAAGAATACCAGGTGCTGTAGACTATGGCGGGGTACAGACGGCAGAAAAGGTGCAGTCTGCAGCCGCCCCTTTTCTTGCCAGGTTGGAGGCAGGGCAACCTCACTGGCAGCCCCTGCGACTCCAACCTGACGCTTTTCCAGGCCATGGAGAAGCAGCAAAATGCCGCTTCCCCGTGGCTTGGAAAAGAGGTGTCCTTGGGGCTTCATGCCCCAGGACACCCCAACAGCCGCAGCCAGAGGAGAAAGGGGCCACTCCGCCCCTTTCTCTCCGGTGCCGTTCCTGTAGCCATTTGGTGGCTGCGGGAACGAGGCGTGCGCCAGAAAGAGCTCCATTTCGGAGCTCCTTCTCGCGCTGCTGTTAGGCCACCATAAGCAGCCTGGGGCAGTACAAACACATCACACCTGTGCCACACTGTTTGGACATGGCACGGCCGTGACATCATAATGACGGTGCCCATGTACACAGGGCGGCACCATTATGCCACCGGCGGCATGTATTAGGGTTAAGGAGTGTGTACATGGTGCACGCTCCCTAACCCTAATACCAGCGCTGGTACACTGCTTTTTGGCGGTCTGTACTGCACCTATATATCAGAGGAAGGAACTGGCAGGACCACCTCTGAATATTCCTTGTCTAAGAAAACCTTTGAAGTTCATGGAGTCATCATAAGTCAACAGGTGACATGCAGGTACATAGGCATAGAAGAACAGGAGACAGCCAAAAACACTAGTATCGAAATTGCCTGGAATGACACCTGTTGGCTGGAGGAAAGTGATCTTTCTGTAACAATACTCTACTGTACAAGTTAATAAACATGAACTAAAATTACTAGGTAAACTATAAAGAATGACAGCTCTACACTAACTGATGGAAACTGTGGAGGAATTTAAGTTTCCTAAGGCTACATTTCCCTAAGGTTAAGTTTCCTAAGGCCTTTGCTAAGGAAACAAAAATACTGAATATCAAAAATGACAATGACAATCATGTTAGGATCTAGCTGTAAATTAGCAGAGAACAGAAATGTGCTCATGTCTAACTATGCTTTCCTAAGAACTGAGACTGATTCCAAAAAACAGCAAACACGTAGTTTGTAGTTTAAAACAAAAGTTTACTAATGGTTTTAATCTACAGTATATTTACATAGAAACTATATCCTAATCTTGCTAGTGAATAGTTCAAGTAAAAGAAATATTTTTCTCACCATCTTTCCAAAGAAAGTTTAGAGAACAGGAAGATGGAAAACACAAACAGCTCAGCTGAAAATATTTTGAGAGAAAGTCTCAAAGGGGAGGTGATCTAAGTCACATCATTAATCTGAATGAGAGAGAGAGAGGGTGGAACTTGCATGCAGGAAATCCCTATCTAAGGAGGAGGAAAGAGAAAGGAAAAATCTTCCAAAAGAAACATATATGGGGACTACACAGGAATGGAGAGCAAAGCCACCCATTTGCAATTTTAACAACTGAGACAGTTCTCAAGATTTTAAGTGACACCCTGATAGAACTGTCTTCTATTAGACCAGTTCCTCCTCTCCCGCTGTCCACCCCACAATACTTGACTACAATTTTCCCAGACAATTTTCTTGGAAGTTAAGTTTCATATTTCAGTATTAGTATGTGTCAGGTCAGTAGCAATAAAGATGTTGAGAAAATTTAGGGCTGTCAATAAGAAATAAATACTGCACTGAAACCTACAGTGTTTTGTTCTCCAAGTAAAATTAGTTACATCTATGGCTTTATAAAGCCACTGACATGAAAGTATGACCAGGTGAACACATTGGAGCTTTCTAAATATTTGTAGAGAACTGTGCTACACACTGCAACCCTGTGCATGTTCACCTATGAGTTGCAGTCTGTGCAACTACAACCTGAAGCACCTTTACAAGACAGCCAAGCCAACAGAATGCAATAGGGCCGAAGTAGAAGCAATCATGAATATGCGACCACTGAGTCCCCTTTCTTTTTTTATTTACAAGTAAAGATTCATATAAGTTTCAATGGTTTGTATTTTTAACATGTTATATTTTAATTTATAAGTGTTTTAACTCTTAACTGTTTAATTAGTTTTTAAATTTTCTATTTATATATTTTAATACTGTTCTACTGTTTTTAAATTGTATTGTTTTATACTTGCTGTTTGCCGCCTTGAGTCCCTATATTGGGAGAAAGGCAGGATATTAGAAAATAAATAAATAAATAAATAAATAAAATTCAGGGCCCAATCCAGATGGCTCCACTTTGCACCCCGGCAAGACTTAAGCGCCCCTTTTTGCTATTTTCCATCTGAATTCCTCCTCCCCCCTCCCCCACTGTGGCACTGCCCAAAACCCCTTTATTTTTTCTTTCTAAATCCCTTTTACTCCTTTGCCACCTTGTGCCACAGCTGGCACCAATTTTATGAAGGTGACGCTCTCTCATTTTACTGCTTTTCTCAGATGGCAGTCCAATGGGTTTTGTTATCCCACCACTGCCCCCAATTTGTGATAGGGACCTACTTCCCCACCCAAATCACTGAAGAGGTTTCAATAATAAAGTATTTTCCTCCAATGTTGGTAGCATGTAACTGTACCTTTGAAATCACTCCACACAGTTTGTGAGCAGGCGCTACCCAAGAGGGAGGGCATTTCAAGGTGGCCACAGTCCAGGAGGCTCCATGAGGGGGGGTCTCTGGGGAACCTAAAAGGGGGGCCTTCGGAGACCTCAGGGGCCACTCATCCCATCCTATGCAGAGCTTCCTCCCTCAGCACCTATAGGGGATCTGGACCGAAGGTGTCCGAAGATCCTGGTGGCACAGTGGTTAAATGCCTGTACTGCAGCTACTCACTCACAAATCATAAGATGTTGAGTTCAATACCAGCCAGGGCTCAGGCTTCATTCAGGCCTGGATCCTTCTGAGGTCACAAAAGTGAGTACCCAGATTGTTGGGGCAATTAGCTTACAGTAGTAAACCGCTTAGAGACTGCTTAGGTGGTATGAAGCAGTATATAAATGAAGCTGCTACTGCTATTGCCAAAAAGGCCCTTGACGGGCCTTTGGACGGGACAGGGGTGGCCCACCTCCAGGGCTCCAAGTGTTGCACTGGCATCACTAAGGGGGTGCAGACTGCACCAGGTGACACCCAAAGTGGGGGGGTGAGCCCCAGTGCTCCTCAAACACCTACCTTTTGGCAGAAATGGGAGTGTGTGGGGGGTGAAGCTCAGTGGGAGGAGAAAAGCGAGGCCCCCAAAAACAATGAAAAGTAATTTCAAATTTTTAATTTTTTTAAAAAAAATTGAATTTTTAATTTTTTTTAAAAAAAGCACATCATATTTTAACCAAATCTTCACTATGTATATGTAAGAGCATTTAAGTTGTGTGTATGATAATGTAATTCAAAGGTATATAAACTTGTCCTTCCACATTCTCTAGGGTTAGGGGCACAAGACCCCCATGAATATGGAAAAAACGCAAACAACAAAAATGCCAATTTTTTTTACCTGAGAGGAGATCTCTCTACCAACAGACACTGAGCACAGAACTGCGCTGGAGCTACAAATTCCTAGTAGAGTATTCTCTCTAGGAATAACCTCTACACCTTTCAGTGCAAAGTTTAGTTAAAGTTGACCACAGAATTGCGCCGGAGGACCTAGATATTCCTAGAGAGCACATATTAATAAAATCTGTGGGTAATCAAATCTGCAAATATCAAACCTGCAAATATGGAGGGATGAGTGTGTGAGATATATATATAGAGAGAGAGATAGATAGATAGATAGATAGATAGATTGCTAGTTGTTTATGCCATCATAAGTCTTTTAGAATGTCATTCAGTGGTAGATGGGAACTACAGTTTATGAGTAACGAGTGCAAAAAAGAAGAAATAAAGATTGTTATTTGATGCTTTTAATTTGTTGCCTGCCTTATTTAAATATTTTAATGAATCCTTTCATTTCTTATTATGTATTATTTTGTACAGTATGTGTTATGCTATTTTGTAGAATGTATGCCATGGGCAGTTTTATTTTTTAATCTGTTTTACTGCTTGTATGTACAGCACTGTGTAAATCTACCGCACTATATAAATAAAGCATAATAATCATAATAATAATCATAGAATCATAGAGTTGGAAGAGACTACAACAGCCACCCAGTCCAACCCCCTGCCATGCAGGAAATCCAGATCAAAGCATCCCCAACAGATGGCCATCCAGCCTCTGCTTGAAGACCTCCAAGGAAGGAGACTCCACTACACTCCGAGGGAGTGTGTTCCACTGTCAGACAGCCCTTACTGTCAGGACGTTCCTCCTAATGTTGAGGTAGAATCTCTTTTCCTGGATCTTGCATCCATTGTTCCGGGTCCTGTTCTCTGGAGCAGCAGAAAACAAGCTTCCTCCCTCCTCAATTAAACAGGGCTATCATCCACCTAATACCATCTGACCTCGGAGGGAGAGATGCAGGTCCAGCTCCATAGGGCCCGGCCTGAACTAAGAAGCAGAGCCCCTCTTCAGTCCCATGCCTTGGTCCAGGCCTCAGAGGGAGAGAAGAACCACTGGACCTCATCCCCTTCCCCACCACCATTCCCTTCTACTTTTGTGTTGTGTCTTTTAGATTGTAAGCCTGAGGGCAGGGAACCCTCTAATTAAAATAATAACTGTAAGCCACCCTGAGCCTTTAGAGATGAAGGAAGGGGTATAAATACCATAAATAAATAAATAAATAAATAAATAAATAAATAAAAAATACCATAAATAAATAAATATAATAAATATATCATAAATAAATAAATATAATAAAAATACCGTAAATAAATAAATAAATAAAAATAATAAAAATACAATAAATAAATATAATAAATATACCATAAATAAATAAATATAATAAAAATACCTTAAATAAATAAATAAATATAATTAAAATACCATAAATAAATTAATTAATATAATAAAAATACCATAAATAAATAAATAAAAATACCGTAAATAAAAATACTGAATAAATAAAATAATGATAATGATAATGATATAATAAAATGATGATGATGATGATGATGATGATGATGATAGGGAAGCATGACTAAGGATGAGGAGGTCAATGGACGCCATGAGTTACCGCGGCGGGTGACGCCATCCCTAGGGGTGCCACTGACGGCGGAGCCCCTGCGGAGGAAGGTCCAGCCGCTCTTCAGGACGGAGGCCCAGATCCGTCGGAGCGTTTTAGGAAAGGGCCTGAGAGAGGGAGGGAAGAGGCCCTTCAGGGCCAGCCAGGGGCGTCTCCCAGTATCCCTGGGTCTCCCCCTTCTGCCCTCTCTGCTTCCATTGCGTCAAGGGCGGCCTCGGGCAGCCCCTGCCTGCCTGCCTGCCTCCCGGCCGGGGAATCCCCGCCCAGGCTCCCTCTTTTCTCCTTCCGCAGCTATA
The DNA here is from genome assembly GCF_019175285.1 of Sceloporus undulatus. Lineage (NCBI taxonomy): Eukaryota > Metazoa > Chordata > Lepidosauria > Squamata > Phrynosomatidae > Sceloporus > Sceloporus undulatus. The sequence continues at coordinate 72,583,989 of NC_056527.1, read as the reverse complement.
AATACCTCTCGCTGCTGGCGCTATCTTGGGCTCGTCCGGCCCAGAAATAGCTCCTCTCTCCCTCCTTTACGCGAGAGAGCGCCCCCTGCGCCTGCGCTCAGTCACAAGGGCACAGTAGAAGAACAGACGCCGAGGCCGCTTCCCAGGCCACGCCCCCTCGCCTCTCGCGCGCGCTGCAGCCACTGCCGCCGCCGTCACCCGCCCAGAGGTCTAAATTTAGCCGCGCCGCTTGCGTCAGTCACGCGCTCCCTTTGCGTCAAGCTCTTCGCCCCGCCCTGCCTGAAATGGAACCTCGTGGTCTCGCTCCCTGATTGGCCGAAGACGTCACGGGGGACGGCGTTCCAGAGTGACGTGGCCGCTCCCCATTGGTCCTGAGAGGGGCTCCCTCAGAGAGAGGCGATAGCGCGGCACAAGCCGGGAAGGGAGTGAGGGGAAGGGAGGCTGAGGGAGCGGATGGGGTTTTTTCGCGTCCCTTGGCCTCCATAGCTCCGGTTTAACTCTTATCTGGCTCAAGGCCAGGGGATTCTGGGAGTTGGAGTATGTTGTGGGCCCAGAGCGGAGCGGAGCTACTCCAACTCCCAGAATCCCCTGGCCTTGAGCCAGACAAAGCGTTAAAGCGGTACGAAACCGGGTTATTTCTCCAGTGGATGCAGCCTTGGCAAAAGTTTCTTCAGGATTCGAACCCAGAGTCCTCCCAGCCCGACACTGAATAAACCCAGATAAACCCTCTCTCACACCATGATCCTCTATGGACGAGGCGAACCAAGTCCCTCCTGAGAGGCCCTCCCTTGGACGGCGGGGCTCTCCCTGGCTCCCTTCCGAGGAGCTTCCCAATCCCAGGCCAAGATTCACTGGAGCGGAGCGTACCTTGCCTCCCAGGTCATTTGTAGAGAGATCTTGTGGCCCCCTTGAGACTCACTGGAAGGGAGAAGCTTTACTGGGCTTCAGTCTACTTCCTCAGATGTAGTTGGATATAATAATAATACTGTAATAGAGAGTTCTTGTGGCCCCTTTGAGACTCACTGGAAGAGAGCAGGAGCTTTCCTCAGATGCTTCTTAGCTTCCAGAGAGAGAAAGAGAAGCAGCTTCATGGACTTCCATCCACATCCAGAGCGCTTTAGACGGCTCCATGGCTACCAACGTCGGCTACGCTCAGATGAAACCCTTGCTCTCATAGAATGGTAGAGTTGGAAGAGACCCCAAGAGCCATCCAGTCCAAGCCCCTGCCATGCAGGAACTCTCCAGCAAAGCATTCCCGACAGAGAAAGTCATTTATTTATTACATATATTTAATTATTATTATTATTATTATTATTGTGGAAGCCATTCAAAGCCCAGGGCTCCATTGTCTGGAGCTGGGACGCCCTCGTCTTCCGAGTCAAAGGGAGAGATGTGCAGGAAAAGTCAGGCTGATGGTGGCTGCAGAGTTTCCTCGGCCAGAAGGGCTCCTTCTGATCCCGGGACGGAGCTCTTGCAACGACGGCGTCCTTAGCCACAGCTTCGGAATCTCCTCCTCAGTATGTCCCCAGCGCGACCTCTTTGGGCTTCCCCTCCTCCTCAGTCAGCCCTGATGCTGCTGATGCTGCTGCTGCTGCTGCAGGAGGGCTGTTTGGCCGGGGCTCCTTTCCTCCGGGTGTGACTGTCACACACCCTCCCTCCTCCCTCCTCCCTGCCTCCCATCCTGGGCTCCGGAGGGGCGGGCAGGGGGCGGGGGTCAGCCGCGTCAGGCTCCCATGGCGTCACCATTGACGTCTCGCATTCCAGCCGCTCTATGAAGAGGCCGCCGGGGCTCCTCTGGCATAAATGACGTGCGTCTCAGAGAGAGACCGAGACACAGAAACACACAGACAGAGAGAGAGGGAACAGGACCCACCGCTCACGGCACACGGGGACCGCGATCGCATCCAACAAGACACGCTCCTCCTCCTCCTTCTCTTCTTCCAATGCCTCAGGACCAGAGCGCATCCCTCCGGAGTGAAGCGTCCCCGGAGCCCCGGGCTTCCCTCCTCGCCCGACTGCTGCTGCTGCCCTTTGGAGGGGAAGGAGGCGTGGGACAAAACTCGATGTAAAGACGGAACCGACACAGCAGACCAGTAAGTACCTTGGAGAAAGATGGGGACGGAGGGGTGCATCCGCACGGGAGGAATAACCCACTTTACTGCCTTGGCTGAAGGCTATGGAATTCTGGGAACTGGAGTATGTTGTGGGGCCCGCAATGTACTCCAAGCGGTGTCAAAGTGGGCTATTCCTCCAGTGCGGATGCAGACTTGTACTCCGACGGTGGGGTTTGGTCAAGGAGGCCAGGGAAGCTCCAAAGTTTTGAAAGGTCTCTTGGAGGGAGAGCCCTCTTCCGCTGAGGTCAGGCCCCAGGAGGAGAGCCCTAAGGCAAAGGACAGCACGTGCCCATCGCGGATCATTGGGGGATAGTTGCCCATAGGGAAACATTGGGGACACTTGTCCATAGGGATACATTCGAGAATGCTTGTCCAAAACATTGGAGGATACTTATCCATAGAGAGACCTTGGCGAATACGTACCCATAGGGATACATTGGAGGATATTTGCCCATAGAGAAGCATTGGGGAATAGTTGCCTATAGGGAAACACTGCGAGAGATTTGCCCATAGGGGAACATTGCAGAACACTTGCCCATAAGGATTCATTGGAGAATAGTTGCCTATGGGGAAGCACTGGAGGATACCTGCCCATAGGAAATCAGTGGGGATTACTTGTCCATAGGGAAAGACATCTAATGTAATCCTCCAGGGATTCTCTATGGGGAAGCGCTGTCCCTTGTTTCGTCGTGTCCCGCCAGAAGAATGGAGGGTGACTCTCGGGGCGCAGAGCTCTCTCCTCCGTGGATCCAGGCAGGGCTCAGCCACGAAGCCTGCTGCCCGGAGGATCCAGCCTTGGAAGAGAGGATGCGGTAGTCCGAGCCGAGAGTGGCCATGTGCTTCGGAAGACGACGGTCTTTTCCGATCGCAGCCCCTTCCGAAACACCCTTTCTCCCAGCCGTTTCCAAGGGCAGGCAGTACCCTAAAAGTGCCTCTGGGCAGGAGCAGAGTGCCTTTACCTCGGTCCGGGCTAAAAGCAGGAGCTGTCATTCATCCGGGATATCTCCCACCTAATCGCCCCGATCCCCGATTCTCAGCCATTAGGCAATTTTGGCGGCAGGGGAGAAGAGGAGGAGGAGGAGGAGAGAAGGTCATCTTCAGAGGCAGGGAAGGAATAAGAGGAACCCGGCTTTTTTCTGATCTCTTCCCTGAGAAAGTCCAGCTCCGGAGCCTCTCCTCCATAGGACTCCATAGGACATAACGACTCCGCAGCATTGAAATTTTCCAAGGGGAAGAGTCTCCCTGGATGCGGGGCTTCCCTTCGGGGGATCCCCCAGAATAACAAGGACGGCTGTCTCCTCTTCCTTGGATCTTTGCAAAACTACGACGGAGGCTAATAGTCCCTCCTGAGGCTTTCTGCTGGGCAACAATACCTTGCCATGCCGACCTCGCTGCCACTCTCTTCCAACCCTCGATTGTGGCGATGGCCCTCTTGACCAGAGGCCCCCAAGGAGGGAGGGAGTAAGGGGCAAAGGATCGGAGGAGGAATCAGGTCTGTGGGGGGCCCTATGGGGTGTGGGGGGGCGAGAGAGGGTCGGGCTGAAGCAGGTGTGTGGAAGGAGTAAGAGGACCACGAAAGTCCGACCATGATCTTCGCCCCCCACACACCCCTCGTTGCGATGCCGAAATACAGCAACCCCCACTTTTCTGGAAGCAGAAGGCTCCCCTTGAAGTGTCAGCCAGGCTTTGGACCTTTTTTACAGCCCTCACTCCCCAAGAAGTTTACATCAAAACAGACAGACGGCGAGCATCCCTCTCTCTTGAGCTCCCCTGAGTGCTTGATCACTGAGTCTTGGTGGTCCTGTACTGCCAGACCGTTGATACCTCAAGTCCAACCCCATTCTGCCATGCAGGAACTCTCAATCAAAGCATCCCCGGCATATGGCCATCCAGCCTCTGTTTAAAGGAAGGAGAATCCACTTCACTCCGCGGGAGTTTGTTCCACTGTCGAACAGCCCTGACTGTCAGGAAGTTCCTCCTAATGTTGAAGTGGAATCTCTTTTCCTGCAGCTTGCATCCATTGCTCTGGGTTCTGTTCTCTGGGGCAGCAGAAAACAAGCTTGTTCCCTCCTCCATATGACATCCCTTCAAATATTTAAACAGGGCTATCATATCACCTCTTAGCCAACTTTTAACAAGCTTGCTCCTTTCTCAACATGAAGAACTTCCTGAGAGCAAGAGCTGTTCGACAGTTGAACACACTCCTTCCTCGGAGTGTAGTGGAGTTGCCTTCCTTAGAGGTCTTTAAACAGAAGCTGGATGGCCATCTGCCAAGAGCTCCTGCATGGCTGGGGGTTGGACTGGATGGCCTTTGTGGTCCAGCTCTATGATTCTATGAGTCTATGATTCTTTTCCAGGCTAAACATCCTCAGCTCCCTAAGTCGTTCCTCATAGGGCATGGTTTCCAGGCCCTTCACCATTTTAGTTGCACTCCTTTGGACACGCTCCAGTTTCTCAACGTCCTTTTTAAATTGTGGTGCCCAGAGCTGGACACAATATTCCAGGTGGGGCCTGACCAGAGCAGAATAGAGTGGCACTATTACTTCCCTTGATCTAGACACTATACTTCTATTGATGAAGCCTAAAATCGCATTGGCCTTATTAGCTGCCACATTGCACTGTTGACTCATGTTCAATTTGTGGTCTACTGTACTTGGACTCCCAGATCCCTTTCACACGTAGTTTAATTCAGCCAGGTGTCACCCATCCTATATCTGCGCATTTCACTTTTCCGCCCTAAGTGTATTACTTGACATTTATCCATGTTGAATTTCATTTTGTTAGCTCTGGCCCAGCTTTGTAGTCTATTCGGGTCATTTTGAATTTTGATCCTGTCCTCTGGGGTATTAGCTACTTCTCCTAATTTGGTGACATTGCAAATTTGAGGAGTATGCCCCCAAGTGAAGTGAGGGGCTAAACACTCCTGAAATGTTCTGGCAATATTGGACTATCTGTGATCAAGGAAGGTTAAGAGCGGGATCGTAATTCAGCCCATCCTTGAATATTAAAAGATTCCTGCCGTTTGGTTTATGCCAGTTTATAAGCGCTGCTGAACACACAGAGGCCTCTCCTAAGCACACATTGGGCTTGTAGGTTAGCATTTGAGGATGTTTCGGTGAGAAGAGGTAGAAAAAAGGAATATGCCCTCCCCTGGAGTTACTTGCCAAGGAGGCAGAACAACTTGCCCACCACCCACCAATATAGAGCCCCTCCGCAAACATTGCCAGTTGGTTCTCTCGATTTCAAAGGGAGGCTGCAGAATTAATCCAGTTTTTGACACTGCTTGAACTGTCAGGATTCTGTACTGTGGAATTCTGGGAAGTGTGCTTTCGTGGGACCTTTAGCCTTCTCTCCCTGGTGCCACAGGTCCCACAAGTGCATCGCGTTGAGCCGCGGCAGTCAAAGCGGTGTCAAACTGGGTTATTTCTGCGGTGCGGTAGGTGACTTGTTGGAGACTGGGAAGAGGCGGGATCGTTAAGCTCTACAACAAGCACCAGCGTCTGCCTAAAGCTTTTGCTGCGCTCAAAGATCCAGAGGCGACTTTGTTGTGTGCTCTGGGCCCACAACAAACTCCAACTCCCAGAATTCCATAGCCTTGAGCCAAGACACTTAAAGCGGTGCCGCACTGGGTTGTTTCTCCAGTGTGGATGCAGCCTTTGGCTTTTGTTGAAGGGATGGCCAGGCAAGAGAGTTGCTGGGGGGGCACTGGGGAGCTCCAGCAAATGGTGGTTTGAGAGTGTCTTTTCTCCCACGGAAGGGTTAGGATTGTCCATCTTAGGTGCCCAGATACCAGGTTGTGCGCCTGGAAGGGAGGGGAGGGCTCTGAAATATCTTGCCTTCCGACCTAATGCTGCATCTTCATCTTCATCTTCATCTTCATCTTGGAGAGAAGTGACCACACAGTTCTGTCCTGGGCCCAGTGCTATCCAACATCTTTATCAATGACTTGGAAGACAGAATTGGGGGCATGCTTATCAAATATTGCAGATGACACCAAATTAGGAGGCGTAACTCATACCCCAGAGGACAGGGTCAACATTCAACATGTCCTGAATAAATTAGAAAGCTAATCGGGATCTTGGGGCGTCTCCTTTTCCTTGGAGGTCTTTAGGCAGAGGCTGTCTGACCCTTTGTCGGGGATGCTTTGATTGAGAGGTCCTGCATGGCAGGGGGTTGGACTGGATGGCCATTGGGGTCTGCAGAACCCTAGAGTTGGAAGAGACCCCAAGGGCCATCCAATCAGTTCTATGAGTTGAAGCCCAGGAAAGGCGGCGGAGGGGGCTTGGCAGGATCTCTTGAGGGGTCCAGGCATCATCCCCCGGACCCTCGGGGATCCGGCCAGGGCCAGACATTTGGGGACTGGGAAAGCCGGGATCTTGGGGAGCCGCGTTCCTGCAGCCTCGCCTCCTCCTCCAACCTCTCTCTCTCTCTCTCTGTCTTCCACAGAGCCCAGCTTGGAGAAGCCCCCTGCCGCCAGCCCCGGCTCCGCAGCTGCAGCCGCCCAGGAGGGCTCCCCGCCGGCCCCGGCTCCAGCCCCCCTCCGCCTCTGCCTCCACCATTCAGCGAGCAAGCCACCCTCCAGGTACAAAGCCCGGCACCCAAGCCCTCCCTCGCCTCCAGGCTTCGAGGTGGAGGGAATACTTTGGCTGCATCCACACTGGAGACATAACCCGGTTTGGCCCCGCTTTAACTCTTTGCCTGGCTCAAGGCTATGGATGTCTGGGAGTTAGAGTTTCTTGTGGACCCCACAACATACTCCAACTCCCAGAATGCCATAGCCTTGAGCAGAAAGAGTTAAAGCGGTGCCAAACCGGGTTATGCCTCCAGTGTGGATGCAGCCCCATTGTGGTTCACATTCATGAATGAATCACTTCAAAAGGGACCAGCTCCAGCTGTCCGAAGGGCACATTTAAACGGATTCTGATCCACATCTGGTTCACACTTGCACAGAATCGGATTATCCAAAAAGACGCAGAAAACATCAGTGTCAAAAAGACACAGATTAAATGGATCTAGTGCATGCTCCCCCCCCTCTCCAAATCACTTCAGCAAATCTATTCAAGCGGGTCATTTGAACCAGTTCAATCCAATTTGCAATCCGGTTTAAAAGGTAGTGTGAAGCAGGCCACAAGACTTCTTTCTCAGGACTTTCTGTTATGCTCATAAATATAGAAAACACGCAGGGGTAGCTGCGTTGGCCATTTAACAAATGCAAACCATAATACTTTTCTTGGCCAACCGAAATGCACAATGCATTTGTTGCAAGCTTTCACGGCTCTATGGGCTTCTTCATCAGGCAAGATGTTACAAACCAAACAGGATTTAAAAACAGTTGGAGATGTTAGTCAGATGCTTGCATGTTGTTTCAGTTCTTAGTAAAGATGGCATACTGGGGAGGATATCTTTTGTGCAGGCATGCCACAATGGGAGATTTTCAAGGTCCAGGAAGTTTAAGGCCCATTTGCATCTCAAGAGGGACCTCTCTCTGGCAATCCATCTGTCTCCATTCCAGTAGGATTCACAGGCCTCATAAATATAATCTTTGAACTAAGGGCCTGTACAGACAGGCCAAAATAAAGCTGCTTCAGGTCACTTTGGAGGTATGTTGTTTAAATGACACACACATCTTAAGAGGCCAGAAGCTGTACCAATGCTGCACTCCAGTCCTTAGGACCGGAGCATGGCTTTGGGCGCAGCTTCCAGCCTCTTAGGATGCATGCATCCTTTAAACAGCATACTTCCAAAGTAACCCGAAGCAGCTTTATTTTGTCCTGTCTGTATGGGGTCTTAGAGATGAGAGAAATACATTTTAGAATGAATGAATGAACGAACAGATGAATACAAACCTCAAACTTTTTTTTTATCACTTTAAACATGTGAACACATACAGTGGGCCCTTGGTATCCACAAAATCCATGGATGCTCAAGTCCCACAAAATACAATGGCAGAGCAAAATGGTGTCCTGAGATAAAATGGAAAATCAAGGCTTGCTATTTGGAATGTGTGTGTGTGTGTGTGTGTGTGTGTGTGTATTCAAGCCATGGATACTTGAATCCATGGAGGAAAAACCCATGGATAAGGAGGGCCAACTCTGCTTGCTGAAATCATTTTTATGTTGCTTTCAGAGCCGCCTGTCCAGTAGTTTAAAATCTCTTACCACAAAACCTGTTTGGCAATATAACACAATATTAAAATGTTACATGTGGGACAATGAGTTGTTTTATAGATTTATTTATGGCTTTGAATTAAAAAGTAGAAATGAAAATAATTTGCTTTTTACACACTAAAGTTGATGAGTTGGTGTTAAAGTGGGAGAGGCTTTTCTAGGAATGTGTCATTTATTCAAAACGAATGCAAGAGAACAGGAAACCAGGTTTGTGTAAAATGCCCTGACATATGTTAAAAATACAGTACATGTTCTTCCTCTTTTCCTTTTTCAATAGTACAGTATCTGTTTCTGAGAAGATGAAACTAAAATGTAGTGGTTGTGTTTAGATTTTTTTCCAGGCAGGTTTTCAGCCTTTACACAGAAATTTCACTTCCATTAGAATGGACAAAAAGATAAAGTCAAATGGTACATTTATTATATTTTTATTTTATTTTAGTCATGTTCTGGTATTGGCATCTGCAGTTCTATGAATTCATTCTTGTTGCCACAGTTAACAAGATTAGCTTTTGTGGTTATGATCTGGTTTATACTAATGAGAACAAGCTCTGAAATACAAGTTCAGAAACATAGTTATGCCATCTTCGCTCTGCCTCTGCACTGTTGTGCAGGGGCAGAGTGAAGATGGCATAACTATGTTTCTGAAGAAAGAAAGAAAGAAAGAAAGAAGTTATCTCAAAGGCAAAACAGAAATACCTGGTCTAGAGATAAATGCTTTGTACTGTACAAAGCATTTATCTCTAGACCAGGTATTTCTGTTTTGCCTTTGAGATAACTTATAGCTAACCAATGTCATTTCTTCCCTTTCTTTCTTTCTTTCTTTCTTTCTTTCTTCACCCCCTCCCCAAACCTTCTTTCTCTTCTTCTTTTTGACCCCTTTCAGACAGGCCAAAATAAAACTGCTTCGGGTCACTTTGGAGGTATGCTGTTTAAATGATGCATGCGTCCTAAGAGTCCGGAAGCTGTGCCAAGGCTGTGCTCCAGTTCTTAGGACTGGATCATGGCTTTGGTGCAGCTTCCGGACTTTTAGGACTCTTAGGGCCTATACAGACAGGCCAAAATAAAGCTGCTTGGAGTCACTTTGGAGGTATGCTGTTTAAATGCACACACATCTTAAGAGGCCACAAGCTGCACCAAAGCTGCGCTCCAGTCCTTTAGACTGGAGCATGGCTTTGGCATGGCTTCCAGCCTCTTAGGACGCATGCAACATTTAAACAGCATACAGTACCTCCAAAGTGACCCCAAGCAGCTTTATTTTGGCCTGTCTGTATGGGCCCTTAGTGACCTGAAGCAGCTTTATTTTGGCTTGTCTGTATGGGACTTTTGGTAATGTGTGAGCAAACATGATTTCCCTCACCTCCTAATCAAAATGTTGTGACTTAATTGCACATATTCAGAATCAATAAACCGTATTCTTTGGTTTCCTTGTTTACGTTTCAGAGCCTTTTCTCTATATGAAACAGCAGAGCGAGGACAGCGTCAGGGAGAAGGTTGAATTCTACTTGTTATATCATTGTGAAACTCTTAACTAACACTTTATCCTGTGTCACTGAAAGCAGGCATGCTTGCACTTTGATAGGTTAGCAATTCTACCCCGAGTCTGCCGCAAATGTAAGTTGTCCTGCTTTACATAGAGAGGCCTTCAGTGCCATCAGAACTGTTTCCCAGATCTACAGGCAGCAATAGATGCATGTGTATTAGGATGCTCTTTGCTGTACAGAAATATTTCCCCAAGTAAGTTGTGTGTCACATTTTGAAGCATCCCCTAGATAGAGGATAGAAATTATGTTTCATCTGCTTTTGTGAACTTTAAGAGAAGGATATAAGGACAACGTGTTGATGCACGGGGTGTACTACTGCTAATTGGCCCTTCCTTTTGCCCTTACAGATATGCCCTGTGTGCAAGCCCAGTACAACCCCTCGCCACCTGGCTCAACGTATGCATCTCAGAGCTTTGCCTATGGCTCTGAGTACAATCCTGAGATCATGAACCCTGACTACACCAAGCTGACAATGGAACTGAGCAGTGCTGAGATCAGTGCCACCGCTACCACCTCTCTACCCAGCTTCAGTACTTTTATGGAGGGCTATGCTGGGAGCTATGAGCTCAAGCCCTCGTGCCTATACCAAATGCAGTCTGCCTCGTCTTGTTCTTCACCATCCTCTTCTGCAAGTCAGAGGCCCCTCATTAAAATGGAAGACAATCGGATGCACAGTTATCACTCTTCACTGCCTCCTTCCACGGAAGAAGGCATGGCAAACACCCCCATGTATTTCAAGCAGTCGCCACCTTCCACACCCACCACCCCTGGTTTTCCTCCCCACCAGGCCCCCTGGGATGAACCACCACCCCCGCACTCTCTTCCACCACCACAGACCTGTATGGCGCCCAGCCATCTGATGGACACTGCCCCGATGAAAACTGTGACTAGCCGCTTTCCACTCTTCCATTTCAAGCATTCGCCACCCCACACACCCACTGCCACTGCCCACATGTGCTATGACACCACTGCCTTGAGTCTACCTATTGGATCAGAAAGGGCCACTGCTAGCCAAGTTGCTATGGAAAACCATCCATATGGGCTTCCAATGTCCAAGAGAGCAGCCACCTTAGCCTTCTCACCACTGGGCCTCAATGCAGCAACATCCAGTCTTTTGGGTGAGAGTAGCAGTAGCAGCAGTGGCCTCCCTTCTCCACACAGCCGAAGTTCTTCATCGGGAGAGGGCACATGTGCAGTGTGTGGGGATAATGCTGCCTGCCAGCACTACGGGGTGCGAACATGTGAAGGCTGTAAGGGCTTCTTCAAGGTAAGAACTGCTGCAAACTCACTCATCCCCACACCATCACATTTGTTCCCCTCTGTCTTTCTATATTGTAGTCTAGCTGAACATAGCTAATGGCACAACCCTTTACAGATTTACTCAAAAGTGGGGCTTCTTGACAATTAAGTAAATAGTGGTTCTCCATTTAATAAGTCTCCTAAGTACATGTGTACAGAAGCTAAATGAAGGACTCAGTGAAACCAATGGAGCACATCCATTGCTTTCAGTGGGCTTTGGTTATAACTAAACTAAACTGTGTCAGAGTCACAGTGTGGTTGGCCCCAATATTTGTAGTGTGTTGCACACCTCTACTGACAACATGGTTTGACATTAAACCAACTTTCTTTGAAGTGCTTGGTTAACTTGAATGCTTGTTATGGATTCTCATGTGGTGGTCAACTTGATTCTCAACCTCACAGAAGTTGTTCATACATTTTTTCCAGATAATTGCTAATATATAGCACTGTTCAGAATTATGATCCTTTAAGATCCTGTTTGGAAACTAAGCAGGGTCAGGTCTGGTTAGTATGTGGAAGGGATACTGCCAGCTGCAGTAGGCTATTTTTCAGAGGAAGGAACTGGCAAAGCTGACTCTGAATATTCCTTGCCTAAGAAAATCCCATGAAATTCAAGGGGTCACCTGAAGTCAGCTAGTGGCTTGAAGGCACATACTCACAAGAAAAAAACAACAGATCCTTATCCCAAGAAGTTTACAGTCTAAAATCAGGTGTGAAAGTTGTGCTACTCACACAAACCCTTAAGCTGCAAACATTAGCTTTCCTCTGCATTGGCTTTGCTAGATAAGTTTGCTGGGAGCTGCAAGTCCAATAATTTGGAAGGCTACACAGTTCCCATCCCTGATCTAAATTCTGACAAGTAGAAAGGAGAGGCAAGAATGACAAGAAATGAATGTGAGAGACATTCTAATCCCAATTCCAGTCAAAAACTGGAGAAAGATTTGTTCTTTCACCTTTTTATTTATGAAATGTATATGCTGCCTTCATTATCCTCCTGTTCTATTTATTTATTTGCTTTTAAACATTTGTATCCTGACCTTATTCCAGAGAACGGAGGCCTGTTACAGACTGCCAAAATAAAGCTGCTTCGAGTCTGTTTGGAGGTATGCTATTTAAATGATGCATGCATAGGTCCTAAGTCCGGAGGTTGCGCCAAAGCCACACTCCATTCCTAAGCACCGGAGTGCAGCTTTGGTGCAGCTTCCGGATTCTTAGGATGCATGCATCATTTAAATAGCATGCCTCCAAAGAGACCCGAAGCAGCTTTATTTTGGCAGTCTGTAACAGGCCTTAGACATTAGATGGGGTTCTCACCTGTCATCACAGCATGGATACTCTATTGATAAAATGCTAAATGCTTTTAACACAGAGAAGCAAGCGTGCACATTTAATTTCCATGCACTGTAATTACAGTGGATCCTTGTTATACGCTGGGGTTTGGTTCCAAGATCCCCCGAGGATAACAAAATCCATGGATGCTCAAGTCTCATTAAATATAATGACATAGCAAATGGTGCCCCTTATATAAAATGAAATTTATACTTTTTTGGAACATTTTCAAACCGTGGATGCTTGAATCCGTGTATAAAAAAATCTGTGGATAAGAAGGGCCAACTATATTTTGTTCTTAGCATACGTAAAATAAAGATGCTTTAAGGAAACCACTCAGACTTGTGCATACATGGATAAAAATACAGCTGTCTTAATAAAACTGTTGCGGTGACTGCTGAGATAATATAAGTGAAATACCCTGATCACTTGAGATGCACTGTATATATAGTGAGAAATTTACACTTTGTTTCAATAGTTCTTATATCACGTGTTTGTAAGTATTTGATTGTTGTTGTTTTGAAATTTGTACACTGAATATTAGTGAAAAGGTGGCTTTTTATTAAACTAGGCACAGAGGAAAAATAATTCAACTTGCATTTTAACACAAACTTCCCTAATGTGCTTTTCCCAAACCTATATACCTATAAAAATCTGTGTATTATGGGTATCTTGCATAGAAAAATGTGAACAATATTGAACATACCATGTAAAAATGTATGATACCCATGAGATTGCTTTCAAAAGTGCATATAGTAGGCAAAACAGAAATACTAAATTAGACAAACTCACTGGGAAAGGTCATGTCTTTTAAAAAAAACACTAGAAAAAATTGGAAACAGATTGGAAACAGGACAGAACAAACGGGAAAAATTAGAATCTGGGAGGAAACAAACTTGATAGCGTCATTCATCTGTGTAATAAACTGCTATAGAAACTGAGACATCAATATATCTAGTCTTTTCTTAAGAAAGATAAAGGACATGATTCAATAAGAAGTTTTTCTGTGCATGTCAAACTGAAATAAGCAGACGCTAGGTAGTGCAGATATGTATTCCAGCAGCTCCCTTCTCTGTATTCAGATTCATTTCATTGGGGTTTGGACAACAGAACTTTCCACAGCCTGAGTTCCAGAATCTAGATCCAGTGTCAGCTGAAGGGAATGACATCTTTCCTGTTGCTGTTTGTAGAAATAAAAACAAAAAATCTAAAATTTAACTTTTTATCATATTCAGTGATAAGTAAGAAACATTATCATGTTGAAGGCCTAAACTTTGCCTACTACAATTTCTTTTCTTGGTGAGTACTATAGAGGTGTGTGAAAAGGAGAGCCATCTCCAATAACAAGAGATTCCCAAATCTAGTGTATATTTTGCAGGATATAATGTCATCAATAATTTACTAGAGCTTTTAAGTATTGAGGCTTGTGCAGAGCAGTCCTCTGCATGGCTAGTCAAAACTTCTTCTGCTTACTACTTTTGTCCCATTTGACATCTTCAATACGAATTGAACATCATGTGATTATGGAATGTGGCCACACAACTTTTTAAATATAATGATATTGCCTACATGTATTTATCTGTTTTATCTGCTTCAAACCCTCTTGTTCCTTTTTACAAAATAATTACTGCTGCCAGTTTTTAGTTTTTGTCTGAAATGCTAAGCTAACAGTTCCGTGAGTGTATGTCCCATGTGATAAATATGCTTCAGTAGGACAGATGGTTTAATCAACTCTTGGACTCCATTTTCTGTAAATGCCTCCAACAAGTATTTTCAAAAGGTGGTTGAATTTGGCAAACTCATATTTATTCTATCTTTCCCCCCAAATCTTGCATATTTAGTATTTTATACAACTGCAGTAATCTGTATTGTATACTTTTGTGAATCCACTGTGTTTTTGCTTAATATATTTTAAATGTCCAACTACAGCCTTTCTGTCATTTCATTCACAGTGAAAGAAATGCATTAATAGAAATATTTGTTTCTGTAAACATCTCTTTTGCAGTGTTTTTTATTTTGCATTTTTGAATATGTTACCAAACCTGATATTTCATGTGTTAAAATTCATACTTATTGCACACAAATTATTACAAAAGAACAAAGAAAGAAAGCATGATCCATCTATAGTTAATTGCTTCTTAAATGTATTTATTTCCAGTAAAGACATAAAGTTAACCCTGTCATTATAATCCGTTAAAGTGAAACATATGTTTTTTCTGTCTTATTTTTTTATCTTTTATAATTTAACAAGTGTATTTGCATTTCTTACTGATCTGTTTCTCTTTGTTGTAACAACGAGTTAAAACTAGTTTGCTAATAACAATAAGGGTCAGTGAGAAAAATAAATCTGCAGATAATTTTGATTTTATTTTAATAAGGTCAGTAATAATCAGGATTATGAACCAAGTAGAAAATTGTTTCCAAAGGAAAATTGAAAGTGAAGCTAATCTAATCCCCAAAGGTATGACGTGATGACCTGGTAATTTCAGATATGATTTTATCATTTAGGAGTTAGCTGTCTCCGGAGCCTAGCTTCTGAACCATCCTCGATAATTTTCATTGTCAGTAGCTAACACTAATAAAATTGTTTTTCCTGGAGGCTACTGTGTTAGGAAATTAATTTTATCTAATTATATGAATTGCACTGTTGCTTTTCACATTGTAATTAAAATGCAACTTGTCAGGTCCCAGCTCATTCAGCCGATTCTTTCTTCAATTCTGTTTTTGTTTTTGTTTTTTTGTTTTTTAGAGGACAGTTCAGAAAAATGCAAAATATGTTTGCCTGGCTAATAAAAACTGCCCAGTGGATAAACGCCGTCGAAACAGATGTCAATACTGCCGATTTCAAAAGTGTCTCAGTGTCGGCATGGTAAAAGAAGGTAAAGAGTTTGGTATTATTAGCCCACACATCACATTACTAAATAGCTTGCATTTAAAAGGAGCTCCTCTTATTTTAATGCATTTTCTTTTTAGAAATCACAATGACTGTCCTTGTTCCTACATGCACTATAACATTATAGTGGTTTTCCAGCATATGTAGTATCTGTTTATTTCAAATGACAAATATATCTGAGCTGGAAAATAGAACCTCTAAAGGGAAAGCACTCCACAGTGACTCTTCAGTCTATTCTCCTTGCTGTCAAACAAGGTTTCACACAATTCTTATTTCAAAGGGGATATTGGTATTACACTGTATCATATCTACCACTGTTTGTTTAGGCTTAATTTCCATACAATTCCTCTTTCTTTTTTTCTTCTTCTGCAAATAACAAGAACCTGTTACACCAATAAATAATTACTGCTATGAGTATTAGGGATGCAAGCTTATATCAATTTATTGGATACATTAATGAAATTTTAGCTTAGTTGTTGGATACTGATTTGAAATGGTGAATTTCCAAATTTCCATCAATAAGCTTTGAGTTATGGACATCGGTGGGTTTTCTTAAGATTGTTGTTTTTAAGGATGTCATACTTCTGGCCTTTTTACTGCAGCAGGCAACAACTAAGGAAATTATAAATATGATCTTTCCATCTAATAATGAGTGGAAAGTATTTTTTTTTTCAATCAGGAAGTTATTTCACTCTTCCTTCAATTTCTCAAAATGCATATCTTGTAAAGGTTTGATTATATACACATTCATTTTACATGTAATTGATCATTTAATCGTTTTGAAACTACATGCTTAATTAAACTCTTTAATTATATTATCATTACAACTTTCTGTCTGCAATCAGTCATATGAAATAATTTCGAGTACTTGAAGAAAATTAAGTTCCCAATTGGTTAATATTTTGAAGATGTTACAAGATATATTTTTAATATTATATTTTGTGTGTGTGTGTGTGTGTGTCTGTTATAGTTTAAGTAAAAAAAAATTGCAATGCAAGGCTGATTTCAGCAGAATAATGGTACACATACAGAAGTTAAACAAGGCTAATCCAGAACATTTATAAAAATGTTCAGTTAGTACAAAAAGCATGTCTCATTATGTGCAACATGGGCAGTATGGAACTCTTTTAGTATATACATGTTGGGTATTTAAGCAGAAAGGGAAAGAAAGAGATTGAGCGAAAGCAATGTCCTTGAAATGAAGTGAAAACTGTAGGTAATGCCTATATACGAAGATAGGCCTATAGGCAACTTTGCTGTCTTACCTCATTTCCCTAGTATTAGTTAAATTTGGCCCTATGGTGTTCATGTGTGCCTTGTAAGAATTGGCTATTGTGTCTCTGTAGACTAACTATGGTGTTCTTTTTCTTTTTTTCTCCTTGATCAGTTGTCCGTACTGACAGTTTAAAAGGGAGAAGAGGCCGGCTGCCTTCCAAACCAAAGAGTCCTTTACAGCAAGAACCTTCCCAGCCCTCCCCACCTTCTCCTCCAGTCAGTATGATGAATGCTCTTGTGCGAGCTTTATCGGATTCTGCACCCAGGGAGCTTGATTATTCCAGAGTATGTTTTGTGGGTTTTTTTCCTCCTATATAATTATTTACCAAGTTGTATGTGTTTAATTTGTGAATTAAGCTGTGTCAGATATAACCAATGTTTAAAACTGCTGGGTGGTCTAGCTCTCTTGCTGTGATTTGTAGTGACTCGAATAGCACTTTATGTAAGGTCTGTTTATTGCATAAGTTATATTTGATAGCAGAAACTGGTGCGGGAAAAATATAAAGGGTTTGAATGCATATGCCATTAATACAGAGACTGCAGAACCACAAATGAAACCTTACCAGGTTTAGCAGATTGTCAGTACCGTTCTTTGAAACCTTATACATGGACGTGAGTCCCATTTTCTAAAAGTTAATAAATGGTGAAAATTAGTGCTGAAATATAGGAATAGATTCTGCAATCAATTCTTTCTCTAAATCAGCCAATCCTTTTAGATCAAGTATTCCACTATCTTAAAAAGTTGATGTTTTCAGTAATTTAAAGGAAATCAAGGTTGGGACCATAAAGGTTTGTTTCTGAAATTAATGTCCTCACCTCAAGAAGAAAATATATTCCACCAATCAGCAAATCACTCTTAATTAAGTATTTGACATAATCCAGTGTGTATATTTTAGTTAAAGTACAAATAGGATGCCTTGAAATCTGGTTCCCTCATAGATAATTGTTCAAGCTGCACCAGAAAGAGGGAAAGAAAAGAAAAGGAAGACTCAGATGCTAAACCTGTTTCCTAATTAATTTTAGTGGGATCTACTGCCAAGTAAATATTGGTGGTGACAGATTGCATTATTAGATTTTTGTGTTCATTCCACTCACTGTAGTTAATTTAAGCTTTTTTCTGTACAGATTCCATTCTTTACAGTTAGGCTTATATACGATAATTTATTTTAAACTAATTCAAGATTCAAGATTAGCATTTACAGGCTTCAGTTGTATGTTATGGACTTGATCCGAGAAGAAGTAACTTTTGTTGATTTCAGTCTAATTGTGACATGGAAACTAATCAACATATGTGTAGTATATCACTACACATATTTGTGTAGTATATCACAAATCTACAAATTTTATGCAAATTGTCCTGAAAAGCTGCTTGTAGGTAAAGAAATTGTCAAGAAAATAACCTTTTTATCAAAATGGTGCCTCTCAGTGGCAAATATTTACAAAGAAATAGAGGGAAATGGGATAGGTGGCACCAATTATTTTAGATTTTAAGTTGCAATATAATAATTTGGTACCACTGAATTAATAATAATAATAATAATAATAATAATAATAATAATAATAGAGTTTATTTATATCTTCCCGCCTCTCCCAATTGGATCGAGGCTGGATCACAACAGAGTTTAAAAAATACAATTAAAACATTACAATATATTATCACACAAGTTAAAACCACAGTTAAAAAGATAAAATCAACAATCATGGGGTCAAATGCTCTCGTTCCATACAGAAACAGTCTGTAATTCATAGAAGGTCAGGTGGGTATGCACATCGAAAAAGCTCTGTCTTAACCGCCTTCCTGAAAGTTTCCAGGGATGTAGCAAGGCGGATCTCCTCTGGGAATTACTTGCAGTTAGGGCTTAAAGCTTTTGGTTTACCTCAGTTCATAAGATTTTAGTAGTCAGCACTGCTTAGCAGAACTGATATTTTTTATAAAAAAAACAGAATTTATCAGAATACTGTATGAGAACAAATAGGATTGAATACTAACTAATATGGCTTTCAGAAAATAGAGAGTAAGCAATTAAATACTGTATGTTTTCCCTAATTGTATAGACATGCAGTATAAACACAGGTTTGTTGGATTAGAACTGGCTCTTACAAAATGTCCTACAAAAAGCATGTCTGCATCAAATACATTGTGGAATCTGGGATTTCTAACATGTAACAAGTCTAGAACAAAACTGTAACAGTATTTTAAATAATGGTACAACTAGAAAAGAGCATCTATTCAGGTTCCATAAGAAGTATTTTAACTTGTTGCTACTCTTGTGTTTTAAGGCTGGTATTGATTTACAAGCTCATAGTAACAGTATATTTAGAAACTTGCTTTCAAAAAGCAGTCACTAGGAGGAGACTCTTTAAAGGGCATGGGCCTAATCTGGGCCTCCCACCTGTTTTTACACTGGTGCAATTTAATTTCAGACTTGAAGTATGTTAGGGTGAGGTGAATCTCGCTCAAAATTGAAAGTCTTTGTTCAGGTAAATGCTTACTGACTTCACTGAAAATCCTGCCTTAACTGTGGTTTGGAAGATCTTTGTTGTTGTTGTTTTTAAGCCATTTGCTTAGAGTTAAACATTATGAGAAAAACAGTGTCTCCAATCCTCATAATGCTAAATTGGGATGGAAATATTTGCAAAGCAGCACCAGAACTCTCCCACAAGTACCTATTGAAGTAGTTTTCCCTCCCTAGCCCCCAAAGTGAGGATACAGAACTAAAGGAGTGCTCAGATGCTTTGTTGTTGCTTCAAGTTGCTCCAACTTATGGTGACCCTCAGGCGAACCTATCATGAGGTTTTCTTGGCAAGATTTGTTCAGAGATTTGACATTGCCTTCCCCTGAGGCTAAGAGCATATGACTTGCCCAAGGTCACCCAGTGAATTTCATGGCGAAGCTGGGAATTGAACCCAGGTCTCCAGAGTCATAGTCAAACACAAACCACTATGCCACTGTGGCAACAGGTTTGCATTTTCAATGTTGAATTGTTAGGCACAGGAAGATTTAAGCTTTCTCTCTCTATCCACGCATGGGATCAGAATCTCATGTTTTTGAAAATAACATCTAATTTAATAATCAGACATACAGGGCAAAATAAGGATGCTGTGCTTTAGTTTTTCCCCTGAGTCTATAGCATGAGGGAAGCATCTGGTCATTTCTTAGGAGTTTATCACATGAAGCTCAGGAGTTCATCCCGTGAATATCCCGAAAAAATCATGTAATTAAGCGAAGCGATTTCACACGACATCGCACAAAATCCGCCATTAAAGTGGTCACAAAGATGCATTAACATGCATCTTTTTACTTTTGGGATTTCAGTGAGAATGCATTTCCGATATCACTTTATTTGCACAATTTCGTGTGATAATCATTCACGCAATTACTCGTCATTTTCACTTGATTTGCGGGATGCTTTAAATGTGCTTTAATCTCTCTTTAATGCCAAAATTAGTCCCAGTGTGACAAACTCCTTTTCAGAACCATCAAGAAATAAAAGCACGCCCCCTTTTTTTTTTTTTTTTTTTTGGTTTTGTGAACTATCACTTCACTCCTTAATGGTAATCTATGGCATTATGATTGCTGTGAAGGTTTGTGCAGCTACGGCCATCAATGAAAGATTTTGTGGACCTAGTACAAAATGAGTATTCAGATCCTTGCTTTCCCTCTCTATAGCCAATTCTGTAGATTATGTATGGGAAAACTAAAGATTTCCATAAGCTTTACAGTAGCATATATGATCCCTGATCTGACCTCGTTTGGGCTGATGCAAGTTAAAACTGGTCTGGATCTTCTAAGAAAATCTGGACCACTCTGGATCAATGCCAGGCAATTATTTACAAAGCATTGTACTGTGCCATCCATTACTGCCACATGAGTCACTCTCACTGAGGTCACAATGAGGTACCTAGCCTAAGGACTGGAGTGTGGCTTTGGCGCAGCTTCCAGACTCTTAGGACGCATGCATCATTTAAACAGCATACCCCCAAAGTGACTCAAAGTAGCTTTATTTTGGCCTGTCTGTACAGGCCCTATGTAAACAGCCCTCTGGCATTGCTCTGGAATGTGCAGGTAATGAGGAGGGGAGCAATCTGGGGTATTCTGGCTAGTGTAGACCTACCTTAGAGAAAAATGCAATATACATTTTAAAAATTGCAAAAATAATATAGACTGAGAAAGGCAGTAATGTGCATGTGTGCATATAGGTACATTCAATAACTGACCAGGGCCTGAGCAAGACTGTGTACCTTTCCCCCCACATTCACACTGCTATCTTGCCACCACAACCATCCCAGGGGGTGTTATCCTAATTCCACTCTCACTCTGTGTGTCTGGCTGTGTGACAATCATAAACCTGATAGGTCCAGCGTAGAGAAGCAGCAGTGATAGAAACTGTCTAATTCTGTCTGTCATATACCTGTCAGCAGTGTTTTTAAAAAAGTAATCCTAAAGAAACTCATAGGTTTACAAAGTGCTTTTTTCTTTCTTTCACTGTAATATGTTTTTTAGTGGCTGGAATGGAACAACATGTTGTTGGACTGCAGCCGCCAGGATTCTTTTGTCATTGGCTAAGCTACCTAGGGCTGATAGGACTCACAATCCAACCACATCTGGATCACCACATGATACCCACCCCAGGCTAGAATTATAAGACTGCTAGATATTTTATACTGCCATTAGATCAAACATTATTTCAGTAAGAAGTCATTTCTGAAATCTATTAGGAAATGGAAAGATGTTAGGACTTCAGAGAAGATTTTGGAGTGACTGACCAAGGAAGAGATGAGAATCATGCACCCTGCAGTTGTTGTTGGACCATGACTCCCAGCATTCCACACTATATTCTATGATGGTTCAGACTGCTGGGACCAACAACAGCTTCAGGGTTGTATGATTCCCACTCCTAGAGTAAGGAGTTCAAAATGCAG
Source organism: Sceloporus undulatus (assembly GCF_019175285.1). NCBI lineage: Eukaryota > Metazoa > Chordata > Lepidosauria > Squamata > Phrynosomatidae > Sceloporus > Sceloporus undulatus. Next base: position 72,562,448 of record NC_056527.1, on the reverse strand, counting down.
ATTTATTTTTCTTTAATAACTTTATTTCTTACCAAAAAAGGCAGAAAACAATAACAAATACAAACAAAAACAAACTAAAATACAGATCCTTAAAAACCAACTTCAAAAATTCAAGGTCACATGGGATGTAAAAGGGCAACATTACATAAAAACAGGGATGGACTCAGAACACAGAGGCGCGGTACAGAGCGCCAAAAAGTGGGGCCTCCCTGGCACCTCTCTTTGCTCTGCAAGAGCGCCACAGCACCCAAATTGTGCAGTGCTGCTGCGGAGCAAAAAAGGAGCACCCGGAAGCAGTTCCTTTTTGCGGTGCCGCAGCAATGCTGCAAAGTGCCAGAGACGTTGTGGTGACGTTGCAGCTGCGCTGCACCATTTAGACATGGCGCACCTGCGACATCATCGCTGTGTGCCGCCGTCCCTACAGCACTGCCCAGCTGCGGTGCATCCATGACGTGCTAGGGTTGCAGGGCGTGTGCGTGCCCCACCCCGAGCAACCCTAGCACGTCATGGGCATGCCGCAAATGGCCCGTCTGTACCAGGCCAGAGATACCTTCTTTGCACCAGTTCAATCATCGAAAGGGAATCATATTACAAAGGAAGACCCACTTCTGCTCCAATGTTGTTGAGATAAGATATAAGTGGGGACCATTGTTCTTCAAAAGGCAGAGGAAGATTTCACCCCTGCAATCTTCTAGATTGATCAGTGAGCTTTTCCATAAACCAAAAATTCCAAAATTGTAACCACCAATCAGTCATATTGACCTTTCCAGTTTTCCAAGCCCTGGCAATTTCAATCCTGGCCAATACCAACAAAAATGCAATAATATCTTTATTGTGTAATGTTTTGTTTTCATTAATAAACACTGAAAGCAGTAAAAATTCTGGAGAAGGGACAATTTTTTGATCAGTGATTTCTGAAACTAAGTTAACTACTGAATGCAGATTGGTAAACATCAATTTGTGGTTGTACTTCCATCTGCCTATTACCTTCCTTTCAAAAGCATTAACTTGAAAAGCTCTATTTCTTGGCTCAGGTTGTCAAACATACATGGATAGTATAATGTTGTTGCTGTGAGCTTTCAAGTCATTTCCGACTTATGGCGACCCCAAGGCAAGCCTATCACAGGGCTTTCGTGCCAAAATTTGTTCAGAAGAGGTTTTGCCAATGCCTTGCTGTGAGGCTGAGAGAATGTGACTTGCCCAATGTCACCCAATGGGTTTCCATGGCTGAATGGAGAGCTGAACCCTGGTCTCTCAAATCAGTGCTCAAACTATGCTGGCTCACACCACTATGCCACACTGTGTACAAACATATGCAGATAGCATAATGCATCAGTTTAATTAAACATGATGAGACTGGCAAAATCCTTCCAATCATTTGTGTTACAGGAACTAAATTCAGAGTGTTTTGCATTCATATTGATGACAGTTAAGTATTCTATAGTGGTAAGACATTTAATAATATATAAAATTAAGAATACAGAGCAGTTATATCAGTATCGAGGGCTCATATGTTTTCCATTCTTTGGTAGGATTGCTTACCTTTTTACTCACAGCAGGTGATATAGTCAACCTGAAGAACCAGGTCATGTAGATGCACTATGTAAATGGCAGGGACTGGATATGAATGAGATACATATATAAAGCACATACTGTTAGATTCACAGTGGTGGTATTACACTTTATATAAAACATTGTTACATTTGTAGATTCACAAATTTAGCATCAGATTGCAAACCAGCATTTGGTGTGTCTGTTATAAGGAACCTGATCTGTAAACATAGGGTTCACACCATGCTTATTTCCTCTGTGATTTTTTTTATATATATATAAATGAGGCTGTAGTTAAGGGCATCAGGAAGAGACAGGGCTGTTTGCTTTCCCCTTCCCCATTCAGCTGAGTTGATAATAATTAAGTTGGATCTGATTCTGTGCCTTTGACCATGTAGTTACACCGCTTTATTGATGCTACTGTACTCATATTGGTGTAGGGTTAGAGGCTGCAACATGCAAATGACAGGTGACAAATTCTCCCACTAATAATACAATTGCAGTGAGAGCAGTTTCCACTTGCCCCATTCCTTCCCATATTCAACCAAATATTCCCTAGGGTGATACAACCAAGAAACCTCTGTCATGTAATAGCCCTATGGGGCATACTATTCCTCAGTGGCATCACTGGGGGATGCTGGGGGTGCAGATCACACAGGGTGACACCCCAGATGAGTAGTGACACCCAGTTGGGTCCTTTTCCCCACCTTTGGGGCAGGAGGGGTGAACATTCACCTTTCTTGGCTGCTCCATAGCAGGGCTTTCTCCCTGGGGAGCAAACCCAGCAACAGAGGAGCAGAGGGGTGAATGTGCCCTTTCTGTCCCCTCCCACTGCCTGACTTGCCCAGCCAGGGTAACATAATGAGGAGGGAAGCAAGTGAGTCCAGGGTCCAGTCTGGCAGTGGGTGACTGGACAGATGAAGAGGGAGGCAGGCAAGTGAGTTAGTGGGAGTGGGTGGGACAGGCTGCCGACAACCTCCTGTATCTGGTGTTACCACAGGTAGTGATTGCACTGTTATTCCTGGCATGACAGAAGAGCTTTCCTCAATGATCTTAAAATGCTATGTCAGTAATGACAAGATGGCCTTCCATATACTTGGATTTTGGATGAAACATTTAGGGTTTTGTGAACTTTTATTAGCACCTTGAATTAGGTTTGATGGCTCACTGGCAGCCAATGCAGATATTTCAGAAGAAATGTAATATGCTCACCTCCCACTGTCTCAATCAAAACCTGGGCAATGACATGCTTCATCCACTGCAGCCTCCAGATCATCTTCAAGAGAGGCTCCTTGTAGAACACACTGCAGTAGTCACAAAGTAGAATTCACACGCAAATTATGTCTGTGTGCATCAAGTGTATTTGTATCTCACATTTCCATGGCATTATTCATTTCCACTGATGCCCTGGCCTGCCAATAGAGCAGAAGCAAGAAAAGAAAACATGTGCACATCTATTTAATAGTTGAATAACATCTGCTTTAATAACATCTGCTTTGGATTCCCTATAGCTTGGAAACCTTTGCTGTGTGAGATCTGGTTGGGAAGAACCACATTAAAAACCTGTACAGTTGGACTGTTTTGGACCCCCCCCCCCCACCCCGTGGAAATGAAAAAACCTGGGACCTCAAGTGCTGTTGTTCCTAATGGTGGCACAACATGTGCACGGCTGCATGCACACACCTCCATTGGTGACAACGGGACTTGTTCTTCACGGATGCTCAGATCCATGGATGGCAAGCCTACGAAAGTCCCGTGAATGAAACGCAACACTAGAATTACTCTTTACTTGTGGGATAATGATGCAGTTATGGTGACATTGTGCGATGTCATCGTTAATCTTCGTGCAATTGCATGATAGTGACAGGAGCATCCCACTATGCTCCTGTCACTTTTGGCCATGTGAAAATGTCCAGATTTTATTGCATGGTTAATACTTTAAAATCATTTATCTTTTGTCCCTTGAACACTGTGAGAACAAGGCTACAGTGGGCTCTTGTTATCTGCGGGCTTGCCATCTGTGGATTTGAGCTTCTGCAGATGGCAAGCCCTGTTGTTTTTAATGGAGGCATGTACACATGGCTGCACCAGCGGCTGCATGCACATTGGACCGCCATAGTAAACAACAGAAATTGAGGTCACACATTTTTCGTTATCCATGCCCCCCATAGATAACAAAAACATGTGACCTCAAGTCCTGTTGTTCACTATAGTGGTCCAATATGCATACAGATGCTGGTAAAGCCGTGTGTTCACGCCTCCTGGCTTGATCACCCATAGATACTTAAGCTACTCTGGGAAACATTAGCCAGAGTTTTGGAAACACCTTTAAAAGGAATTAGTTTTAGTTTCATGGACCTCAAAAGAAGTATATTATCATATTTGAGTTTGCTAACTTTTAATTTTTTAAAAAAATATGAATTACAGCAATTGAGGTATGCACTTGAATCAATGTGATATTCCTCCTATACCATGTGATGAGGCCACATTGCATAACACTTCTTAAAAAGTTACAGATGCATTGCATTTACCACTCAGATTAGGTAAAATCAATGAAAACCAGTAAAATATAACAAAAATAATGACCAGCAATTGACAAGATAAAGGAGAGTTCTAAATAAACCAAATAAGATCCACAAAAGCAAACACCTACCAAAACAGGAAGGTCGTCTCCTTACTTAGTTATATTGTGTCCTTATGTAAAATGAGCATTCATTACTTTCATGTATAAGATAAAGTGAACTTGATAATGTATAAAAGGTGCTTGTTTGTGACTTTAAAGAAATAAGAGTTTAAGAAGGGTTCCTATGATCCATCACCAAAAATCATTTCTTCTTCTTTTATGGGTTTTTTTCCTGTTTCTGTCTAGTACTGTTCCACAGAGCAAGCTTCTACAGGTACAGATGCAGAGCATGTACAACAGTTTTATAATCTTCTTACTGCCTCCATTGACATATCAAGAAGCTGGGCAGAAAAAATTCCAGGATTTACAGACCTCCCAAAAGAAGATCAAACTCTGCTCATAGAATCAGCATTTTTGGAGCTTTTTGTATTGCGACTGTCCATCAGGTAAATCTGAGATTCAGTTCTTAAAAGCTCATGACTTCATTGTATTTTCACAAACACTGATATTTTCAAATTAATAATACATTTAAAAAGAATCTATGACATCCCAGTTCTGTTAGATTTCCTGCTTTGGAGTCAGGCAGGATTTCTAGCCACTTGACTTGTTTACATTCAATGGCTTACTTAGGCTGACGTGAACTATGAGGGTGGAAAACACCCCCTCTATAATTATTAGTCTTGATTCCAGCCCCCCCACCCCCCACTCTTATGATGGGGCAGAACAGGCTGCCGTGAAGGTCCAGCTTGAAGCCACCCCTGAGAAAGCCAGATTGGGGCCACAGCAATTGCACACCGTAGCCCCAATCTGCCTTTTCGCCAGCCCAAAAAGAAGTGGCAAAATGCCGCTCCTTTTCGTGTTAGCAAATAGCCAGTTTTTCCCTCCCCACCATGGCTTTACCGTGCTCTGACAACGTGGCATCTAAACACTGCACTGCCAGAGTGCCCTGAAGCTGACTGCCAGGTGGGCAGCCAGGTGGCTTGAAGCTGGCTGGAAGCTACCTTTTAATGCCATTCTGTAGCAGCCCTTAGTGAAAAAGAAAAAGAAACTTTAATACTAACATATTAATTACACCAACTAGGCAGAAGTAAGTGAAATGGAATTCCATGCAAACAAATACTTGGGATAGCAAACAAACATGGAAAAAGTTGGGCTATCTGCACAAACAATAGCTGTAATTATTAATGAAGCTATCAGTTATCATTTTACACTGCTGTTGGAGAGATTCCATAATTGAACTGTCTGCACAAACAAAATAGAAGTCAGGAAGAAAGATTCTAGCCTGTTCTGTTTCTAGGTGCAAGGATCTACTTTCATGAAGGAGTGTTGAAACATGACACTCACCACCTGCAATCTGAAGTGCAGGTGGTACAGAGAAAGTTTTACTGTGTGATGTGATGTTGCTTTTAAAATACCAATTCAAAAACTGCATTCCTTAACATACTTGCCAGGCTATAAATACCATTTAAGTAAGGGCTTTATTTAAGTAAACATGTTTAGGATCAGGCTCTGAACACTGTGATTCACTCAGAGTGTTAACAAGATGTGTGCACAAGCATGTGAATTGGTTATAAGAGCCTAAAGTATTTGTTTGTGAAAGAATTTTAGAGACCTATAAATCCGTAGACAAGTCCTGAGGAAGTTTGTGTCTCTCTTTACTAGGTTCAAAAGCAAATGTCTTTTTGTATGTGTGCCCGGGCAGCAGCACATACGTAATAAATTATAGTCATTTGAAATACGTGCCAAGCTTAACCTCAGGTGTTTCACCTATGCAAAGTATTCTTGTATATATATTTATTTCTTACCTTAAAAGGTAATGTATTTGCAAATTTAAGATATATATATTTATGGGTCGTGTTTTGAAACACTGAATGTGTCCTTACAATATCATATACCTACCTGTTGATAACTTGCATCTTTCACTTTGTTTCTTTTCTTTTCCTTTAAAGATCTGACACTGCTGAAGATAAATTTGTTTTCTGCAATGGACTTGTGCTTCATAGACTTCAGTGCCTTCGTGGATTTGGGGAGTGGCTCGACTCGATTAAAGACTTTTCCTTAAATTTACAGAGCCTCAACCTTGACATCCCAGCCTTAGCATGCTTATCAGCTCTAAGTATGATTACAGGTAACAGCTTTTTTTTTAATTTAAAAAAAACTACATTTTTTTACAGATAATAGTAATTTGATTAAATGCCCATTCCTGTTTATGTATTCAAAATACAGTGTGTTATTATTAAATGCTTGTGTTGGCTGGATTGAAAATAGGAGTTCTTATGCTGAATGTGACTAGTGTATAGAAACTTAAGCTTACTATTGTGCTTTGAAGCAATTATATTTATAAATGTAACACAGTCATGTCCTTTTAACGGTTGGGTAAAAAGTGGCTCTTCAAGTATTTTTTAACTACAGCACCCAGCACTCTCCATCACTGGCAGTGAGGGCTAGGGCTAGTGTGATTTGTAGTCCAATGGCATCTGGGGGGGCCATATTTTGCCTACCTCTGCTTTAAAAGTATACGATATGCCTGTTACCATTCATGTTTCTGGTTACATAGAGTTAAATTGCATGTATCAAGACTTTATGTACATTCAGAGGTAAAACGCAGGCTGAAGCACTAGAATAAGGCCACTCTTGTTGAGAACAGGTGATTTCAGTTAAATACTGTTGAATATTAGTTTGCTAAATTCCACTGAAATTAATGAGTTACTAATCGTTTTTGAGCCTTATTGCATGAGAAAAGAAAGCCAAAATGGAGCAGGAGAGTATCAGCTTTCTCTGTTCCTCTCTGCATAGCGTTGTAGCACTTCTGTTCTCTTCCCAAGGGAGGTAGTCATAAAAGTGTGCCTTTTGTTGCACTAAATGACCCATTTGAGAAAAGGCACACTTTTACAACCTTCTTCTTTGGGAAGAGAATGTACGTGTTACAACAGCATATGAAAGACCTGATAAAAGTCATTACTCTCCTACTGTGTTTTGGCTTTCTTTTCTCATGCAGCAAGGCTGTTGGATTTCATGTTATCTTTGGCAAAATCCTGCCACTTTTGTATGACATTCCAAAGCAGCAAAAGGATTTAATAAATATCATATCCATAATTCTAAATACTGTTAAATGCACATATGTCCATTAAAATCAGTGAGATTAAGTGTGCACAACTCTTGATTTGTAGGCACAGTTTTTGGTAACAGATACAAGTACCTACCTTTGGCAAACCAAACTGCCTGATTGAGATTATGTTTATTCTGTTACTACTCTAAGCAGCAGTAGTAGCTGCAGCAGAAGCAACAGAATAGTAGTAAGAGTAGTAAAATTGGCATTGGCCCACTGTACAGAGGCTTTTTTTAAAAAATATTCTGATGTATTCCTATACTGAGAAGATAAGGTGCCATAAGTTGTAGCAATATAGTTGTTCGGAGATACAAACCTGGCACTAGGGTCAAGTGCCTTGACCAGGCCTTCAGCTATCTATAAAGGCAGCTGGTCACCGCTCTGCATAGCCCAGCTCAAGTGATGACAACAGACATAGGACTGGCAGATGGGGAAGTATTGTATAAGTATTGTTTCTTGAAAAACTGAGGCCCAAGTAAGTCCAGACTTGAACTTGTTGCCCAAGGAACAAATATTGTTGGAAGATACAGACAGACCTGTCCACTCAGTTGGTGAAGCAGGAAGCAGAACTGCTTTGGGGAAACAGGAGCAAACCCCTACAGGTCAGAAGATAAAGATGGATGGAATATGTGTCTGCACATTGTGATGTAGAAGAATTTGCATTTATTTCATTGAAAACAGACGTTGGGCCAAGGGATCACAGAACTCAGTCCACACACTCTCACATTGCTCCAAATGCTCTTATTGTATACCAGTAATCTCCCAACGAGTGTTGTCATCTATAATGTTTCCAGCACTGAGTGACTCCTGGGATATTTACAGAAAGAATAAAGTCTCAGGACAGTTCATGTGGCAGGTTGTCCTCGATGGAAAATGTGTTTCTTTGTAGTACAGTGGTGCCCCGGGTTATGAAAGTAATTCGTTCCGCCGCCGCTTTCGTAACCCGAAAGGCTTTCGCAAGCCAAAATGCCATAGGCGCTAATGGGGAAAAGCCGCGATTCCGTGCGAAAAAGCCGAAAAAAGCACCAAAAATTTTTTCGTAACCCGAAAAAACATTCGTAACCCGGAACAATTATTTCCTATGGGATTTTTTCGTATCCCGGAAATTTCGTAACCTGGGTATTTCGTATCCCGGGGTACCACTGTATATCGTTGGGTCATGGCTTTTACTTTTTGCATACTCATGCTTCAGTCTAAAACAACAGCAAAAGCCATACTTCCCTCTTTATTTGGATCCTGACATTTCTTATACAGTATTAAATGTTTGCTAGTAAATACCTGCCAAACTCTACCAAGAAGAGCAGGAGGAGAATTAAGTGATATACTTACCTAGGAGAATTATGACTCTCTCTGTTGACAGGACACAAACACCTGCAGAAGAAAGCCAAAAACAACAAACATCTTGCAGTATCCTGCTGAGGTGAATCTGGTAGAGATCCTTCATTCCTCACCAGAGCTCAGGTCCTCTGAAGAAAGGGAAATACAAATAAAGTAGATTAATGTAGATAAATCCCTGGTAGCATGTATCACAGTATCATTAAGTTACTCTCATTGGCCATGGAAACAAATTTGAATTTTTTTGCATATGAGCAGTGCTGAATCCCATGTGAAACATTTTTGCAAACAGCCATTTTCAGATTTTAAGTGAGTGTATTGACTGAACATCTAAATGGGAAAACATAACAGAACTCACTCTTCCTATCCCCTGATGTCTAGATATGTAAAAGGTGCTCTGCACACCAGGGGCCGGCTCAACCATTAGTCTGACTGCGGTGTTTGCTTCCAACAGTAGATGTTGCAAGGCAGCATTGAGGGCAGTTGAGACATTAGAAACACTGTGTTCTACAGTTGTTTATGTGTGCATGCTGCATGCTATGCCTTGTCCCCATAAGCTAGCTTGTTGCCTTCCAGTGTCATGAAGGACACTGCTAGTGTTGAAGTAGAATACCACGGTCAGTCTGGTCACCTTCATATATGGAATAGGAGGTCACTATGATGTGCTTCATCAGGCAGCTTCATCAGGCTGCATGGAAGAACATAAGCTGGCATGTGTACATGGAACATGCAGAATATGTGGAAGTAGGGGAGTAGTGGGATAATCTTATTCACATCGTTGATCAACATACATACTAAGCTAAATTTTAACTCATTGCCACCAGCTTACCTAAGAAAATTGTAGAGAAATGCACACCCAGCTCAAAATTCCTAACCATATAGAACTTGTTGAACTGAAAGTGAGATATTATGAAAGAACTCTTGAGTTTTGATAAACACTGTTATTTTAAGTGGTTTTAAAAACAGAAGCAGCAAATGGCATGTTAGCCAGGAGTGGGAAACATATGGCCCTCCAAAATTGCAGTTCCCACCATTCCTCACTACTAGCTATGCTGATTAAGGCTAATCAGAATACCAGTCCAACAAGATTAGAAGTGCCAGATTTTGTGAGCCCCCATGTTAGAGTATGAAAGCTAGTAACGTAATGCCTTTATAGAAATATTTGATTCAGCAATATTTGGAATATTATGGGTGAGACCCAGCCTAATTTGGGTAACATAAATCACATTGAAATTAGTGTGGAAAAGTTAGCTCCAAATGATTTCACTAGGAATTAAGTGCAGTTAACAGGAGACATCAGAACTCAGTGTGAAATTAGTGCATTTAACTTTATAAGAAAAGCAACAAAGGAGGGTGGGAAGGAAGACCATGGAGATAATTGTGTATAAAATTATACACAAGGTGCAGAAAGTGGATAGAGAACCTTTTATCCCCATAACTGGGATCATCCAGTGAAATCCACTTTCAGTGCATTCTGGATACAGAGAAGAAAGTTCTGCTATACTAGAGATGTTAAAATTTTTCTTCCCTTGACAATAAAGTGTGTCTCAACACATCAAATCATCATGTAAAATATAGAGCCAGCCATCATAAACTAGTTTGCATTTTACTACTTATTTACTGTTAATATACATGGTGTGCATATGTGTGCAAAATACAGTTTCTGTACAAAGTGTTATTTTGCAGAAATTTGTTTTGTTTTGTTTTGTTTGTTTTGTTTTTTTGGCAAAATAGTCCCAAAGAGTAAAATATCTTTGAAAAAATACGTGAAAGCTCTCATGGAGCATTTGGTGGAGAAAAGCCATTAGGCTGCAATAGCAAATAAATGAGAAAATAAAGGTTTACATCTCTATTCTTCCCATAACATAATTGATTTAATAATTAATTTATGGAGCTCACTGCCAAAAAGATGTGGTGATGCCTTAAATGACTTTAAAAAGAGCTGGAGTGAATGTGTGGAGAATAGATCTGTTGTTAGTAATGATGGCTAAGAGTTCAGAAACAGTCCATCACTGAATAAAATTAGGGAAGGAGGGAAAGCAACAGTAGAGCAAGGCTACATACCCAGTTTTTGTCTGGGTTCTGTGGAAAACCTAGATGATAGGTGAGATGAACCTTAGATTTGGGGTAGCAGGGCTTTTCCTATGTCCTTGTGTTCTTAATACCCACAAACTTGAATTTGGTAGAAATTTAATTTGAGGGGCTTCTTAACTGGAGTGCATCATTTCTGGATATTTTATAAAACACATCCCTATGTTCTAAATCTGAAATATCTCACTTTGAGATTACTTTTAACTCCAACTCTTCGAAGGTGAATAGGCTGCAAAAAACAGAAAATAATCCAAACAGCAAAAAGTCAATTGAGATGGTTTTGGATTCTTTTGGTTTCTTAGAAGAGTGTCTGTTAATTCCTGGTGGAATTCCAGCCTTAGCACTGATGGAGCTAGCAGTGGATATTGATCTCCACTTGAATTCACTGAATAAATAATGGTTGCCATAGTTATTGAGCATTCACAACTGGTAGGGAAGCTGGGAAATCTCCAAAACAGCCTTTGTGACAATTCTGCCATCAAATTCTCCAGTGAAAAGATGAGGCTAAAATGTTGCATAAATGCAGTACATTTCTTTCTCTTCACCTGACGTAATATAAACATTTTGGTCTTGAAAAGTAATTATTGCACATAAGTGACATTGTAAGACCCAAGATCAGATGGCATTATTTGCTTCACACTGAGACACACATGCCTATGTGCCCCATAATGTCATGCACAGGTGTATATTTGTTTGCTAGAATTCTTAATTACAAGGAGGTTACTATTTAATTACTAGCAGAGGTATTCACCCAGTATGAATGCTCACTTACTTTTCTTTTTCTGTTTTGCAGAACGACATGGATTAAAAGAACCAAAGAAAGTGCATGAGCTATGCAACAAGGTTATGAGCTGCCTGAAAGATCACTTAGCCTTCAGCTGCCAGAGCAAAGGGCAACCTTTTGAGCCTGCAGAATCTAAGGTACTTGGTGTCCTTGCTGACTTGCGTTCCCTCTGCACACTAGGACTGCAGCGTATCTTTTACCTGAAACTGGAAGATTTGGTGCCACCCCCTTCCATAATTGAGAAGCTGTTTCTGGACACGTTACCATTCTGAAATTCCAACTTGCCCTCAAGAAAGGCAACTGTCTATCAGAGCAGGCATAGAGATTGGAATTTACTGCTAACAATGTTCCTCTCATCTAACAGTGTAAGAAGTAGTTCCAGCCCTAAGCCGTAGACTTTTCCTAATGCATTTCCTTGCAAAGTGAGGCCTAAATCCTAATTTACAGTTCTGAAGATAGGGAATTGGAAGTGGGGAGTTGAATGCAGTTTTGTTTTGTTTGTAATTGCTAAATATGGCACTTTTGGGTGATACTATCCCAGCTGGAAAAAGAAGGTGTGTTAATATGACTGTTTAAAAACTATTGCCGATTAGTTGGTGAGTAGAAAAATGTAGATGCTAAATGTGTGAAAACTGAAACAATAACAAATTGTTCATCCAAGTAGTGTGTGTTTTTATAATTTAAACATTTAGCTTATTTCCCATGCCAAGGGTATATTATGCTGTCATAAATTAAAATGCTTTCTTTCTCTACTCCCCACCCCCCCAAAAATTAATAATGTTCACTCACTGTTTCCTATAAATCAGATATAGCAAAATGACAATGGCTGTTAGCTCCCAAGCTCAAGGGCAATTTTTAAAGTGCTGTCTTATTGTTTATTAACTATAATTTATTTTAATATGATTGTTAAAATACTAGAAATGAGTTTTACATGCATTAACTTCCATGACCAAGTTTTTTAAACTTTGGATCAATGTAGCATGACTCACAACTATATGTGGAAGGCAAGGAACAGGAGCAATTTGTAATAGGCTCACAAGTGTATTCCTAGGCTGAATTAAGTAAATAACAATGCAGATTTGATGAAACAGATAGGGTCAGCATCAGGCTTAGTATTGGGGTTAGAAATGAATTTTGCTAATTGGTTAGAAAACAGATACAACAGGAGCAGTTCAGAAAAATAAGTCTTGTAAATGTCTGAACATAAATGATAGGAAGGGTTTGATGGGCTGTATTTTAAACATTCCTTGTATGTATTACCCTTCCTCCCTTTTTGTATGTTTATACTGTCAATGCCATATTAATATGAAGCAATTTGTTGCATAGTGTCTTTATTTGTATAAATATTTGTATGCATGAAATATTGTAAAACTTTGCCTGTATTTATTGCTATGACTGCCAGCTCAAGGGAGCCGTGCTACACTGCGTGACTAAATGGTGTGTTCACACTGACTCAGATATATAATGGGTATGAGTGTGGGTAGTCTCTCACACACATGCATATGTATGTGTGCATTTTTATTAACTAGTTGTATATAAAATCTGTCCTTTCACAAGCAAACCTTATCTTACTGTTTATTTGCAGTGATTTTTATGGCAGTACAATTTAGCACTTTGATATTAAAAATCTTGCTCATGTTTTGCTAAATTAAATAATATTTAAATATTTTCATTCTTTACAAAAACATTTATATGCACTGTATTAAGTCAAGGTTTCATTGGTCATTTTGCTAAGAAAAAAACTTTTTGAATGTCAACCTGCTGTCCCTGTATTTTTTTTTTTTGTTAGCTTTAAACAGTCTACAGTAATTTTGTCCTTTTTAAAATAACTATGTTGTTTATATGGAAATTAAATTATATAGTCAAATCTATGCCAAACTAACTGCCTAATAGCTGCAATGAATAACCTAGCTATCAAGCTATTATCTGGTTTTCAAAGAGTTGCTGGATTTTATCATTTATTATGTTTGGACATCTTGGGGTATGGATTTATTCTTCTATCAAAATTAGTAATAGTGTCAATAGGGAAACATGCTTCTAATCAGTATAGCTAATAATTTCAGTTTACCTGCAGATAATATTTGAAAATGTATTGCTTTTTTATATTGACTGTATGTGCAAATAGAATAGCATAATTAAATATTAGAGGAAGCTGATTTTTCCTGCGGGTTGATCTCACTTGCCTGACCTGCAAAGCAAACATATTTTGATTTTTAATTTGAATTTTTGTACAAATTGTGTACACAATCACAACTGAATTTGAAAAGATATGCCAGTGTTTTCACACATGTGCAAAAGTTATAATTGTCATTAACCTGCTGGAGTGAATAGGAGCTTTTGTCATTAATTTTATTGAGGTTCATGTTTCAGTCATTCTAGTAGAATGTCATACTTCTTTAATTAAAAAAAAAAAAGCCAGAAGAGGCATGAAAACCCTAGTTCTCACTAAAATAACTAGAAGCTGAAGATCCATGACACTTCAGAGATTTGTGTTGTTAAGGTGAAATGTGTGGGCTTTTCAACAGAAATATTGTTCATAGAATATGATTGTTGATAAATTTCAAGAGAAAGATAGAGGGAAAGATTTAATGCTGATAAATCTATTCCTTTTCTGAGACTCCTCAGTGTGCTGATGTCTTGTTTCATGAGCAAAAAATCAGGAATATAACAGCTATTAAAGGAGAGTGCCTTGCTTTTATTTCAGACAGAGTGCTTCAGAAGTTTCTCGACTCCTCTAACAGCTGTGTGTGTTTGTGTGTGTGTGAGAGAGAGAGAGGGAGGGAGCATGATGTGTATGAGAGAAAGAGTTAACCTGTGGGGTTACAGAAATGCTCTGGTACATATCCATTGTCAATTAAAATGATTAAATCAAATGACATTTTTCTCAGAGGCCCCATGTGTGTTGAGTAAGTATGCTTAATTCTGTTAATGTCTGATGTGAATTTTTTATCTCCTACAAAATATTAAAAATGTATCTCCAGTATTAAAAGTGGGAACATGCTTAGGAACACTGAAAAATTGATAGCAAGAACTTGGATTGCATATCTTACAAGATAACAGCAGCATCTACTTATGAAAGTGGGAGATAGCATTTATCCCTAGAATCTTGTTTCTGACAGTGGGTCTTACTAAATGCTGTAGAGAAAGAGATTATATAATATCAAAGAGCCAAGTAGAGTATCTACTTTTTCCTTCCATTTAGTGGCCTGGTCTTCTGCCTCTTACAGCAGCCTATAATAACCTATGTAGAAGTCTGTTCTAGAATGTGTGCCTGTTATTTAAGGAACCACTCAGTCAAGGGAGATTCGAAGAGAAAAGAACATAGTTTGCAAACCTTAGATGAAACTGTTTTGTTCAATAAAATTATGTTAGTGTTTGAAGCAACTAAAAGTGTCTGATCAATTCTTCACAAGCAACCAGAAGTAAATCAGTTTAACACCCCTAGCTGCTATGTTTCTGCAATACAAAGTGTCATCTCTTTAATACCAGTTATTACCTACTTTTTCTAAAATTAACTGGCATGTGTCTGAATGGTATTCAGTCTGAATGGTGTTGAACTAATACAAGTGAAAAACATTTATTTTTATTTCCCCTCCCCCAACAGAAGCATATCTTAATAGAGGCTGTAGTTGCCGCTTTCACTGTGTAAAAGAGCATTCCAAAGACACTGAAAATTAGCTTTTTAAAAACTTTCATTTTTAATTAAAATGTTGCTGACATAAGGAATCCAATTTACAGTGCACATTGCTCTTGAAGGATGGTCATGAAAGGCCTTCTGGTTCTTCTTCTTTGTGGTATATGTCCTTCACTAATCACATATCAGTTGGGATGGCCACATCTAGTCCATTGTTTCTTTTCTTCTTTGCATAAGTCCCAGATTTCACCTGCCTCCTGCCTTACCTCCTATTCAAGCAGAGAGGAAAGATGAGGACTAGAGAAGAGGGGGAGAGGGATAGAAACTTGCCCTCCTTGTAGGGTCAAGCAAAAGCAAAAGGCAGCCACTCCAAGTTTTGGAATGGAGCAAACAGTGCTATGTGATAAGCAAAAGGAATAAACAAATACAGCACACACCTTGTAAAAAGCAGAGGAAGTGGAGAGCTGTGCCTCTTAGGAGAGGTCTTCCTGGAGGGATCCCCTTTGAATTGTAGCACTCCACACTAGGATCTTTCTCAAATTCTTTCTCATGGACATGCAAATTGCCCCCTTTGATTGGAATTTAGATTGGAATCTGTAAATCTGCTTTTGAGATTTGCAGAAATCTTATGTTTTAAGGTCTAGTTGTACTGGTTTTCTTTTCTCCCCCCCCCCCCTTTTTTTTTTATTTACTAATCCTGTGTGTGTGCACACAGACGTGCATCAAGGCTTCATGGTGCCATAGCAAAGAAAAGTAACTTGTTTAGGTCCACTATTGAGAGAGATTTGTTTATTTATTTATTGAATTTATTTCCCACCTTTCTCCCAAGAAGAGATACAGTAATTTAAGCTAAAACAATAATAATTTAAAATAACTTTATTAAATATTATAAAAATTAAAAATAATTTAACAATATTTTTTAAAATAAAACACTTAACATGCTAAAATGTATTTAAAACATAATATCCAATAAAAGATTAAAAATACAGCACATCATTTTACACACACACACACACACACAACACACATACATTGCTGCTGCATAATTAAGATTCAAAGGGTCTTGTTCCATGTATATTACCAATGTAAATGCAGGGTAATATCCATTTACATTACCAATGAAACCCTGAAATAAGCCCCAATGGGTTCAAGGGTCTTTGTTGTTGTTACATGCCTTCAAATCATTTCTGATTTATGGCAATCCTAAAACAAACCTATCCCAGGGGTTTCAGGGGATGAAAATGTGTGACCCGCACAAATTCACCCAGTGGCTTTCCATGGCCAGTTGAGCCCTGCTCTCTAGAGTCATAGGAGATTATGCACTTCCTTTACTCCCAGCCTCAGCACAGGCTGAAACTTTTGAAAACTTTTTTAAAATGGGTGTTATTTCACACCTCCATACCTAGTCAGGAGGTATTGCATACCTAGTCTTGGCATCCCATCCCAATCCGTACTTCTCTGGCACTTTTTGAAAGAACAGGGTAGAAGTGTTAATCAGGGATGGGATGCCAAGATCGGATATATGATACCTCCTGACTGGGCATGAAGGTGTGCAATAACACCCGTTTTAAAAATGTTTTTTAAAGTTTCAGCCTGCGCTGAGGCTGGGAGGAAAGAAATTACGATACTCTCCATAGTCCAACACTCAAACCACTGCAGTGGAAACTTGCCTTATGCAGGGGATCCGTTCCGCACCCCTCCCCCCAGTGTAAGGTGAATTCCGTGTGCACAGTGGCACGGGAGCATGCGGTGCGCCACGGTCACGCACCCCATTCATCTGAATGGGACATGCCACCCCTTGCGCCTTGTGCACTCCCCGTAGCTTGAGCGCATACACTCAAAACCACGTATAGCACACCCGTGTATAACGTGGGCACACTGTTTACCATGCTGGTTCTCCAAAGGTTCTTACCCTGAGATAAATAAGGTCTTACTCTGAGATAATAATGGGGGGGGATTGTATATATTGTTGTATTGTTTTAAAGGTTGTATGCCGCTTTGATTGAGGTAACAAAAAGCGAAATATAAATAAAAGTTTTATTTATTATTTATTTATAATTTTATTTTATTAAGTACAAGATTGTAGCCTAAGTGAGCCATTCTAAAATATCATTGAATTGCATGAATTCTTTTATGGCAGCCATGCCACACACATCCCATTATATCTTTTCTGTCTAATTTATCCTATTTCTCTCCTGGAGGTAAAAGTATTTTATATTACTTCCCTATTCCACCAAATCATTCTCATTTTTATCCTATTATGAAGCCTATGAAGCAGGTCAAGCGGAAGACTATGGAGATTATCGCATTGACAAATAACCCGACTGCTCCCTAATGGGATGTAGCCAGGTTGTGGAATGCAGGTGGGTATTACCACATGTAATTGGTGTCGCTGCCACTAGGCAGCGGCACCCTCAGTCCCAGCCACACTTCGGAGGCTGCTTTTCGTAGCCAGGAGCTTTCCAACTTTGAAAAGCAGCTTCTGAAGTGAGTCTGGGACCCGGGATGCAGTTGCCTAGTGGTAGTGGCAGCGAATTACATGTGGTAATATCCACCTGCATCCCGGAACCCAGCTGCATCCCGTTAGGGAGCAGTCGGGTTATTTGTCAATGCAATAATCTCTTATGACTGTTGTACATGAATGTTATGAAGAAGCTGCGATTTGATATGATATATAATATACATTAGGCGGTGTGTGTTTGTGTGTGTGTGAAATCAGAATTCTGGATCTGAGAGAAAGCTCAAATTTTGAGCAGGATCTGATTTTATAATAAAGTGTGTGTGTTTGTGTGTATTAATCATGCTGTCAAGAGTGCGGGGAGAGCACTCATATTTATTGTTATAGGTATTTTTATTTTTCAGGCTTTCCTAAACTCAGTAAATAAGTTCTAAGATTTCTCTGCTTAAAACAGTAGTTTTGAATTAATATTTTTGTCTGCTTGTTGCCTGACCACACCTTTTTGACAACTGTCTGATGTTGCTCAGTCACATGTGTCTATATTTTCATCTGTGAAATGTTAGAGTGTATGGTAGTAGTAAGTAAGTAAAAGTTTACTGAATATTAAAGTCAGTTGACCACAACAGAAACCATCAATAAAAACAATACCAAATACACACAAAGTGCACCAAACCTGAAAGAAAAGGAAAGGAAACCTATTATAGTAATACTTTCATCAAATATTTTTCTTTTCCTTCCCCCCAACCCCTTAAACTGGCTGCTTTAACTGCTTTAACCTTTTGTATCAGTAGATGGTTAGAGCTTGCACAAGGAAATTCAGTTTCAGTTCTGTGTGGTACTGCAAGTTTCTGGAATTAAAACACACAGTTCAGTACCACTCTAGTGTGTTTTGTAGATGTATCCAAAAATATACATCTTTATTCAGAAATGCCCAAGTTGCTTCAGTGAGGCTTACTCCCAGCTACACATATCACAAGCTATTAAAAGGGTCACAAGAATAACTACTGTATATACTCGACTATAAGTTGACCTCATGTATAAGTCAAGGGCAACTTTTGAGGCTAAAATTATGGATTTTGCTATGACCCATGGATAAGTCGAGGGTAAAACTTAGGGGCATAGAGCAAAGGATCTAAAGATGAAGCAAAGCAAAACAATGTCAAAGAACTTACAAAAGTCCAGCAGAGATAACTCTTTGTGCTTACTCTTAAGACTGGATGGATGAGAGAGTAGATGGGGTCAGTGCTTCACATATTATACTCTTGCTTTTCATCAGGAGATTTTTTTCTTTTAAATAAGAGTTAAGATACAATACTTACATTGACCCATGGATAAGTCGACTCAGGTTTTTCGGATCAATTTTTTGACCTAAATTTCTAGACTTATACATGAGTATATACAGTAAGCACACCAACTCTGACTAAGATTTCTGACGGGCCCACGAAGTATTAATAATAGCAATTCAACAACTGTGGATTTTATACATATCTGACAGTGTTGTATTTATTACAATGGATTTTTGCAGTCTCCCACAAAGCAACTTCAGGAGTAAATTTTACTAGAAAATTTAGAGGATTTTTAAATAAAAAATTGCCACAGGATTCTTTCTTGTTCTTTTCAAGAAAGTCTGTATGTAGCCACTGGGGGAGATCAGTAGAGGTTTGTGGGTTGGGTGTCCTCAATAAACTGATGACATTCATCTATACTTCTTGTCATCAGAGACATCTGGAGCTGTGGAGGTGCTGGAGCAGTATGTGGATGTTGCAATGTGCTGGATGAAGGCTAATAAACTGAGGGGCTTATTGTACAGCTTTATAACGCTACTTACCACTCCCGAATTGAAGCCTAATTTGGGCTGCATCCCAGTCCTATCACATGGCTTTTGTCTTCCAATCCACCATCTGAGTACAGCCCGCTTCAGTGGCCATTTTTCAAAGTCAGCAAGCTCCCAACTTTGAAAAATGGCAGCCAAAGCACATCAAGGGACGGGGCTGCAACCGGGCTGTATTCAGATGGTAGATTGGGAGACAAAAGCCATGCAATAGGACCAAGATGCAGCCCAAATTAGGCTTCAATTCGGGAGTGGTAAGTCATGTTATAAAAGCTGTGTGATAAACTCATAAGTCTGAGTAGAGGGTAAATAGATTGTCCTCTAAGTGGAGGAGGTGGGCAGCTTGGCAGTGCTCCTGGATCCATGTTGCCATGGGGTGGGGTATATGGATTCTGTGACTAGGAGTGCTTTGGTTTCAGCTGAAACTGATCCACCAACTACAGCCATCTTTCCTGGACATGGATAACCTAGCCACAGATGTTGATGCACTAGTAACTTCCCAACTGTGTTACTGCAATGCACACTATATTGGGCTGTTCTTGAACATGATAACTGCAGCTAGTGAAATCTGGAGCAGTTAGATGGTTGAATGAAGCCCCATTTAGAAACCATGTAACATCAGTCAATGTGCTGCCTGCCAAGAGGCCTGTGGTCTGAAATCAGGGTACTTGTTTGAAGCCCTAAATATTAAAAATCTTTCACAGCTGGGTAACACAATACATGAAGGAACAACTCTCCCTATATATATACCTGAACTAGGACTGAAATTACTGGGGAAGGCTGATCTTTGTTCCAACAGTGGCAAATACATGAGAGATGGCCTCTTCATCTGTGTACTGGTTACAACTAGACATTCATGTCAAGGGACTACCTTTACCTTTACATCTTTGATATGTATTCCACACAATATTCTTGCAGGCAAGCTGTGAGCTAGACAGTGTTACTATTAGTTGGATTTCTAATTGGTTGACATCCAAACCCCCGAAATGTGTTCATCATGGAGAAAATTGACTAGTGGGGTGCCTCAAGATTCTGTTGTAGACCAATGCTGTTCAACATCTATAAATAATGTGTATGATGGAATAGAGGGCATGCTTATCAAATTTGCTTGTGACATCAACTTAAGGACCCTGTCACATGAGGTTAAAACAGCAGTTTACTTTTCCCAAATTCAGTGCTAATTCAGGAGGCAGCCACATCCTATCACACAAAAATCACCACTAAATCACCACCTGGGTCTGTCTTGGATGCAGCCAAAGGTCATCTAAGTCACTTTGGTGGCAATTTTTAGAAGTCGGAAGCTTCCATTTTCGAAAAGGTGGGCGCCAAAGCAGCTTAGACTACCTGGGCTACATCTGGGATGGACCCGGGCAGCAATTTGGCAGTGATTTCTGTGTGATAGGATGCAGCCAAAGGTTAGGATCAGAATTAAAAATTACCTTGACAGATTGGAGAGCTGGGCCAATATTAAGAAAAAGAATTTTGACAGGGATAAAAGTTAGGAAAGGATAATGTAAAGCTTTAAAGTGCCTCAGCCCTGACATGATAAAGGTGCATTTAATTTTCAAAACAGGTGTTATCACATTCAGCATTGGCTGGGCGAATACAACCTGGATTCAGCCAGGTTGCCAGCCAGGCTTGTCTTGCACCTTTTCAAAAATGGGAAAATCCCATTCTTGAAAGGGCATAGGAAAAGCCTGGCTGGTACAGTATCTGGGTTTTACATGGGTTGCATTTGTGATAACACCCATTTTGAAAATTAAATGCGCCTTTATCCCATCGGGGATAAGGCGCTTTAAAGCCAATGCACTAATCTCCATTGAATGGGTGACACCTGATTTGAAAGCAGAACATCTTAGTAGGCCACAAACAAAACATGAGTCACAACTACAGTATCATGCCAATGCAATTCTAGACCTCATCAATAAGAGTATAGTGTCCAGATCAATAGAAGTAGTGGTGCCATTGTGCTATGGCTAGACCTTATCTGGAATACTGTGTCCAGTTCTTGGCACCACACTGCTGGAATGATATCAATAAACTGAAATGTGTCCAGAGAAGGATACAGAAGATGATCCAAGGTATGGAAATTTAGGGCCAAAGCAGATAGTCTGGAAGGAATGGCCTCTGGCTGCTCCAGCACCAATTGCACTGGGACTACGCCAACTAGATGGCTTGATCCTGAAGTGGGCCATTGTCACAGTCCCAAACAGGTCACTGGCAGGAGTGGATTTAATCTGCTCTTGCTGCCTCAGTACAGCCTCTATGAGGTGAGCGTCATGTAAACATCAAGTGTGTTTGTCCACCAATTTAAATCCATCAAGAAGGTAACAAATCACAGCGGAGCCTACTGTACCATATACATATTGCCTAAACAACATGGAGAATTGAGTTAACATGGTAAGCCCTTGACACAACATGTTCTGCCCAAATATTTTGGAAACTAAATTAACATACAGCTCAGTGGTGGACATGTGCATAGAAGGGACAGAGCTTGGGATTAACAAGTGCATTGCAAGTTCCAGAATTCTCCTGACAGCATTTCTGTTCTCAACAGGTCTATATATTTTATGTATTTTAAAAAACATTTTTTCAAGCTCTTGACAAGGGTGAGGGGGTTCAGCCTGGGATCTATAGATCCCAGTAACAGTATAGTAATACGGATACCAGAACATGTCTTTCATTCAGATACATTACTTTAAAAGGAAAAAAAGGAGAAGGCACGCTGGGTTCACATCAAGTGTGGGTAGAGGTTTGGTATCATCCTTACACAAAAGCAATGGATGCTCTGTCTCAGGGAGGAAGGGTACAAAACGAGGGAACACAGCACCACAATGAGAGAGTGTGCACTCTCTGGGGAAAATGTATGGAATGAAGAAAACAAATGGATAACCTATGCCTGAATACATATTGCTCTTTAAAAAAAAATCTGACCAGGCAGAAATCTTCTCAGGAGCACTTTGTAACCTTCATTACGTGTTACATTTCTCCCAGTTCTGCTACTAGAAACACACAAAGAGCTGTGAGACATTGTAAAGAAGATGCTTTAAATGCATCAGACATAAAACACATCCATTTACCTTTCAAGTGGTTTCATTGTTTATCCTGCTTGCCTGTCTAATTAAATCCATTATTTGTCTTTGAATAAAAGTTGGTACATTTAGAGCCTTATTTCTGTTTGATCCTGCAGAGGAATCAGATTGTATTGAATCTATGGTATCATGTTAACTTCCATAGCAACAGCCAATGATGTCACAAATGCTTCATTGTGAGACATGGCCAGCAATTGCTTTAAAAAGAGTTGAGCTGGTTTGTCTGATCCCTAGAATGTCGTCAATGCAGCTGATCCCAGGAGTGTCCCTGGTCCGGTTCCATACAATTATTTCCCTTTTTGAATACCTCACTTGCCGACCTTACGCTAAACTTTGCTTCCTGGTGACTTCAGACCTGCTTGCTCTCAGCTTAAGACTATAACTTTTTCTTGTCTCCAAGCATTCTTTTCCTGCCTACCACACATGTTCCCCTTAAAGGAGAACAGTGGGGCCAAACTCTTTGTGTTAAAGCTCCAGCATGTCTTGGAATTTTTGGCTTTCACCCCAGGCTTACAAAGCTCATAAAATATTGAGCAGAGGATGTGGTCAGGCCCTCAGAAAATGAAGAATATGAGAACAAAGAAACACCATTAAACAAAATACCAGCTGGTGCTTAGCTAGGAATCTCATATTATACGTTTCTGGTAGCAACTGGTGTTCTTCATTTAAGCTACCTCCTTTGCCCATTGAGTTTGGACAGAGTAATATCAAGCAGGATGGCACTATTAAACTAGCCAGAAAAGAGACTGGAACTTGATCCACAGTGACTGCAGCTCTAGACATGTCTCCCTGAGCAAGTGTCCCTGAATTCACTGGAATTTACTGCTGTTGTTTGTACTGTATATGGCAGCATCACAGTGCATTGCAGTAGTTTCCAGAATTAACAGCCAGGGCAGACTTTAGCTCCATGCTACTCATACATGGGTATGTTTGCTTAGATTACACTCTTGAAAAATTATATTGCTTTGCATGTGCTTCAGGTACAGGCATTCATTTAACAATGTAATCTACATCTGACAAAGTAAACTGAAGTCTACGAAAGCTCATGCTGCCAGATTTCTCTACATACTGATTCTACCGACTGACATGGCTATATCTTTGTATTCAGTAAGAAGGTGTTACAGGTCAGAAGAAACATGGGTCAAAACTCAGTCATGATTTATTTTCTACCTGGACTTGAAATCATCTCAGTCAATAGGAAATCTCCACAGAAGGGAAGAATTTGAGCTTTCATAATACAGCATTTTACTTACTTACTTTATATGCTACCTTTCTCCCAGGCTAGGACGCAAGGTGTCTTCCATAACAACAAATTAAAAACCTTTAGAAAAAGTTTTAAAACCAATTTAAGAACACCACATTAAAACACTTTAAAACTGATTTAAAATCATGACTAAAATGGTGAAGAGTCTGGAAACCATGCCCTATGAGGAAAGATTTAGGGAGCTGGGGATGTTTAGCCTGGAGAAGAGAAGGTTAAGAGGTGATATGATAGCCCTGTTTAAATATTTGAAGGGATGTCATATTGAGGAGGGAGAAAGCTTGTTTTATTTATTTATTTATTTATTTATTTATTTAGGTATTTATACTCCACCCTTCAGCCCTAATGGCTCTCAGGGCGGCTTACAATTATTATTATTAATTAGACAGTTCCCTGCCCTCAGGCTTACAATCTAAAAGACACGAAACAAAAGGAGAAGGGAATAGTGGAGGGAAAGGGAATGAGGTCCAGTGGTTCTTTTCTCCCTTTGAGGCCTGGACCAAGGCAGATGGATTGGAGGGAGGGCTCTTCCTTCTTCCAGGCTAGTCTTGATGGAAACTGGAAAACATAACATTGCTGCTCCAGAGAACAAGACCCAGAACAATGGATGCAAGCTACAGGAAAAAAGATTCCACCTCGACATTCAGAGGAATTTTCTGACAGTAAGGGCTGTTTGACAGTGGAGCACACTTCCTCAGAGTGTATTGGAGTCTCCTTCCTTGGAGGTCTTTAAACAGAGGATGAGTGGCCATCTGTCGGTGAAGCTTTGATTGAGAGTTCCTGCATGGCAGGGAGTTGAACTAGATGGCCCTTGTGGTCTCTTCCAACTCTATGATTCTATGATTCTATGATTCTCCAAGCAAGCCTGCAATGGTGGTGGGACTGAGAGAAAGCCTTCCTCTGATTATCTTAAAGCTCTGGCAGGTTCATATGAAGAGATGTGGCCTTTCAAATAGTTTAGTCCTAAACCATGTAGGGCTTTATAGGTCATGACCAGCACTTTGAATTATTCCCAGAAATGAACTGGTAACCAGTGAAGCTGTTTAAAAGGGGGAGTTATATGCTCCCTATAACTGGCCTTGGACAGCATTTTGGCTGCCACATTTTGAGCCTGCTGAAGTTTCCAAACAGTTTCCAAAGGTAGCCCTACACAGAATGCATTACTGTAGTCCAAACAGGATGTAATCAAATCATGTTTCACCAAAACCAGGTCAGACATCTCAAGGAATGGGCACAGCTTGCATACTTGTAGTCTTCGTGTCACCCCCTCAATAGTTACCGTAACCCATACGGTACGGTACACTGGACCCACATCACTTCTGGGGTGCCCTGGTACTCCCCTTCTCTAATAAGGGAGCACCCACAACCTGAATCTATCATAGCCTCTACCCATCATCCCTCCACCTGAGCCCGCACAATCTTGGCCTCTTGACTATTCCCTTCTACCTGGGTGGCCTCCCAGGCCTCTGCCCATGAACAATCCATCACCAGGCAATCTCTCCATAGATCACCTTCCAAGCCACAGGTAAAACAAGTCAGCGGCTTTTTCTGCCCTTCCTTCGGTTCCAGCAAGTGAAAAACGTGCCGTAGTGTGGCTCCTCCTTTTTGGTTTTCTGGCTCTTCCCTGGTGGGTGGACGAGGGTTTGGCTTCTCCTCTCTTTTTCCCAGGCCTGTCCCACTTGCTTCGGGTCTAACATTCTTAGTCATGGCAAACTCCAGAGGATGGCGCCATGGCGTCTCAGCCTCCTCAGCCCCTACAAAGGCCTCCATTAGAGCCACTGCATCCTTCAAAGTCTTAGGCAAATGGCACCGAACCCAACTTCAGGCCGGGGCTGGGATAGCATTAATATATTGCTCTACCATGATAACCTCGGTCATTTTGGTTGTGCTTCGAACCGCGGGCTTTAGCCACCAGAGGCTATTGGCCCGCACCCTCTGGCCTAGAGTGCGCAGATGTAGGCCTGCTTTCCATTTTAGTTCACGCAGCCTTCTGCGATAAGTGTCCTCCGATATGTTGAGGGTGTTGAGAACAGCAGCCTTTAACTTTTCATAGTTTCCAGCCTCCTCCAGGGTTAAAGTCTCGAGAACTTCTTGCCTGGGGCCCATCAAATAGGGTGCTAGGATCAAGGCCCACTGATCCATAGGCCACCGGGCTGCCGCTGCCACTCTCTCAAACACGTTGAGAAAAGCCTCTGGGTCATCATTGGGCCCCATTTTTGCCAACCGAATGGGGGTGTTGAGAACGTCAACGTTATCTGGACCCTCCATTCTCACTGCCTCCTGAAGCAGAGCACAAAGAACTTCGGCCAATTGGCCCAAAAACTGGATCTGTGAGGCTTGTTGGGCAGTATACATCTGCTCCATCAGCTGCAGGTGATGTGTTGATGCCTGACCAGGAGTTGTTGGTATTGATCCACGAACCACCCCATCCACGCTTCCAGTGGGCCTGGCGGTTGGGGCCCCAAAGGGCCCATGCCCGCATTCTCCATCACTGTCACTGGGCTCATAGCTACCCTGGTGGGCAAGGGGTTAGGATGTACATCCATGGTGGAAAAACTTGCAGACACTGAGTGCTGCTCAACTCAACTTTATTAACACAACTTTTAACTGTTCGTTTAGCAAGGCCGAGGGGCTGGTTATTTCACTGCTCCTTTTGGCTAGAGTCCTGCATCTAAACGTCGGGGTTGGTGTCTCCATCGGTGGGTGTGCTCTCACCCACACCTCGAGTCCCGGGATGTGGTTTGGTGGACCAACACCTTCCTCTAAAATCCCAAAACAATCATGGGCCTGGACCGAGGATGGGCCTGGCTTCATAGGGCCCCTCACCTTCCTCCAGTGTAGATGGATGTACTTTCCCGGCAAAGTAGTCCTCTGAGGGAACGTCCTGGTCACGGCTGTGCCCGCTCCCTTCCCATCAGCCTCATAGGTAGCAGCACCCTATTTCTGCCACCCACACTTCTCGCATCCGGGCTGTTATCTCCTCCTCATAACCAGTCACCCCTTCGCTTTCGCCTGACTTCCTCTTCTCTCCCTCCCCGGAATCTGTCCCTTCTTCCTCTTTTCTATCCTCTGGCCCCCACTCCTCCCCTGGCCCCACCTTTCTCACAGCTGTTTCCTCTAAAGCCCCCATTTTCCCAGCCCTCACAGCTTCTTCAGTGTCCTCTTGTCAGTCATCTTCCCGTGCGGGACCCCAACCCGATTCCTCCCCTTCTTCCACCCTTTGACAATACAATTAAGTGCTTAAGCGACAGAGTGGTTTCGCATCTTTGCAAGTACTGTAGTTGCTAAACCATTATGTCACCTAAGTACTTAGTTTTTAAAAAAGAAAAAAGAAAAGGAACCAAACATTGCACCAATAATGACAAGACAGCACTGGGTGTGGGAGGATGACATCTCCCAAAAAAATGGGGAGGGATGGTAAACACCCCTCTGCCATTAGTTCCTCCCCTCCAGAATGCTGCAATTCCAATCTTTCGTTCCCATTTGTTTGACAAGCTTTGGAATCGCATTTTTTCAAAAGAGCCTCTTTTTAGCTGGTATCTGGAATAAAACGGTTCTTTTGCCTTTGCCTCGCTTCATCATGACAGATTTGATTACATCGGGACAGGAACCGGTTTCAAATGGGAACTAGGGCCATTTAATTCACTCAGCAATCCGATTCTTTTTATAGTGGGAATGGCGCCTAAGTTTCAGTTTGATTGCCCTTACTGAATCCATTATAGACAACAAATGCTGGTTCAGTACGGAGACAGCTTCCTTAGAATCAGATGGAAAGGAGAGATAGAGTTGGGTGTTATCCACATACTGGTCACACCACACCCCAAAACTGGATGACCTCTCCCAGCAGTTTCACATAGATGTTAAATAACATGGGGAACAAAATAGAACCCTGTGCATAACAGTGCTCCCAAGCCCCATCTCAGAGAGGTGGCCCAGGTGGTATCATCTGGATGATGGTATCAAAGCTGCCAAGGAGTCCAGCAGAACTAATAGGGACACACTCCACCTGACCAGTTCCTTGCATAGGTAATCCACCAAGGTGGCCAAAGCTGTCTCCATCCCATAGCCAGGCCTGAAGCCAGATGGATCTAAATAATCAATTTCATCCAGAAACCTCTAGAGCTGAGAGGCCACCACTTCCTCCAGAACCTTGCCCAAGAATAGAACATTAGAGACTGGCTGATAGTTATTCAGAATGGTGGGATCCAGGGAGGGATTTTTCAGTAACAACCTCACCACAGCCTCCTTTAGGTAGGGTGGAAACCTCCCTTGCTGCAATGAGCATTCACCACTTCTCTTACCCACTTGGCCAGTCCCCCTCTGGCTGCTTTCAAGAGCCAGGAATGGCAAGGATCCAGTATGCTTGTGGTGGCCCTCATTTCTCCAAGGATCCTGTCCACATCCTCAGGCTGTACAGACTGAAATTTGTTCAATAATGCAGGACAAGCAGGCACAAAGATAACATCCACTGAAACTGTCTCAACTCCAGCATCCAAGACACAGCAGACCCAAGCAATTTTGTACATTAAATCACTATAAGCTCCCTGCTTAAGAGACATACACTGTTACCCCACAGACTAGCCCTCCTTCACCCCAGTCAACCTTTGATATCAACTTAATATTAAAAGGGATGTTTGGGTCACACAGCCACTAAGAGTAGCCAGCGTGCGGAAATAGCCTTCCCAAATAAGGAGATCCAAGAGGTTCATCTTGGAAATGCTTGTGTACATACACCCAGGATAGGTCCATTGAGGCTGGAATCTGCATAATCTCTTCAGATAGGAATGTTATAGTGGGTGAAGTACCAAGTACTTGCCAGAAGGTTTGAAATCAAAGGTTCTTCCTGTCTGGAGATGACACTTCTTTGTGTAAGATGTTTTCACTGATTGCCCCGACATATTCACACTTCTCCATTTTTCTTCCTGGAGAAACTCCTGAGAAACTGTCCCAGGATATATTTTACCCTATAAATAATGTCCATTTGGGCACTTTCAGTTCACTCTTGGTTGAGCTCATACAGCCACCCTGTTTCTCCCTTGACTCCACAGTACAAGCAGGCCAACCCAGGTTTAAGCTGCATGCTCAGCCAAACTCATTCACTGTGTCCCCCGAATGCAGCTCTGTGCCTGAACTTCATGAAGTATTGCCCTCTGTTAAACCCTCTAAATCGCTATCAGCTACCACCTTTACATCGTTCATTCTTGTATCTGTGTATGAGTATGTGTTTTTGTGTGAAAGTTGATTTCCCCTTTTGTGATTACAAATAAAAACCATTTGTAACATGCATTCTGGAGTTCAGTTGTTCAGAATCATTATACATAGGTTTCACTTTTTAGTTACCGGATTTTTAGTTACCTGAAGCCCTCTCTCAGCTGTCATTTGAACAGATTAAATGCTCCTATTTAAATACAGTACTGATTGTGGATCAATCCTAGCATTTTGGGTAACAAGAATGGTGGAGTAATGTGGGCAGACCCTGTACCTCAAAGGTGCTAAAGCGCATGTTAGCCTGTCTGGAGGTATAGAACTATGGAAAGAAATTTAGAACTCCCAGACTGTGATTTAAATTTTGTGCAGGAGTGACTGAGAACTCTGTATGCTTGAGCCACAAGGGCTAACTATCAAGGGTGAAATCTGCTCTTCAGGCTGTGTCTGGCATCTGCAACTCTGTGAAGAGCCAGGGCAAGACTCAGACAATATCCTAGGAATCACATCTTGGTGCAGCATCTAAACTCCACTTTGGGAAAAGAGTTATAGGGACTTCTGTTAGGATCCAGTCACTCCCCCTCTCATGTTTACACACACATGCACATGCACGCGCGCACACACACACACCTCATGAGAAAAACTATAAATCCCACATTCCAAGTTGCAACCCCCTGTAGTTTGCTAAGGCTATATGCCTGAGTTGTTTTAAGGGCAGATTAGTGTATCTGTGTCTGTCATCTCTTAGGAACCTCCAGGGGACTAGAATAACTTTTCAAGGTTGGATTTAGACATAATAAATCCATGCCTGTTTAAAAGTTGGCACATCCGCCATAGCAGCTACCAAAATTGGATTTTTAGAATTTTGCCTGAGAGGTAGGCACTCTCTCACCTGAAAAGAAGGTTTAAATAGGCAGGGCACAGTCAGGAGCCCCCAATCTCTCTTTCCCTTGTTGCTCAGTTGGTTAAAACTATAAGTTCCTTTGAGTTCATCCTCCCCCCATGCTCTCCCCAGTGTACAACATGGGGTTCCCCCAAAGGATCGTGGCGATCTATCCATCCCTGTGCTCTGGTTCTCCTTTTGCCCAGTGTTGTTGAGAATTCAATCCAGATCTAAGACACGCAGAAGGGTTTTTCTTGCAAAACACACCTGATAGAAGGGTGCTTTGCTCTATATAACTGCAAAGCTTGTTTGTTAGAAAAGAAAGCATTACCATGTAGCTAGACCTTTTTGAAGATTGGTAGGGCTCAGACTGGTCTCAAGTACTCTTCAATCCAACCTAATGGTACACCAACTTTCTCAACTGTGTGTTTTGCACCAGTGTTTAACCAGGGAGATTTTGAGAGGGAAGTCCGGAGTCCTGTTTCAGTGCCTACTAAAGACTTCTGAATATGGACAGTGCAGGAGCTGCTGCAGTCACTTGCAACACTTGTGGTATGTTTGTGTTCTTGCCAAAGGATGTGGGTAACTTCACCTGCACTAAGTGCAAGTTGGTAGCCCTTTGGAAGAGAAGGTCCAGCAGCTGGAGGCCCTGATATCTACACTTCAGCACATCAGGGAACAAGAGGTTTTCCTGGACAGAACAGAATGGATGGTTGTGGATGGGGAGCACACCAGAGGAAGTTTCTGAGGAGGAGGTCAGTTCACATACACAAGAGTTAGATAGTTGGAGGAATGTGACAAGTTGAAGTTAGGAAGCGAGGGATTGTTCTGTGAGCTTGTAGCTACAGAATAAATTTGAAGCTCTCTTCCTATCAGGTATGACAAGGAAGACCAGCAGAGCCACTCATTAAGGAAAATGTAGAGGTCCCCGCGAGTACCACCACAGGGAATAGCTCTTGCTAAGCCTTGGAGGAGGCATTTAGTGGTTGTGGGCTCATTGAAGAGGAGGGATACAGGATCAGTGACTTGTAGGCCTGACAAGATGTCTCAGGAGGTGTGTAGTCTACCTGGGCAAAAATCTATGATGTGGCAGTAAGGCTGAGAAGACTTGTCAAGCCTACTGACCATTACCCCTTCCTTTTGGGCCATATGGGAACCAATGCTACTGTAAGGAATAGCCTTCAGGACATCATAAGGGATTATGAGGCTCTGGGTAGGAAGCTGAAAGAAATGGATGCAAATGTTGTCATTTCCTCTCTTCTCTCAGTAGAAGGGCTTGGTTTAGATTCTTGGATCGTGGCCTGTGGTTTCAGGAGGGGGGATTTTTGGCAAGGGATGGGTTGCACCTCGCACCAGTTGGCAGAAACCTGTCAAAAATTTGATCAACTGGAGATAATAGTCAAACTGTTATAGAGGAAACAAGGCAAATAGTGTAAGGACCCAACAGAGGGAGGGGGAAAAACTTTACACAGGCAGCTGGGGGAGACCCATGGTCTTTGATGTCTGTATACTAATGTCTATATACTAATGCCCTGAGCATAGGAAATAAACAAGATGAACATGAACTGCTAGCACAACAAAGCAAATACAATATAAAAGGCATAACTGAAACTTCATGGGGTGAGTTTCATGACTGGAATGTAGTAATAGAGGGGTATAACCTTTTAAAGAGAAACAGGCCAAACAGGAGAGGAGGAGGAATAGCATCCTATGTCTAGGATATTTACACTTGTGAAGAGATCCAAGAATTAAATCCTGGAAGCCAGGTGGAGAACATCTGGATAAAAATTAAATAAGATGGACACAACAGGAATGTTACTGTGACTATAGCATTTTAGCAGCAGCTAAAAAGGCCAATGCTATTTTAGGCTGCATCAATAGAAGTATAGTGTCTAGATCAAGAGAAGTAATAGTGCCACTGTATTCTGCTCTGGTCAGGCCCCACCTAGAATATTGTGTCCAGTTCTGGGCACCACAATTCAGAAAGGACATTGAGAAACTGGAGCGTGTCCAAAGGAGGGCGACAAAAATGGTGAAGGGTCTGGAAGCCATGCCCTATGAGGAACGACTTAGGGAGCTGGGGATGTTTAGCCTGGAGAAAAGAAGGTTAAGAGGCGATATGATAGCCCTGTTTAAATATTTGAAAGGATGTCATGTTAAAGAGGGAGCAAGCTTGTTTTCTGCTGCTCCAGAGAACAGGACCCGGAACAATGGATGCAAGCTACAGGAAAAGAGATTCCACCTGAACATTAGGAGGAACTTCCTGACAGTAAGGGCTGTTCGACAGTGGAATGCACTCCCTCGGAGGGTGATAGAGTCTCCTTCCTTGGAGGTCTTTAAACAGAGGCTGGATGGCCATCTGTCAGGGATGCTTTGATTTGGATTTCCTGCATGGCAGGGGGTTGGACTGGATGGCCCTTGAGGTCTCTTCCAACTCTACGATTCTATGATTCTATGATTCTATGACTAGACACCCCCAAGTCAGACTGAGGAACTGGATGATGCCTTATTAGAACAGATGACCACACACTCAGAATAGAGAGAGGTAGTACTGATGGGTAACCAACTATTTTGATATTTGCTGGAAATCAAATTCTGTCAAAACTTTACGGTCTAGCAAATTCCTCACTTGCCTGAAAAACAATTTCATTGTCCAAAAGGTTGAGGAGCCAGTAAGAGGATCGGCTATTTTAGATCTCATTCTAACCAGAAGGGATGACATGGTTAATGGGTGCATTAATCCTTAGGTGGGAATGCTCATGTTCTCCTGGAGTTTGTTATACAGTGGAAAGGATAAGTCAGGCCTAGTCAGAAGATGAGAGAGAAGAATGGGGAAGAAAGGAATTGTTCCATGCAATTAAGGGAAAGGAGAAAGAAAGGGATTGAAAGGATGAGAAGTAACAGATGTTTAGCCAAGATCTGGTGGTGAAAACCAGAAAGATTTGGACTAATGAGAAGACTAGTGTAGGCCAAAATTGATGGCAGTGGGAGGAGAAAAAGAATGAGAAACAGAGAGAAAGAAGTGAAATCAAGAGGTAAAAAAGAAAGGATCAAGTGATTTACCACAACGGCAAAAGAAAAACATTTGCACTCAGCTTTTACTAACAATGATGCAACTGGCATACACTTCAAACCAATTTTTTTTTTTTTACTGCAATCCCTCCCCTCTGTTTAGCCTGAGATCTGGGTGCAATTTCAGAGGTCTTTAAAGGGGATATGGGGAAGGAAGTAGATGGCAACAGAGATCTACTGCAGAGGTGTCAAGGGGTGCAGTGTGTACTGAGCCACCAGGTGACACCCTAAGGAGGGATGACACCATTGCTCACCAAACATCTGCCTTTGGGCAGAAACAGGCTGTGGGGTGTGTGTGTGTGTTTCTTTTCAATTTTTCTTTTTAAACTTCACATCATATCAAATTTTCACTTTAATTTTCACTTTAATTTTTTTACATGAAACTATGTACATGTAAACTTTATTTATTTATTTTTTACATAAAACTATGTACATGTAAATATATTTAGGCTGTGCATATGATATTGTAATTTAAAGGTGTAATTTTAATTTTACTAGTTTATGTCACAGCTATTGCCATTACATTCAGTGATATATGGGAATTACAATTTAATGGGAACATTAGTGCAAACAAACATTACTAAGCATTCTATATGGTGTGGTACAGCAGGAGGTGACTGGACAGACTACAGCGGTCACTCCCAAAGCAGCCTGAAGCAGTAGGAGACAGCAGCACAAAATTAAAAAATTTCATGGCAGTACTCTTGCCCCAAGATTCCTCTCTTCACGCTAAGGTGCAGAGGAGTGGACCTGAAATCTGAAAAAAGATAGTTCACCATAATTCCACAAAACAAAACAAAAAAATCTTAGAGTGTCCCCAGTTTTGTATAATCTGTGGTGGCAAGAGGAATGAGACTAATTTTGTTCTGCTGTGCTGTTATTCTGAAAAAACTCACGAGTCAGAAAGCCTTGGAAATCTATTGGAAATCACCCAGTACTATCCACTATCAACAGATTCAGATATATTTTCTGCTCACTCCTGATTTAAAGAGTTTTACTGAGGATACTAGGGCTTAGAGAAGTGTGCATTAACTAATTTTAGGATACAGCTAAAAAGAATTAGTGGCCTTTATACTTTGTGGCAAACATCTGAACTGCTGAAAGCCAGTTACTATGATAATGAATGAGCTGCCCTAAATGTAGGAGACTTTTGGAAATGGTCATCCTTGCAGTAGAGGCTATAGTTGAAAACAATTAACTCTGAATGAGCACATATTTAGATAGTACGTCTTTAGATTTTAGCCAGGGTCTCTACCACAGACACTTTAGTGTTGCATCGGTTCGATCAAAGTTTGTCAATAGTGTCTCTATGTACTAAGATCATGCTCCAAAATGTGTGATACAAATGTCTTAGTGCAATCTTGAGAAGTCAAATTTCCAAGAGACAGAGAATGAGCACCAGTTTAAGATACCCCAGTTAACAAGTACAGCAACAGTTCGTGTTGTTTATAAACATATTCCAGCAAGAACACAATAAAAGTAACTGACAAATACTTAAAACATAAATCCACTCATAGGACAGAGGATCCATTTCTGGATGCTTTGTGTAGAGAAGAAGAGGCTAAATATATCTACTAATTTATTCACAGATGAATAATTCAGCCAGTTTGGCTAACACCCATGCTGAGATTGCTTACAGCTTCCTCTCTGTTTCTAACACAGTCTGTCAGCTATAATGCATGGATGAATCACCAGGACACCTCTCCCCACTGCACCCTGGTAAATGCCAAGGGACAGATACTCAGCAGTCACAGATTGATGCAGCTTTCTGTATTTAACAACTGAAACATAGTAGACAATAGTGATCTTTCAGTTCTCATAATTATTTGGTAAGGTAGGATTAAAATAACATGATAAGCAAAATCTTCCAAATTCCCCATTCTATATGACAAAAAGAATTTAAAACATTTTAAGACACCATTTTTAAACAAAACTGCTCTCAGTCGAATTTAATAGTAAATCAGTTACTTTCTGGTTTGAATACATAAGAATACTTATAGGCATAAGAACATAGCGTAAATGCATTGTATTCTTTCCTTATATATTTAGTCTTGATTTCATAAATCTCATTGTGCATTAACCTAAAAGTCACAATGGGCTAACAGCATAGTACCAGGACTTACTAGTTTGAAATGTTTACAAATATCTGAAAATAAAAGACCAATGCTTTGACTGGCAATAATTGCATAGCTTTAAGGACTACAAGTTCTTATTTATGAAAACTTTGGAACAGAGCTCAGTAGTTAATTTAGAACTGAAGGTATATACATTCTGCACCCACAATTTAAGCTTATGAACATCTCATATTTATAATCAGCAAACTGTTTTCTCCAAGGCAAATTTTCATGCTCTCCAATCAAAACTGCCATTTTTGTACAAAACACAACACACGATGAGCCATGAAGACAAGTATAAATAAGCACTGGCTGCTGTTTCCTCTAAAACCACATTCAGCCCACCACACTCTGTAGCCCTTGACATGAAGGAGAATGTCCTCCATCAGTTGGCATTGAACTCTGTCCAGAAGAATGCCTTCTGTATTTGCAGAGAATCCCATGCTAATATTAGTTAAATTATATATGTACAAAGGAATAATCAACTGGAAATCTGCACCATAGAGGGAGCCACAGACTTTCCCAAATCCTATGCTCACATAATAATATGCAGTGGGTAGACAGACTTTGGCTATAATGAAATGATAAAGTTATGAATTGTCTTATCATTATCCAAAGCACCTTTTCAATGGCTGCTCCTAGGCTTTCAAACTTCTGTCTGAGGAAGGCCAATTTATTCTTCAGTCTATCAGACATTTTCCTTGGATAACATTTTACTGACTTACTATACTCTGTTATGGTTTTATTTAGGCATCTGAGGCATCTGCTAGGCTGTACATATCCTAGGAGGGTCCACCAGGACTGACACCTTTCCCATAGAGCCAACTCCACTCCCCTAGCACCCACTGACACTTGGAATCTCTAGGAATTGGGCTCTTTGTACACAGGGAAACTTTTCTGACAGCAGAAGTAGCTGTGTAATGAGTCAGAAGCTGAGCTGCTGCTGTATTTTGTGTCTCATATTAAAATCTAAAATATGGCAGTTTAAATATGGTGGCCACAGTGGAGCGTCTTGGCTCTTAAATAACTAAAGTGCTGCTGGAGATGCCTGTGTAATCTCATAAACTTCAGGGCCAGCCTGAAGATAAAGCGCCCTCCCTCCATAACTGTCATCTTTTGGCCTGTGAGGGAGAGAATGGGCTGGTTCAGTTCCATCAGGGCCAGCCTGAAGATAAAGTGCCCTCCCTCCATAACTGTCATCTTTTGGCCAGTGAGGGAGAGAATAGGCTGGCTCAATTCCATCAGGGCCAGCTTGAAGATAAAGTGCCCTCCCTCCATAACTGTCATCTTTCGGCCTGTGAGGGAGAGAATAGGCTGGCTCAGTTCCATCAAGACCAGCCTGAAGATGAAGCACCCTCCCTCCATAACTGTCATCTTTCAGCTGTGAGGGAGAGAATAGGCTGGCCCAGCTCCACCAGGGCTAGCCTGAAGAAGAAGAGTCCTCCCTCCATAACTGTCATCTTTCGGCCTGTGAGGGAGAGAATAGGCTGGCCCAGCTCCACCAGGGCTAGCCTGAAGAAGAAGAAGAGCCCTCCCTCCGGTCCATCTGCCTTGGTCCAGGCCTCAGAGGGAGAGAAGAATGCTGGACCTGATCCCCTCTCCCCCACCATTCCCTTCTCCTTTTGTGTTGTGTCTTTTAGATTGTAAGCCTGAGGGCAGGGAACCGTCTGTTATCCCCTCTGTTGTAAACCGCTTGGATTCTCAGTGATTAGGCGGCATATAAATAAATCATATTATTATTATTATTATTATTATTATTATTATTATTATTATTATTATTATTATTATCTGAGGTTACAGAGGGAGCTGAGGGAGCCATCACTCAGAGACAGGTTAGAAGAAAGCTCATCACCTTGCATGAGATATATTGGATTTGTACATTATATGTGCATGGTTCAAGGGATGCGAACATGCTTTTCAATTTTTGTTATTTTATATGTTTTCAATGTTACAGTGTTACAATGTTTGCAGTCTTACAGTGGGCCCTTGGTATCTGCTGGGGTTTGATTCCAGAAGCCCCTCTGGATACCAAAGTCTCATTTAACACACTGCACAAATAATCCATTTTGAGACCACTTCAGCTGCACTGGCTCAATGCTAGGGAATTCTGAAAACTGTAGTTTTGAGAGACATTTAGCCTTCTCTGTCAGAGAGCTCTGATGCCACAACAAACTAAAGTTCCCAAACTGCAAAGCATTGAACCATGGCAGTCAAAGTGGTGTCAACAAGGTATATTTCTGCTGTGTGTTTTGGACCAAACAATAAATACATGACACAAATTCCACACTCCAAATTAACAGAAGATTTGAGGTTAAAATATAGAAGAAATCACAAAAGGACACAGCAAAATTAATACAGGTGACTTAGTGTATTGTGAGTTGACTTGAGGGCAGTTAACAATAACAAACATGCACACTACTTAATGCCATTGAGGGGTTGTTTGCATAGGTTAAAAGGCAATAGGAAAAGTAAAATCAATAAGAGAAAGCTGCTTTGCACAAGTGGAAAGAGCTGAGGTTTTATTTAAACAGTGTTTCTACCATTAACAGCTTCTGCACAGCATCATGTGCACACCAAACAAGAAAACAAGAGAAGTTCTGATTTATAGATATTTTTGCAGGACCACTTATGTCTGAAATGATGGTGATGATGAAAATGAGAAGGGAACATGGCATTAAAATATCAATGTATCACATACAGTTATGTGAGACAAGCACTCAGAGTACCATCTAGCTAGTTGTGATGTTGTGCATATGTGGGTGACCACATGCACCACGGGGGGGGGGGGGGGGATTGAATAAAATCTGCCCCAAAATAAGTTTGTGAAATACGTTAGACATAGCCCAGAGGGGATATTTTATTTGGCAGTAACTGATGTGTAATTGGCATGCCACTGCTGTTCCACACCACCATATCAGGTCCTTTCTTTCAAGGTTTCTGGGCTTTTTCATGTGGAAATAGTGTACAAAAAAGGGACTGTAAGATAGCTATCACTTTCATGCACAAATACTGTTGTACTTTCCAACTTGGTTTCCAAATGAGCAAAAAGCAAAGTAATTAATTAATTAATTAATTAATATCCTTCACCTGTGTTCTAGATTCCCACCCCCTGTCATCTTGAATTTTTTCGAGCTTCTGTGCTAAGAACATCTACACATACAAATTGCTCCCAAAGAATAAGATGTTCATTCTTGAAAAGGTATCCTTACTTACTATACTCTGTTATGGTATCCTTTTCAAGAGCCTTAAAATGCAAGCACTCTTGCACAAAATATGATGCACCGGTTCATTCAAAATGTCACTGTCCTACTTGCAAAACAGCTCCTCTTTCCTTCCACACAAAATGGTCAAGGATCTTACCTCCACACAACACAGAGACACACTATATTTTTATGTGACATTTGGCAGGTTTCATCCTCTTGTAAGGCTACTCTGGCTGCAAATTTCATCCCATTCTGTGAAAGAGTCAGAAGTTTATAATCATACCTTGTTAAAACAGCAGTTTTTTGGAGTTCCCATCCTAGTCAATGGAAGAAATCTTGGGATTCCTGAATCTTGATTTGGATTTAGATATAAAATCAGGGTGGGATCTGAATCTGTCCATGTCCAATCAAGCTATTTTGAAATCTTTGTGTGCACGCATACAGGCACATATTGGTTCATTCTCTCTCTCTCTCTCTCTCTCTCTCTCTCTCCTTCTCTCTCATGGGGTTTTCATTTAGGCCTTTCTTTCACTGTTTTCAATATCACTTTGCTGAGAATTTTACTTCAACTGTTTAAGTTATTTTAGATTCAATCTTCTATTGAACAAGGATACTAGTTTTGCTATTTGCACTTCGATAGATTTTGAAAGTAGGAAAGAATATGTAAAAGCTATTGAACAACTTTCATAACGTTTACAAAAGTTTTACATAGATTTTAGATATTTTGCTGCTATAGAAACTTCATTTTAATGCAAAAATGCTCTTTGCTCACTTGCTATAGGACAGAAATAAATTATTCAGAGGCACAGAAAAATCATTTTTCCAAGTCTGATTATCAGGAAGTTTTTCTGAAATCCTGAACATCAAATGTAATGGAATGAACAGAAAATCATTATGGGAACTTTTGAAATAGAGTGTAAAATAAAATAAAATATTAAAAAGTGAAAAAAAATGCTTGTAGTGTAATATTTGATCATATACATTAGTCATACATTATGCAATTCTAGCTCTTCAAGCTTGATCTTCAGGTGGAATATGTTTTTTGAGGATGAAACAGACAATCAGTGAAACATACTAGTAGTTTATCAGTTTTGAAAGTATAACATATTGATAGAAAACTTTTTTTGAACTCCAAAAAGTTAGAAGACGCTACACCCACATGGCCATGTACCATTTTCAATGTCAGAGGCTGGGATGGATGTTAGAGTGGCAGTAGGGACATGGGGCCATTTGGTCTCCCAGCTGTCACCGACGAATTTCCTAGAAACTGCTCAGCAAACACCCAGTATTTAGGAGCTGGGATCAGTCTGGGACTGCCAGAATAGCATCCAGACTGGCTAATCCCAGGCCTGGAGCAACTGGCCTGTATCATCTGAACAGGATGATGCAAGGTCACAGGGAACATGGGCCAAAATGTACAGGCTCACTGTCTTCTGATTTCTTGACTGCCATCTCTATTCTGATTAATGAGTGAGCCAAAGTATGGAAACTATTTCAGTGTCTTCATTGTCTACTGTAAAATTATTGTAGGTCATCTGTGCTCATTAGTTTTTTTTTCTTAACATTCAACTGTGAACCTGCCATACACTTTCTTCATTTACTTTTTTCAGTAATCATTCCAAGTCTTTGCTGTTAGTATGATGTCATCTGCATACTTTAAATTTTTGTTATTTACTCCAATTTTCACTTCTCCTTCCTCTGATTCTAATACTGCTTTACATATGATATTTTCAGCATAAAAGTTAAACGGATACAATGATAAGATGCAGCCTTGCCTGATTGCCTTGCCAATTCAAACCATCCTGTTTCTCTGCATTCTGTCCTCACAGAAATCTCTTGTCCTGAGTACAGGTTATGTATCAGGGCAATGAGATCTTGTATATATACCATTTCCTTAAGAGCAATCCATATTTTTTCATTACTAAATAGTCAATTCTTTGCTAAATCTATAAGCACAGACTGATTTCTTTTGAAATTCTTTGGTGTGCTCCATTGTCCAATGTATATTGCAGTATGGTCCTTAGTCCCTATTCCTTTCCTGAAGCAATCTTAGACATCTGGCATTTCTTGCTCCCTGTATGGTAAAAGTCTTTTTTGCAGAGTTTGACTCATTTGCTTGCAGGAAAATTAATGCAATGGTTCTGTGGTTATTGTATCCCGGTGTCCTCTTTTTGAATGTATGTTTAGTGTTTCCAATCTCTTCAGGATTCTTGTTTTCCATATTTGTTGACAGATTTTATTTAGAAAGAGATAGTTTCTGTCTCGTAGACCAGTGCTTCTCAATTATTTTCTGCAGCCCCCCCTAGGAAGAAGAAAACATTTTGTGCCCCCCGCCGACTGTAAATAGTATCATTTGTCTATAAATTGTTATAAGTACAGTGGTACCCCGGGATACGAATTACCCAGCTTACGAATTTTCGGGATACGAAAAAATCCCATAGGGATTTATTGTTTCGGCTTACGAAGGTTTTTTCGGGTTACGAAAAAACCTCGGCGCTATTTCGCCACCGGAGGGCAGCAGAGAGCATTTTTTTCCTTAGCGCCTATGGCAATTCAGGTTACGAAGGTTTTTCGGGTTACGAATTAGCCGCGGAACGAATTAATTTCGTAACCCGAGGTAACATGTACACCTCTGCATAACAGAGCTTCGCGCCCCCTTTACGGAGCCTTGCGCCCCCCCTGGGGGGCCCGCCCCACTATTTAGAAACGCTGCGTAGACTGAGGCTGCTCTGTTGGTATGCCATCTGTTCCTGGTGATTAATTTCACCAGGCAGATTTTGGTTAGAACTGAATATGATTCGTCTTTGTGGATTGTAACAGTTCTATTGGATGTAATCTGTTCCTGGTGATTTATGCTTCCCAATTGATTTGAGTGCAGTGCAAAATTTGGAGTTCATCTTCTTCCCTATGCATTGATCTTTTTCACATTTTGTATAGTCTGTGTATAGCCTCTATCTTTTTAATTTTATCATGGTCTTGTATTATGCCCTCTTCTGACGTAGGCATCCCCACCCTTGATTTGAATTTCTCCTTGAATTCCTGGATTTGTGAAGAGGTCACTGTTCTTTCTTTTGTTGTTGTTGTTGTTGTTGGTTTTTTTTTTCTGCTTGATAATGTACAGTGCGCCCGCTCCATAGTAGCTTCCACTTACACGTAAGCCGCACTGCAATAAGTGAATGGCATGCACACCCGTGGCAAGCACACGCTGTACCACCACAAGCACAAGCCCCATTCAACTGAATAGGGCTTGAGTTTACGCCGCCTTTGCCTTACGCGGGGAGGGATCTGGAACGGATCCCCGCATAAAGCAGGCTGCACTGTATTCTCATTGACTCTAAATTACATCAATAGGAGTATAGTGTCTAGATCAAGAGAAGTAATAGTACTACTCTATTCTGTTTTGGTCAGACCTCACCTCACCTGGCTTACTGTGATGTCCAGCTCTGGACATCACAATTCAAGAAGGATATTGACAACTGGGATTGTCGAAAGGAGAGGATCAAATGTTGAAGGTCTGGAACCTGCTTTTGAGGACCAGATTATAGAGTTGGAGAAGAGAAGTTTCTTAACCTCTTCGTTATATTAAGAGTTACGTATGAATGATGCAAGCTTGTTTTATGCTGCTCCAGAGACTCGGACACAGACCAATGGATTCAAACTACAGAAAAAGAGATTCCATCTCGACACTGGGGGTAAAAAACATCCTGACAGCAAAAGCTGTCCAACGTGAATATGCTGCTTCAGAGTGTGGTAGAGTCCTCCTCTTTGAAGGTTTTAAAAGAATCTGTATGACCATCTGTTGGGAGTACTTTACCATTCCTCCCCCTGTTCTACTTGATGCACCCAACCCAAACATCAAGACTGGCTGTATGGAGAAGGACTAAGGATGTATCTGCGACTGAGGCAGGGTGGACAGGACTGGCCAAGGTTGCCCAGGAACATCTGTCCGTCCACTACCTGCATTCCAAGCTCCGGGAAAAACTGAAATGGGCAAAATATATAGGGACATGGTCACATTGAAAAGATAACATCACACAGAAAGTGGTTGTGATGGGACTTTCCTTATACGCCTGAGCTTCCTTACCTCTTTTCCACAGAAGGCCCTAGTCACTGACATCTGCCCTGCCTTTAATACTATTCCCAAGTGATAAGAGCTGGGTCCTAAGTGTCCTCCCCAAACCATTCAGTATTTTAGGTAGCATGCTTGCCGTGTTTATCATGTATAGCAGTGGTCCTCAAACGTGCCTTTAGCGCCCTTGGACTTCAGCCTAAGACATGTTGGCTAATAGTCTGGATTCAGGGGCTGAAGTCCAAATCCCTAAAGAGCATAGTTTGGGGAGCACTGGCTTACAGACTTTACTCAGAGACAAATACAGAACTTTATTAAATAACATTAAGTTAGAAAGTATCTAGGTAGGTTACTTCCAAGTTGGTGTGATACTTTAACATATGGACCTCCTTCAGTGATTCCCTCTCTGTCAGAATCCTTGACTCTCACTGACTCCCTCACAATCCTTATCTGACTCTCACTGAAGAATCTCTCAGATGCTCACTCCTGCTTTTATCACAGCCCTACAGCCCCCCCCCACTCACAGTCCTGCCTGAACTGTGCCTGACTTACTGCCAGAAAGCCAAGACTGCCTAGTATGCAGTCACAGAAATAATGCAATTTGACACTGCTTTATTGCTATGGCCCGTCCTATGAAATCTTGAGATTTCTAGTTTGTTGTGGCACCATAGTTCTCTAACAGAGAAAGATGAATATCTCACAAAACTAAAATCTCCCATAATTCATTGCATTCAGACATGACAGTTAAAGTGGTGTCAAACTGGATTATTTTCGGCAGTGCAGATTAGACAATAATCACAAAGCGCAAAGACTGACTTATGTGGTTATGTGGTTTCAGGACCTTTTTCTTCTGTCACGTCAGAGCTCACCCACAAGTGCATGTGGGACATGAAACTACCACTTTTTTGTCAACAGAACAACACAACCCATAGACCCCAGCAGCTGCTTGCCAGAAAGTGTAATGGATGGTGGATGACCTGGGCACACAGTACATAATTATCAGAACAGTAAACTTCAAGTTTCTGTGCAATGAGTCTTGTACGATGAACCAGAACAAAGCTTTATTGAAGTCACAAATCCAGAAATCCACTATTCGGCATTTAAGGTGGAACTTCCCCCAAAAGCCAAACAGCATATTTATAAAATCCAACCAACAACTCCACCCCTCTACTTTGGCGCAAACTATAGCTCCCCTCCTATTATTCCCATGAGTTAATTCCCACCACACTAACCCCCTTTTCTAGCAGGCCAAGCTGTACCAAGCTATCCCAACCCCCCTTCACATTCCAAGCCACTGCAAAACAATTCCCAAGCACAGACCTACCAAGGTCAGCCACCTGCCCATATACCCAAGCACTACAGCAAAGCAGCAAACAAACACAACAGCACTCTAAGCACACTAACCCTAACCCATAATCTCACTACAATTGCACTATATTATTGACAGAAGCAACCAATTAGCCTTGGTTCTGACAGAATGGTTATACAGGATTCTGCCAGGTATGAGACCAACTTGTTACAGAATTGCAAAATATAAGGAAGAACAGTAAGGTGCTGATGGGGTGCTCTGGGAAGAGCCAGCAATTATTTTTAAATCGTTTAGATTAACTCTAAACTATAGCTCAGCAGCTTTTTAATTCGTTTTATATGTAGCATCTGGAATGCCTTTGGCACTGTAGCCATTTAGAAATGGCTGAATCAAACTGTTTCAGAACTCACACTCTCATAATAGTTGTAAGGTACCCCAAAGGCCATTAGACCAGACCCCCTGTCAACATAGGAATCTAGCAAAGCACCCATGAGAAGTGGCTGTGCAATCAAAATCTGCAACAAAAGACAGTTCAGCACCTTCTGAAATACAGTGCGCCCGCTATGATGTGGGTGCATTATACGCTGCTTCCAGCATACACTAAAAGCAGTGAAGGAGGAAGCGGCGCCATGCACTGAAAGGAGCCATGGCGCACGTGCCCCAACGCCTCCACGCTGCGAGCATGAGCCCCATTACTTTTAATGGGGCTCAAGCATATGCAGAATTTCTTTTACGCAAGGAGGGGGTGGAGGGACCTCTGTAGTCAACTCCACTTTCAAATAGGTCTTACAATCAGAAGATTCTATGGTCCTGGAGTCTCTTCTTGTAATTTGACCGATCGGGTTTAAATCCTATTCTCAGGAGCAGCCAAAAAAACCCCAAAAAACCCACTCCACCTATATGGCAGAACTTCAGATATTTAAAAATGGCTATCAAATTACAATTACTCTTCTTTTCTCCAGGCTGTAAATGTGCCCAGTTCACTCAATCTCCATAATATATATAATATAATATAATATAATATAACAGGCTCTACATAAATTCTTACACAGGTTGGTGACATAATGGGTACGTTACAAATGGTTTACTGCCACCAGTAATTCAGGAGCTACAGGAAATTATAGGTTCGCTATTTATGATTATGAAAACTAGAGATTCAGCATAAATCATATGATAATTAAACCCAACATTGTAAGCAAATAAGAAATCAAATATTGTATTGGACAAATAGAATAAGCA
Organism: Sceloporus undulatus; assembly: GCF_019175285.1. Classification (NCBI taxonomy): domain Eukaryota; kingdom Metazoa; phylum Chordata; class Lepidosauria; order Squamata; family Phrynosomatidae; genus Sceloporus; species Sceloporus undulatus. The sequence continues at coordinate 72,517,585 of NC_056527.1, read as the reverse complement.
GTGGTCATGATACAGGCTGTTGTCCCTACATTGTGCATCTACTTATGGAGGATATCTCAGAGCAGAAGAGCCAATTGCAATTTAAGAGTTAGAAGCTAATTAAGGAGTTTATTAGACAAGGGGAATTGGAATTAATCCGATGGCAACTGAATGCAATCATGGGGTTTAACATTATGTGTGTGAACTGCCACACAAAATTGGGGCAAGGCATGCTATTTTCGGGCAATGGGGAGCCAGTTTGAATGCAATGCAATTCCACGTAATTGCACGAAACTAGACTTTAAGTGAATGCGTTCTGCCCCACTCTTTTCATTTGAATTTAAGAGAAATTCCTCCCATTGATAAACCCAAATGAAGAACTACAGCGAAAGGGAATAAGCACATCCATTCATGGAAAGAAAATATCTCACTTTACAAAGTGGCATAACACCTGGAATGAGACTGCATTGTGGTAAGCCTAGGGTTGCCCATAGCACGCCCCCCCCGTGACAGCCACAGTTTTGGGGGGCCCCTCCCGGTCACGGTCCGGTTTGGGCCCCCACCCGTGCTGATCCCCGTTGGGGGCCCGCTCCGGCCATTGCCGCTGCCGCTAATGCGGCTTGCTGCGGGCCAACCCACCTCCTCCTCCAGTCTCGCCTTACCTCGCCAAGGCGAGGGCTTGAACACTGCCAGCCCAGGCTCGTAGGGGCAGTGGCAGGAGCGCGCTGTGCGGCGGCGGGAGGGAGTGGGGCAGGGAAACGAGCCCCATTCCGTTGGCCGCGCGGCTGCCGCGAGTCTGGGGCGGAAGACATGAGGGAGGGTGAGTGCGCGGGTTTGGTCGGCGCTGTTTTGGGGTGTCGTCGTCTACTCTCGTGTTTGTACCCTTCCGTTGCGCGTCTTCTGCGCATTTGCGTCCTCTTCTTTCATCTTCTCTTCCTCTCTTTTCTCCATTCCTCGTCTCTCCTCTCCGCTCTTCCCTCGTCTTTTTTCGTCTCTCTCAGCCTCTTATTTTTCCTCGTACTCTCTCTTCTCCCCTCATCTTTTCTCCTCTTCTTCTTCCTCCTCTGCTCCTTCCTCCCCTTCTTCCTCCTTTCCTCCCCTTTCTCTTTCTCTCCTCTCCTTTCTTCCCCTCTCTTCCTCCCCTTCTTCTTCCTCTCTACTTCCTCCTCTCTTCCTCTCCTTCTTCTCCTCTTCCTCCTCCTCTGCCTTTCCACTCTTCCTCCTCCCAATGCCCAACTGTGCTGTTGGATATGGGGAGGCAGGTTGGCCAGAAAGGAAGTCATTTCTGCCATCTGTCTAGGAACAATGTCAAAATGTCCTCCCTTTGATCAGCCTACGAAGAACATGCATTTATATAACACTTTTTAAAAACGCATCATTTTTTTTGCATGTCCTCCATTTTTACAAATATGTCCTACATTTGAAAACTTTTGTCCTACTTTTTGTCCTACATTTGTCCAGTTTCAAGTCCAGACTTATGGCAACCCTAGGTAAGCCAGGAATCATTTTAATATCTATTTTGAACTTGAATCTGTAAAGTGGATCATTTAATTTGAACATTAAGAATCCTTTTCCTGAAATCTGGGATGTACTCAGATAGACTGGCATGAGCAACTTCAGCAGATTCAGGGGGCAATATTTGGCCTTTCCAGGTACTGCACAGACTATCCAAAATTCCACCAACAGCCAAAAGAAGAACAGAAGTTGATGGAAGCCCACCTCTAGTTTTGAAAAAATGGACAAATGTTTATGTTCAATTGTGTGGGATGATGAATCGCTGCTCCTGGAGGCCTTTAGAAGAAGCAAATAATCGTTTTTTGCTTGAAAAGAGAGAGAGAAGTCAAAAATAATTTGGGGCTAGAAAAACAGACTTGGTGACTGCATGTATTCCCAAAACTACACTTTTGTATTGCCTGCTCCAGAAGTAGATGTTGCTGCTCTATCTGCACAAGACATAGTAGGAATGAAGTGACCTGTCATGAAGGAAGATTTGCCATTTGTCCTTATACATTGCAATAGTGTAATGAGTTGGTCTCATTTTGTAACTTTCACAATCATAAAAGAGCTTTCTGCCATTCTGAGAACTTACAGTAAAAAAATATGCATTTTAGAAGATCTGATTTTAGAATTAGAACCATTCCATAAACTGTTTGTATGAACTTGTAGTTTTTTCTCAGACCTGGAGGTGGAACTCTTGTCTGGTTTTTTTTTTTTTTTTGTTCTTGTTTTTTTGTTTTTGTTTTTTTGTTTGTTTTTGGTGTGTTTTTTTGGCGTTATCAGAAGTCTAGACATTACTGTGGACCTCAGTGGAATTTCCCATAAGCCCAAAGGTAAAAATTTTGGGCTGTGCCAAATATACAAAACAGAATCAAAGATTTGTTTCGTTATGAAAGTCTTGCATTGACCATACTAAACAATTTAAGAATGAAAGTTTTGAGGTTGGAATGAACAGTTTCCCTTATTTAAATGATGGATGGCAAATATTCTGTCATCCTGGTGATGTTGGATTGTAACCAACAGCTTTAGCCAGCATGGCCAGTGGTGAAGCATATTGGGAGCTGTAACACAACAACATCAGGAGACCCACACTTGGCCCATTCTGATTTATATCATAGGATCCATTAATTTTGCTGTCTACAATAACCATTTTTTCCTTCTGTCTTTACATAAGGCAGCTGGATAATACTTTGCTGAAACAGCAAAATATTGTCTTCCACTGTTTCAGGCTAGCACTGCTAGGTAGTTAATAGTTCAAGACAGAGATATCCACAACTCTAAACCAGCATCCATTAATTTTGTCATGCTTATATGCTTTTCAGTTTATTCTTTTCAATGTCCACTTTGTTATTGTTGTTATCCACCCTTGAGTCGATCTCGACTCATGGCAACGCTGTAGATCAGATATCTCCAAGATTCCCTATGCTCAACTGCTCTGCAAATTCATACCCATGACCACCCTAAATAGAGTCCATCGATGTAGCATGTGGCCTTTCTCTCTTTCTGCTTCCTTCTACCTTTCCTAGCATTATTGTTTTTTCCAATGAGTTGTGCCTCCTCATGGTGTGGCCAAAGTATGAGAGCTCAGTCTAGTCATCTTAGCTTTCAGAGAGTTTTCTGGTTTGATCTGCTCTAGGAGCCATTTGTTTGACTTCTTGGCTCTCTATGGTAACCTCAGCACTCTTCTCCAGCACCGCATCTCAAAGAGATATTCTGTGCTTGCCACTCTGCTTGGAAAAACATGCTGTGTGCACAGATTAGCACCTTCCTTCACCCCAGTTGTCTTCTCAAACCTAAAAGAGACAGGATTGTCAACAGAGATTGACTAACACTTGAAGGCCACACATAGCATCTATAGATGAGAGAATGTCACATTCCTATTTACTGAATGGCATGGGCACTCATGGCTGCAGTTGAGGTTGCCTCAACCCAAAATCTGTGGGTCCCAAATTTATGCCCCCCAATTCCCTCCACTGCCTTCTATATGATGGCCCAAAACTGATACTGGTCAAGGGAGAATGATCCTGATAAGCAAAGAGAAACCCTGCCAGCTGTCCTGCCTGCTATAAATTCTTGCAGTGTCCTTAATGGGCACAGTGAGAGATTACTGCTGTGCTGGAGGCAGAGAACAGTACCTTTTTCGAACTGGTCAGTTTTAGATCTCCTAATTGTGGTGACTATTCACTCTGTGTCAGTCTAACTGTAAGACCCTGACAGATGTGTTATGTCCTGAGGCCATCAGTTTGCTAACCCCGTGGGCCCTGCAAAATGCAATCAAAACTGCTGCCTAAAACAATGCATCTTCATGAGGTGATCTACAGAGTTCTTCCCATTGCCACTGAAAATGACATGGGTTCCCTCCTATTATGAGACTTGTCTTTTTTTGTATGTGTCACCACAAAAAACAGTGTTTTATGAATCTTGAAATTATTTGTGACATCCATGAAACCCTGAGCTTTAGCAAATAAAGAGTGGCAAGATTACACCTAATGTATTGTGGTGAATTGCCGATTGACCTCAAATGGAAACAAAAGTCCATAACATGCAAAATGGGAACTGGCCAGAATGGGAACAGGCAGAAACAGTCAAATTCACTAACTGCATGGATATAACAGGGCCAGGTACTAGGGGATAAAGAGAGACAAATTGTGCTTATAGTCTCACACCACTATGTTTCCACAACATCATCTTTGGGACCTTCCTGGCTTCAGGTGGAAGTAATCTGAACTGTTCCATCTGTTTACAAGTAAATTTCCTACTCCAGCCACATGGAGTCTGGTGAATAGTATGTTATAATGTAAACACTGGAACACGAAGGCATAAAACCTGTGGTGACTTAGATGTTAGGGAACTGATCACTTGGACCATACCCTGGTTATCACACTAAAAGTGCATGATGGAATTAGCAAATCCCTCTGTCCACAGCCACACAAAATGAGGTCAGACGTTACTCCTGCTGCCTCTCAACTCTGAAGCTATATTTCTGAGCACCACCTATAAAATATATCCCACAGTCAATGGATCCAGCTGCATCAGATGAAACCTGTAAAGTGTCCCTAAGTTTGAGTTCATAATGCCAGAATGAAAACCCTTTATACTACTCTAGGAAATCTAACCATATTTGCAAGTCCACCCTAATCTACTCTCTGAAACACAGCCTGTATTGTGGGATGCATAAAGAATGGCTCAGAGTCTTCAGGTAATCTGAGAGCTCGGAGGAGGTGGACATAGCCTGCGTGCATCATTCCAACTGGTACTTTCCCCCAAATAAAAAAAATAATCAAGATAGTGTACAACATCTCTATGCCTTGAGAACCATTTTAAGGCCCATGCAAGGAATGTACTAAACTTTTCAAATGCTGCCCAGGACACAGAGCACCCCATTGGCATGTCTCAGTCCATATAACAGATGCCTTTGGAAGAGAATCCCAGCAAGCCAAGATCCTCAAGGTGCACAGGAAGCAAGTGAAAGGCAGATCTGATATTGCATTTTGCCAGCTTAGCACCCACCCCAACTATGTGCACCATATGTACTCCAATATCAACATAGTGCTCTGGCATTACTGAATGGTTCACACTTGGTGATGAATAAAGCAAAATTTGCCAAGGGCTTTTTAAAGAACTACTCCCAGTGGGGAGACCCTCAAATTAGTCACTGGGAGAGTGTGCTTGTTGCTGAGGGGGTGGAGTTTCTGTGAATCACATCTATGAGACACAAGGGGTGGAGCTAGGGTCTTGGGTAAAAGTAACTATTGCTCTCTGGAGAGAGTGTTGTGAAGGAAACTGCAACTGCAACAAATGGAACCAAGAAAGTAAGACCTTGAAGTAACAAGTACATAAAACATCTCAACAAGTGAAACATTGTTCAAACCGTCTTTCAAATAATGTTTTATTATTGTTCATATACAGGCTTGTGTGGGACTTGAATAAGTAATCATGCTACTAACATTTACAAATAGGAAATTAGTTTCTTTTTTTCTTTTTCTTTTTTAGATTTTATTGCATTAAAAAGACCATACAAAAATCAAAATAAGATAAACACACTTATGTATCTACAACACATTCAACACAACACAGAACATGACATTAACAAAACAAAACAATGACCATCTCTATCATTTATAATCAACTTTTTTCTCTATTACAGTCAATCGAATCTAATATCTTACATTTAATTAACTTTCTTATTACCAAAACTTCCTTATCATCTTATCATCTTATTGTTTCATTATAATCTCAATAAATAAAAAGTTTCTCCTTTCTATATGGTCACAAAAACTGAAATAAGTGTTCTCACCAACCTCTACATTTTCAATTTAAACAAAAAGAAAGAAAGAAAATTTCTGTATAGGCTTCCTTATATACAATTTCAATTTCATTATGTATTTCCATTATACTTTGATTTTGATTTTTAATTGTAACATTCATCTACATTAAATTCCAGCCTTTTTTTCTTTCCAAATTCATGGAGGCATTCATGTCCATTCCTCTGTATTGACTCTACCTCTTAATTTTGCTGTGAGCAAATCCATAGTATTGCTTCTCTAATCTTAAATATCCACTCTTCCTTTGATGGGATACAATTAAGTTTCCAGTACTATGCATATAAAATCCTTGCTGTAATAATCATATATAAGATTATATGGCCATGTTATTTTTCTATTTTTCATCCAATCTATTAATCATATTTAACAGCAAGATTTGTGGATCCAGAATTAATTTTATCTGGAATATCTCATTTATTAGTTCTACTATGTTTTTCCAGTATTGTTTTGCTTTTTGACAGTACCACCACATGTGGACAAAGTTTCCTTCTTGCTTCTGACATTTCCAGCATTTTATCGACCTCTTCTTATATATCTTATTTAATTTGGAAGGAGTCACGTACCACTGGTTATACATCTTAATATAGTTCTCTTTGGTGCTGTACAGACGGGCCCTATGGGGTGCCGTCATTACATGCAAGGGGCGGTGCTTCCAGACGCAACTCGCCTCTCGCATGTGATGAAGGCGTCAAAATGGCAGTGCCCTGTACATATGGACACTGCCATTTTGACGTGATGGACGCCTAGAGTCCACACGTCCCGGCGCCTTTGTGATGCCGCAAGTGCGCCATTGGTGCCTTGCGGCATCACAACCGCACCACAGAAAGAACCCGCTTTTTGCAAACCTGGGCGGTCTGTATCCCGTCTTTATAATTTTGGCATAACATAAACTTATTAGCTTTTTTCCAAGAATATTCTCAGTCTTGCCGATATCTTGTGCCCACTTTATCATAATCTGTTTTACAGATTTGGATTCTAAGTCTCTCTTTTTTAGTAAACTATAGTATTTAGTAATATGTCCTCCTTCCTCATCAAGTATGATCTTATTATTCATTTTAGTGAACCCAAATACTTTATAATCATTCCTAAACTGTCCATTTAGCTGGTTATACTAAAACCAATTGATCTCTATTTTTCCTTCCTGTAACTGACTGTTAGGTTTTAGCACAACTTCATTTTTATTCTTTGTCATTGTAACATCCTTATATCTAATAAATTTTTCTGGTTTTTTCCTAGTCCGGTGGAAAAGAGCCTCCTGAGGGGATATCCACATAGGAATTTCTTGATAGAATTGTCCTTTGATTTTAAGCCACACTTTCAGTAAGGCCTTCCTTCAAAATCTTTGTTAACAGATGTTTTGTTAATTTCTTCTTCCAATCCTACCTTCTCCTGAGAACCTTCTATTTTCTGAATCCTGCAGAAAAAGAGATTCATCTCAACAAATTGTAACAACCTAAATTGATTTTGATTCATGTCCGTGTTAATCGGGAATTTCATGACCAAGCTCCTTCATTGGAAAATCTAAATTAGTTCTGCACAAGCAGAATTAGAACACATCTCCCCCTCATCTCCCGCAACCCATCTTTTAGCTAATGCACCTCCACACATGGCTATTTACTGGCTGGTGAAGAACAGGGGGCAGCAGACACATAGCCACAGGTATCCTCTACAATGGGAGGGGGTCTTCAGGAAATCCCAGAGGATGATGCCATTGTTATGTGCCCAGCTATAGCAATGTAACTGGATGCTTGTCGTCACCAACTTCATAGACTGGCATCTTGTTAGCTTAGTAACTAAGCTAACAAGATCATCATGTTGAAGGGTGAACTAATAATTTGACAAATTAATTTGCCTTATGCCACACCCTCCAATTGTCCTGCTTTGGCAGAGATATTTCCAGTTAATCCTCTGTTGTCCCAGTTTCTTAGCTGCCTTTAAAATATAGTTTCTCTTTCCTCCTACTACTTTGGAGGTTATTGCATTGCCCTTTTCAGTCCTTCCTCCCAAGATAGGTTCAGGATGAAAACATTTAAACAAGCCCCATTATAATGGTGGCACTTAATCTGTCCCCCCTTTCCAAAATCCTGGCTACATCCCTGAGGGAAGGATGAAAAAGGGCAGTGCAATAAACTCCTTTCTCTTTTTGTCCTCAGCTCACTTCAGTTGCTGCAACCTGAGTACAGCGTGCAAAGGTCTGCACTTAACTCAGTGTGGGGAGAAGAGAGGAAGGGTAGGATCTTGCCCTTCCCTGTAAGCTCAGGCAAAAGCAAATTGGTGCTTCCTCTCACAGCTTGTGTGTTCTTCCTCATTCATAACTTTTGCCATCTAGAAGACATTGTGATGTTTCTTGGCCACACACGTCCCAGTTTGCATTCGTGAAATATTGGTAGGTATGCCTGTGCCACCCACACACCTGCTCTAGATGGATAAGGAGCCTACAGAACAGCATGCCAAAGATTTCTATTCATGGAAGGGATCTGTTGGAGCCAAAGTATTGTGTTAGAGGGACAGAATCCTCACCTGGATAATAACTTTATGTTTGTTTATTTTTTGCTCTTTGCTGTGTATATCACTCTGAGGGCTATTTTTATAGAAATATGTATAGGTAGCAATATTTCTTTAGTATAATGGCATAATTGATTGGGAGAAGATCGTAAATATGTCTTAATTTTTGTTTGATGTTTGATTACTTTTTTTAAAGAAGAAATTTTGGCATTCTGATTTAAAATATTACAATTTGTATCTGTTGCCAGATTTTAAGATTATGACCATCAAAGCACTTTGTTTAAAGGTATGCAAACCAAACATCAGTCATTCTTCAATGAATATTTCATCTTAACCTAAAGATATGCATATGTTTTCTATTAGAACTATTTACATTTGAGAGAGATATAGCTTTGTTTTACAAAGAACTATTCCTGATCTTGACAGAAATGAACATTTCTAAGATCCTTGCAGTTTCTTCATATGCATTATTTTACTTTGACTGCATATTGAGTTTTGGTTAAAAATACAGGATATTGAACTAAGCAATTTTTGATAAAGAAGTGATGTATGTTTGAACTATGTGTAAGTTTAGAAGCATGAAGGGCTGTTGACAGCCATGCTAGAAACTTGTGTTTGCCTCTGAGAGTGTGCTTGTCATGGAACTGCAGTCAATCCTGACTATCTGACAGGTACACAGTCTAATGCATATGTTGTCAATCAATTCCTTTCACATTTCTTCATGTAAAACTGAAAAACAATCCATGAACAGTGCTCAGTCACAAGAAAAAGTAGCAAGGTGTGCGTTATGGTCAGTTCCTATGCAACATGCTCACCAGACATTCTGGATTTTAAGAAGTGAAAATTCAGATTCTGTGCATTTTCTTACTGTGGAAGAAGGGGGAGGGGAAAGGGGAGGAGACAGAAAGATATCAATCTATTTAGTTATCAGTCTGTTTAGATATCAATCTGAGAAGACTGTCAAAAATTCCAAAATGTAAATAAAGAAATAGAAACTGATTGTAGGTAACCACATGAGTTGGTGCATTTGTTGCCACCTTATGACAGGTAACAGACAGATTACTAAAAGCACAGTGATCTAGGGTACCAGAAATAAAGATAAGATGTAGGGATTCAGACTGCATAACTGATGCACTGAGTGGGCATCAGGAGAAAAGAAAATTGCTAAGCCAGGGCCTATAAATCAGACTGCTTTTCACCATGCCTCCATCATGGGAAGAGAAGAAATTGTGTTTACCTGGAAGGTGGAATCACCTCCAAACCTGTGCCAAAAGTTTTGCAATTGTTCTGCAATGTTTTGCAACAAAACTCTAATGTTGTGCAACAGTTCAAAAACTGAGATACAGACAATTCAGGGTTCAAAGGAAACAGCCCCCCCCCCAAAAAAAAAGTCAACCTTGCTTGATTGGCTCCAAACCTGTGCCAACGTTTTGCAATTGTTTCACAATGAAAATCATTTGTTCTGCAATACCCCACAAGTGCATAAAATATAACTTTAAAAGGGTCTCTTATCCCAAATCCCACCAGATTCCTTGGAGTGTAGTGGAGTCTCCCTGCTTTGAGGTCTTTAAACAGAGGCTGGATGGCCATCTGTCAGGGATGCTTTGACTGAGAGTTCCTGCATGACAGAATGGGGTTGGGCTGGATGACCCTTGTGGTCTTTTCCAACTCTATGATTCTATGATTCTAGTTTGATCCATTTTACAATCACTTTGTAGCATTTTGCAGGAAAAGCAGTCTCAAAAATTCATCACTGTAACCCCAGTCTTCCTCTTCTTCCTTTCTTGTCAAGGAAGAGGTAGTGGAGTTTCCTAATGTTCAGTCCACACTTTCTGAACCTGTTTTTTGTTGTTGTTGTTGTTGTTGTTGTTGTTGTTGTTGTTGTTGTTGTTGTTTATCTTCTGATGTCAGAGAAAAGAGGTGTTGATCAATTGATTCTTCTGCTTACTGATTTCCTCACATCAGCTGGTTGTAAGTGATTATATTAGCATAAGATCAGTTCAGCAGGCACAAGCAGCTTCTGCTGATTCCTAACCAATAGCAAACACATCACTGAGGCGTTTATCACACGGAGGATATTGGAGCTCAGATCCGGGGTGACTTCAGGTCTAACAATGCGGATTCACGTCGTAATGTGAATGTTTTATCACACCTGGTTGCCCTTCCGTTACCCTTCCGAATTGAGAGAGAATCGAATCCAAGGCAAGTCATGTGATGCAGGTTCAGGCAAAGCAGAGTGACTGCACATTGTATTACTACACCAGTATATACCATGCAGATTCAACTTGATTCGAATTGGGACCCTTGTGCATGCTCAGTGGGGGTCTGAACGCATCCTGAACCTTTGCACTTCTGGGGCAAAGAAGGGAGCCTGGTTCCACTTTCACGTGAATGCTAGCCTCACCTGAATGACAGCTGCACCTTTCTTCCTCCCTTCTATTTTCCCATCCCTGGCAGCCAAATTCAAAGGGGTCCTCCGTGTCAGAGCCCCCATCCATTTCCACATCTACATCTATCCTCCTGTCATTCTCCTCATCTATTTCATCTACATCTCTCTTTCCCTTTGTAACAGTTGCCTTCTCTTAAATTGCATGCACACTGGGGAGATAATCCGGTTTAACTCCACTTTAACTGTCCTGGTTCAGTGCTATGGAATTCTGGAAACTGTAGTGTCCTGAGACATTGAGCCTTCTCTGCCAGAGAGCGCTGGTGCCTCAGCAAACTAATAACTTAAATAATAATAATAATAATAATAATAATTTAAAATTTATTATTATTATTATTATTATTATTATTATTATTAATTTTAAAATAAAATATTATTATTATTATGAGAGTTGGAGTTTGTTGTGGGGTCCTTGGTTCAAGGCAATGGAATTCTGGGAGTTCCATCTCTCCCTCCAGCCTGCTGTTTCTTTCCCTTCACACCTGTCATCTGGATCTACCCTCCATCCCTAGCCTCACATGAATGATAGGGAATGTCACCTATCTCTAAATACCCTCTGCTTCATCCAAATGTATCACCCACTGGCAAAATTATTGTTGTTGTTGTTGTTGTTGTTGTTGTTGTTTTGCATTGAAATAATTTTAATAATAATAATAATAATAGTAATAATAATAAATTTCTTTCACTGCATAATAATCATTGTAGAAACTGCAGTTCTACTTAGAAGTAAATCCCCTGGATCTGAAGGAGGTTGCATTTGTACTGGGAAATAATCTGTTTTGACTCCACTTTAACTGTCCTGGCTCAGTGCTATGGAATTCTGGGAACTTTAGTGTCCTGAGACATTGAGCCTTCTCTGCCAGAGAGCTCTGGTGCCTCAGCAAACTAATAACTTAAATTATTATTATTATTATTATTATTATTATTAAAATATTATTATTATTATTTTAAATTAATTAATTATGGGAGTTGGAGTTTGTTGTGGGGTCCTTGGCTTGAGGCTATGGAATTCTGGGAGTTCCATCTCTCCCTACAGCCTCCTGTTTCATTTCCTTCACATCTGTCATCTGGATTTAAATCTACTCTCCATCCCTTTCCAGTTTCATGTGAATGCTAGCTTCTGCATCTGCACTGGGAAATAATCCTTTCATTGGGTCATGTCCTCTGTTTTTTCTTGAACTTCCTCCACTTTTGTGGAGAGGACACCCCTGCTCACCATGGCCAGCAAAAGTGACTTTTTGGGGAAGGGGATCGTCCAACTTCAAACATCCCTGAGGGTCTGGGAGTGGGATCAGGGCTGTGTGTTATGCTCCTGCCTCCACCTTAGTCCCACTTTGGAGGACATCCTGCCCCCCACCCCCAAAGAGTCCTTTAGAAACTTTACTAACCCCACTCTCTGTCTCTTTGTCCCCGTTTCCCTCTCTCTCCCCCCCGATCTCCCCCCTCCTCGCCAGCATGTCTCCTGTCCACGTTAAAAACGTGAATGCATTAATTCAGGGGGGAGCACCAGAAGCAAATAGGGCAAAATTGCAGCACGGCATCATGGGAAATTTGCAACCCGGGGGTTTTGCGGTGGTGTACCAGAGCACAAGCAAAGTTGCATTCCACACCAGACCAATCCACAGTAAATTCGAAGCAAGCTTGAATGCGAATCCTGTAAACTCACTTTTTTAGCGAATTCTCCAAAATGAGGAGCCAGTAAGGATTCACTCCGGAAGCACTGCAGAAGCACCACGCAAGGAACTCCCATTGAAAGGAACCAGGTGTGATAATACATTAAAGTTATAACATGAATCCGCATTGTTGGATTCGCAGTCACCCGGGATCTGAGCTGGTAAAACCCTTTTTGATAAACGCCTGAGTTAGGCTTGCATTGTACCTGTATAGGAGCATGACTGCAATACTGTGTAAGGGCATGACTGCAGAGCGATGTACCTGGGATCATTTACAGAAAAATGATTTAAGAAGCTAAGGTATGTTTACATTGGAAAAGATTTAAAAGTGATATGATGCAGGCATTTTGCAGTATTTGAAAGAATGTCATATTGAACAGGGACTGCCCTTGTTATTTACTACTCTTCAAACCAGAACACAAACCAATGGAGGCAAATGTCAAGGAAAGATGTTTTACAAAAATATTAGGAAGACGTTGACTTTAAAAGCTGTTTGACAGCGGAATATACTGTCTTGGACTGATGGACTTTTCTTCTCTTGAAGGTTGGATGGGAAACTTTTTTTTAAGTGCTTTTGATGTGTACTCCAGGGAACACCTGTTACAATACCATAGGCTGCCAAAAAGTTAAATCAGTGGGTTTGAATTCAAATCAAGAGTAGTCTCACTAGAAAGCAAAATAACTATTGAAATGCAGTGGTTTTTGCTTAAGGAAACAATTTAAATATTTTCCCACATGTTTGTTTTAAGGTTTTGTACACCCATTATACTCCACATTTTTCCCTTTTGTGTTCCTTTGGCCTCATTCCCACTAACTTTTACACTGGTTTGCAAATCAGTATGAACCGGTTTAAGTGACCCTAGTTCACACTTGATCCGAATTGCTGAAGTGGTTTGGGGGGGGGGGGGCTGTGCTAGACCAATAGAATGTGCATCATTTTTATGCTCATTTTTTCCGAGTCTTTTTCAATAAAGCAATTTATTTTTCAATAAAGCGATTCAGCCCAGTGTGAACCAAGTGTGGATTCGAATCTGCTCCCTGTGACGTGGGTTAAGGTGGGCTTGTCCCTCTTCCCAAGTACCGGGGGGGGGGGGGGGGATCTGCCCAAATATGACTGTTGCAATGGCTGCAGCTGCCGACGCCACTTCCCTAACCACCATTTCTTCCTCCCAGGAGTTCCCATCCATACTCACTGAGGAGCCCCCTAAACACCCCCAGGTACCTCAAGGGACAAGCGGTTGCGAAGCACCGATGGTCTCGTGCAGGGATGGCCTCCCTCTCCCGGAGAAGGCCGGTGGTCCCCTTTGACAAGCCACTGCCGTTGCCACGTTCTGCAGCCGCCTGTCTCGCCTGTACCATGGAAGGTGAAGCAAGATCAGGCATGGGAAGGGAACTGCCACTGCTGCAGCCTTTTGCCATTCCTCAGGAAAAGGAGCTGCTTCGATCAGTGAAAATATCAGCACATATATAGTGTGAACCATGCTCTGCTGCTCAGCCAATTCATTGGTTTGGATCAGAAACCGAATAATCTGTAAGTGGTAATGACTCCTTTATATGCCATTACACAAATAAATAGGTGTTTATTTCAATTGAACTCTATAAAACATATAGTCTTGCCTTTACTGTATCATCAGTAAATTTGTGTGTAAATTTGCAGTGCTTTAGAAATAAATCTTGATAATAATAATAATAATAATAATAATAATCAGTGGAAATAATAAACATGCTGATATGAACTGAAGGCAGGTTTTAAAACAGCTGGAATTTGTAAAGAATTGTTCTAAGTTAATATCACTTCCTGTTTCTGTAGCTATAAACGTTTTCTTCAAGTTCTGTTTACAAAATTACCATTGGTTATGACATATTCGGATTGAACATGTCACAAAACAAAGCACACAAGCAAATCAATTCCTTTCATGAAGCATGTGCATGGTGGGGGGGGGGGACATGCTAGCCATGGCCCCAGTCCAAATTGAGCCCCCCCCCCCCGGAGTTAATTATGAATTTTATTCTTTAAAATACATAGGAAATCCTGGCCACTCTTTTTGAGAATTAGCTTAGTTCTGAGAACCAAAGTAATATCACTATGGGAAATCCTAGCAAGGAACTCTAGCTCATGAAACTAAAGGAAGATTTAAAAATGAGTAAAATCCTAATCTATACACCAGACATAACTGAAAGGAAAATAACATCTCACATATCTATAATCCTTTAAAAAAGGACTATAGCACACAGAATTCTGAAGCCAAAATGGCCAATGAGTATAATGGCTGCAGGATGCTCAGAGTTGTAAATCAGGGTTCCGTTTATATCCAGGCCAATATGGTTAGGACTGGAACATTAGGAAGTAAGCCACACTTAATGAAATGAACAGCACACTCTGAGAAGCACAGTGAAGCTTACTTCCAAGTTGTCATGCATACTTACCTTCACTACTTAGATATGAACTGCTGCGTAATGACCGAGAAGTCCCTCTGAATCCATACTTAGTGCTATGTAGGGACCAACTCTCTTGAAATCTAACGAGGCTTACTTGGAAGAGAAATCCTATTTTAAAAAATCATGAGGGATTTGAGTGCAGTCCCATATAGGGTTGCTTAGAAAGGAATGAAAATCCCATTAATTGGTTATGTTGGCTGGGGCTGATGGGAGATGTAGGCAATGAGCATGATCTGAAGGACCACCTCAGTTGCAATGAGGTATGCATACAATCTGGAATACCAAGGAGGAATTCAAACAAATAGACAGCATGTGTTGTGAGAAAATCAGAAAAGCTAAAGTGCAGAATAATAATTAATAATATGTTATTCTTATATACCACTATTTCTTTTTCAAGATCATAGCGGTGTACACGTTAAAAACTGTATAAAAACAGCAAAAACAGCATTAAAACATCAAATAACAATCTAAAAACAGATAATAAAACATCAACTCATAGGGGGAAAGCTTGACGGAAAAGGAAAGTTTTTAGCATCCTCTTAAATCCATCAAGGGATGAGGCTGTGCGGAGCTCGTCGGGCAGGGTATTCCATAATCTGGGGGCTGAGATTGAAAATGCCCTCTGTGTCGCACTATAATGAGCACTTGGAATAGACTAGAGATGTTTCCCACCCGACCTGAGAGTGCGGGGCGGATTGTACGGGGAGAGACGGTCCTCCAAGTACCCTGGGCCCAAGCCATTTAGGGCTTTATAGGTAATAACCAACACCTTGTATTGCACTTGGAAGCCAATGGGCAGCCAATGGAGGTCTTTCAATACAGGTGTTATATGACTGGCCCTGGAGCATCCAGTGACCAGTCTAGCAGCCATGTTCTGCACCAATTGTAGCTTCCGAGTTTGGTACAAGGGTTGCCCCATGTAGAGCGCATTACAGAAGTCCAAACGAGAGGTTACCAGAGCATGTACCACGGTTTCAAAGTCAGCCCGGCCCAGGTAGGGACGCAGCTGGCGTATCAGCTGAAGCTGAAAACAGGTGCTCCTGACTGTCGCATCCACCTGAGATGTGAGGTGGAGCGACAAGTCCAGGAGCACCCCCAGGCTGCGAACAGAGTCCTTCACAGGGAGCGTGACCCCATTCAGGACAGGTGGAACAATTTCCTTCCCCAGACCAGGAGAACCTATCACCAGTACTTCCGTTTTCTCCGGATTCAAACTGAGTCTGTTTTCCCTCATCCAGCCCATTACTGACTCCAGCAGGCATTTAGAAGAGAGATGCCCTCCTTAGACACTGCATTAGTCGGAGACACAGAGAAGACTATTTGGGTGTCATCAGCGTACTGTTAACACCGCGCCCCGTATCTCCGGATGATCTCTCCCAGCGGCTTCATGTAAATGTTGAATAGCATGGGGGACAAAATCGCCCCTTGAGGGACCCCAGATGTAAGGGCCCTCTTGTCGGAGCAACAGTCCCCCAGCTCCACCATCTGGAATCTACCCGAGAGTTAGGACCGGAACCACTGCAGAGCAGTGCCCCCGATACCCAACTCCCTCAGGCGATCCAGAAGGATACCATGGTCGATGGTATCGAAGGCCGCTGAGATGTCCAAGAGCACTAACAGGGACATGCTACCCCTGTCCATGCCCAGACGGAGGTCATCGACTAAATCGACCATGGCCATCTCAACTCCATAGCCTGCCCGGAAGCCAGTTTGAAATGGGTCCAGAAAATCAGTCTCCTCCAAGATCCCCTGGAGCTGGAAGGCAACTGCCCTCTCATAAGAATGAGCTTATGCTAGAGATTAAAAACAATAAAGGGGCTTTTTGGTTATGTCCATAGCAAAAGTAAAAACAAGGAAATGGTAGAGTCGCTGCTTGAAGAAGATAGCAAAATGCTAACAGAGACAAAGAAAAGGTAGAATTGCTTAAGACCTTCTTTGCCTCAATCTTTTCTGACAAGAACAATGCTCAACCTGGGGAACCTGAAGCAGAGGATGCAGTAGGGAAAATGCAGCACTGAATAGGTAAAGAGGTAGTACAGGAACACCTGACACTCTAAATGAATTCAAGTCTACAGATTTCATCAGGGTATTAAAAGAACTGGCAGAAGTAATATCAGAACCACTGGAAGTAATCTTTGAGAATTCCTGAAGCACATCTTTGAGAATTCCTGAAGCACATGAGAATCAGATCAGACTGGAGAACAGGACTCCATCAGACTGGAGGAGGGCAAATGTTGTCCCCTTCTTCAAAGGGGGCAAAAGAGGAGACAATCACCATGCAGTCACTCTGGCATCAATATCAGGAAAGATTTTAGAGCAGATCATGAAACAGACAGTCTGTAAGCACTTAGAAAAGAATATCATGATCACTAAAAGTCAACATGGATTTCTCAAAAACAAGTCATACCAGACTAATCTTATATATCTTTTTTTTATAGAGTTACAAGCTTGGTGGATGAAGGGAATGTTGTGGATACAATGGAAAAGAAAGAGAAACAAAAAAAATCAACAAAATTAATGAGGTAATAAAAGAAAAAGAAGAGGAATTAAAAAAGAGAAAGAAAAATGATTAGTAAAATTAAGGAAGGGGAAGAACTGATAAGGGATCAGGTGAAAATAAAAGTAGCCTTTTACAAATACTATTCACAGATTTATAAAAGACAAGAAATTGGAGAGAATCAGATAGCAATTTTTTTTAGAAAAAGTAGATATGACCACTATAGCAGAGGAACAGAAAATTATTTTAGATCAACCAATCACAAAAGATGAAATTAAACAAGTAATTAAAAAAATATTAAGAAAGGGGAAAGCTCCAGACCCGGACAGATTCTCAACAATATATTACAAGTTTTTAGAAGATCAATTAATAAGCCCATTACAAAAAGTGATGAATGCGATAAAAGAAAACAATTTCCCCAAAACATAAGAGGCCAATATACAACTTATCTTGAAACCCAACAAAGATAAGAAATGGTGAAAAATTATAGATCTATCTCACTGCTTAACACCGATTACAAAATCTTTTCTGCCATCTTATCAAATAGACTTTTAAAAATCCTTCATAATTGGATATGGGAAGAACAAAATGGTTTTCTGACTAAGAGACAATTAAGAATTAATGTAAAAACCGTGATGGATATAATTGAATTATTTAAAAATAGGAGTGACAGAGAATTGGTGATAATATTTGTTGACATGGAAAAATCATTCAATAAGATGAATTGAATGACAATATTGAATTTTTTAAAAAAATTAGGAATAGGGGGTAAATTCCAAAATTGGATCAGGTCAATATACAAAGAACCAGAAGCATATTTAATTGTAAATAAAGAAAAAAAAACCTATGGCATTAAAAGTACAGCAGGGAATAAGATAAGGATGCCAGTTATCCCCTCTGTTATTTATTATGATTATGGAAATGTTAATTAAAAGAGATGAGTACCTCTCAGTACAGTCAGTTATGACTAGACATACATATCAAGGGACCACCTTTACCTTTACATAACAAATAATTTCACAACTTTTGTTTGTCACATGTAAATAAATCATTCAAACTGGAAATATGCAGGTGATCCGAACATTCAAACATGGTTGCAAGGAGTTTTGGACTTAGCATTATATGAGAAATTGACTATGGACATAAGGATAATATTTATCAAAGGACAAAACAGACAGGACAGGTTTGTTGAAAAGAATGGTTCCAATTTATTGACTATTTGGACAACAAAGGTGGATTTTGGACACCTGTTACATCACCAAGGATTTTGGAAGGACCTGATGATACACTTGCCCTTTTGCTGGAATCTCTGATGACTCTCTTAATTGAGTACATAGCGAGATCTTGCAGCACCTTTGAGACTAACTGAATGAAATTGGCAGCATGAGTTTTCATAGACTGCAGTCTACTTCCTCTGATGATTTGGTGGAGTGGAAGCCAGGTACAGACATATATATGCCATTGGTATGTGAATATGTCAATTCAAATTACAAATCCTTTGTGTATGGTAATGAAGCTGAAGGTTCAATTTTAACTATGGTTATTAGAGCAGAAAGACATAAGAAACTGGTTTGCAAGTTTGGGCCAGGATTACTGATCAATGGGGTTCATGGAGGCCTCTCATTCATAGGGTTGCCATAAGTAAAACTAAAAAACAAACAAACAAACAAACAAATACATCTCAATAAATTTAGTAGAATTAATATCTGAGGAAATATAAAGAAGTTTTATCTAACTAGTGCTTAAATGTTTTTGTAAAAGACTGCTGTAATCAATGTCACTCGTTAATATTATTATTACTATGATTACCAGAGAAAATTGTTCACACTTGTCCGTTGAAATCAAAGGAACAAAATTGTAACAGGTTGATTTCAATAAGATTAAAGGACAATTAGCTTTCTGTGGATCAAGGGGAAAGTCTACTGTTAACATCTTAAATAAACATTTGTATTGTTTCTATGAGATTCACAACTGGGCTGAGCAAAATAAAAAAATGTTGTCTTCAAATCAATTCTTCTTAGAAGCATTGTTTTGTCCCAATTTAAATGTGAAAGAATGATACATTAAACCAACCAAGATGTGTCTCCAGTCTATAATGGTGCACAATGTGTGTGCACACATTTGATAGCAACAGCATATAATATATAGTTGCATCCATGGAAGCAAGAAATAGACTAGATCTTTATTTTAATTAAATAGTTAGGAGTCTGGGACACTTGATGATAAATTATATGACATGTAGAATGTGTTTGCTGTAAGCTGTTTAAATGTTTACCAATGGGCTAGCGTTCTGTTTGTTTGCAAAGAAATCAGATTAATTATTTTGCTACCAAATGTTCTCTGCAGCACACACTTTACTCTCAAAATTAGATGTTGTAAAAATACATTAGGAATTCCTAAGTCAATATTGACCTAATGCTTCTGCCACAGGTTTTAGACAAATATATGCACAGCCACTCTATGTATAATCCATGTGCACATAATTAACCATTTTTATGAATTTTCAGTTTACATACAATAATTACTTTTATTGTACTTTTGACCATCATTGAAAGTGCAAATAAAAGGACAGGTAGATATAAATGCATGTCTCTTATTTCCAGTAAAATGAATGAGGGAGCAGAAGGGTTTTATTGTGGGGACCTATTTGATGTGAAAAAAATACAAAAAATTAACTCCTCATAGAAAAGTGAGTGATAGCCAAGTAAGGCAACATGTCAGTCAAAAAAGAGTGTTTGCTGGGTTGCAATGAGCCAGTGAGAATTGCTAGCAGTGCTGTACCTCAAATCCTTATCTTAAATGCAGCTCTAAGTTTGCATCTTGTGTTCATGTACCATCCTAGCCTGTAGTATGCAATGCCAGGCTTGAAAATCCATTTATGTTTTCTAAAAATTTTTTAGAAGGCTTAGATCCAAGAACTGGTAGTTCGTGCAAAAGACATACAATTAAGAAATTTTAAATCCAGGAATTTCTTTTGAATACCTGAACGAAATGGAGGCTCCACATTACATAGGATCATCAAAATTATGTAAAACTACTTGCAGTCTTGTTCAGTGGAAAGAAAACCTTTGAAATTATTCATTTTTGAAGGGGGAGAGTGAAGTTTTATATTCCTAGACCCAAATGCAAAACATTCATCCAAGTGGATGGTCCCATGCCAAAATTTAAGGAACAACATGTCTGAGAAATGACCAAGTCCAAGAATTTGTGACTAGTAACCAGAATCAGCCTTACCTGTATTTTCAGCTAAAATTCCACTCTTGATTTTAGGCATATACAAATCACTCTTATTCCATCCTACAGGTGCTCTGGCTAAAGGCATAATAAATAAATAATAATAAAATCTTTATTTATATTTCCCACCTCTCCCCATGGATCGAGGCGGGAGCACAACGGCTAAAATCGGCATTACAATGCATAAATATCACAACTCACAATTTCATACAGTTATTGATTACCGGCCAATTATAAAGCAATATAAAAATTATTATTACAATTATCTGCTTTGCCCTCCACCAGGCAATATTATTATGACCACACATTGTAAATTTTTAAAAGCATTATTTCTGTGTGTACAACAGTGAGGAAAAAATTAGGATTGTCACATATTTCCCATGTAATAATAATAATAATAATAAAATTTATTTATATCCCACCTCTCTACAAAAAGCAATCGGGACAGCTTACAAAGTTAAAATATACAGTCCAAACCCTCAACCCACTCACCCCCCTTAAAATACAATTAAACAGTGTGGAATTAAAAACATAAAAACATACTTAAAGAAACAATACAATAACTGTGGTGAAGTCGGAGGTCAGCAGTTAGATTTTCCTTCCGATGTCTGGAGAACTATTCAGGAAAGGCCTGCCGGAAGGGATCCGTCTTTACAGCTTTTAAAAGCTGTTTAGAGTGGTAATATGACGGATCTCGTCCAGTAGGCCATTCCACAATCTGGGAGCAACAGCTGAGAAGGTCCTCTGGGAGGTCGTTGACAGCCTAGTTTTACAAGGCTGTAACAATTTTTTCCCTGAGGATCTAAGTGTGCGGGGAGGATTATATGGAAGGAGGCGGTCCTGAAGATAGGTTGGACCCAAGCCATTTAGGGCTTTAAAGGTGATAACCAACACCTTGTACTGGGCCCGGAAACTGATGGGCAGCCAGTGAAGTGATCTTAAGATTGGTGTTATATGGTCTCTTCTGGATGTACCAGAGACCAATCTGGCTGCCATATTCTGAACTAATTGAAGTTTCTGGACCAAGCACGAGGGTAGCCCCATGTAGAGTGTATTACAGAAATCAAGACGTGAGGTTACCAGCGCATGTACTGCGGTCTCAAGGTCCCTGATTTCCAGGAAAGGGCGCAGCTGGCGTATCAGCCGGAGCTGATAACAGGCACTCCTGACCGTCGCATTCACCTGATTTGTCATGTGAAGCAACTAATCTAGGAGCACCCCCAGACTGCGAACACAATCCTTTGAGGAGAGTGTGACCCCTTCTAGGACTGGAGGTTGTATCCCGATGCCTGGATTCAGAGCCGATACCGTAAGTACCTCCGTTTTGTCTGGATTCAGCTTCAATTTTTTCCCCTCATCCAATCCATTACTGCATTAAGACAGTCATTGAGAGGCGCGATGCCATCTGAAGTCACAGCTGAAGACCGAGACATGGAGAAATATATCTGGGTGTCATCAGCGTACTGATAACACCCCTCACCATACCTCCAGATGATCTCTCCCAGCGGCTTCATGTAAATGTTGAAAAGCATCCGGGACAGGATGGCGCCTTGAGGGACGCTACAATTAAGCTCCTTTCTTGCCGAGCAACTGTCCCTGAGCACCACCCTCTGGAATCTGCCCAAGAGGAAGGCACAGAACCACTGGAGCGCAGTGCCTCCTATTCCTAACCTTCTCAGGCGAGAGCTGTGAGATACCTGTGATATGCTATTAAATCTTAATCTAACATCATGATCCAGATTTAAAAATAGATAACCTGATTAAACAAATGACACACACAAATTTAAGAGGCGATGTGATAGCCCTGTTTAAGATACATTTTTAGCATATATTTATTCACAACAGATTCAACACTCCCATCTGTGGGAAACGTGAACATTTACATTTTGTACTTGATGTGCACCCCCAATGACCAATGACAGCAAGTGGTTCCTCTAATTGTTGGTTTCAAGAAATTCCCTTTCTTGAAGTGCTTCAACTCAGTGACATTTGAAAGCTTCATATAGTAATAGAATTGGAAAATACCACAAACCCCAGCCAAGCACTCCTGAGAGATAGCTGTACAGTCTCTGTATAATCACTGTCTATCTTTAAAAAAGAGGACTAGCCTCTGAGGCAGTTTATTCCACTCTTGAACAGTTCTTCCCATCCGAAAGTTCTTCCCAATATTTAGGTGTAATCTTTTTTTCTTGTAAATTGAATCCATTTCTTCGTGTTCATGTTCAAGTTCTGGTCTATGGAGTAGCAGAAGACAAGTTCACTCTATCTTCTACATCAGAATTTCTCAGACTTTCTGATGTGAGAGACCAGCAGTTATTCCTCCCCCCCTAAACTTCAAGGTACCAGTACCAAATTTGTGCCCATTAGCTGCAATTGTTTCAATCTTTCTTGGAAGGTCTCCAGGGACAGGCAGCAGATGGCTCAGGGATTAACACCAGTCCAAATACCACTACTTTGAGTAGTACTGTTCTGTGTATCATTCTTCCAGATATTAAAAAATGGCCCAGCTCAGCCATGTAAACCCACTAGGTAACCTTGGGCAAGTCACATGCTATCAGCCTTAAGGGGATAAGAATGACAAACCCTTCTGAAGAAATTTGCAAAGAAAACCCCATGATAGGTTCACTTTAGGGTCACCATATGTTGGAAACAACTTGAAGGCACACAACAACAAAAGCATATCACCTTTCAAACAGCTCTTCTCCAAGCTAAACATTTTTAACTGCTCTCAAGTCAGCCCTAACTCATGGTGATCCTGTGGATGAGATCTCTCCAAGCTCCCCTGTCCTCCATTGCTCTGTTTAGGTCCTGCAATTCATATTTGTGACCGCCTTAATTGAGTCTACTTTTCTAGCTTGCAGTCTTCCTCTCTAATTCCCTCCACCTTTTCTAGCATTCTTGCCTTTTCTGATGAGTCAGGCCTTCTCATGATGTGGCCAAAGTATGATAGGCTCAGTTTGATCATCTTGGCTTCCAAAGATATTTCAGGCTTGATCTGTTCAAATACCTATTCACTTGTCTTTTGGGCTGTCCATGGTATCCTTAGCACTCTTATTCAACACCACATCTCAAATGAATTGATTTTCTTCTTATCTGCTTTCTTCACTGTCCAGCTCTCACATCCATACATGGTAATGGGGAAAACAATGGCTTGGATTATTCAAACTGTAGTGCTCGTATACTCTTACACTTAAGGATTTTTACTAGCTCTTTGTGTTCATACCTACTTACAGCTTAAGGCATGGAATAAATTTGAATTGAGGCTGAAACAGATAGCCATATACGGGGCTGCTTGACACTGCCCCTTTGAGCACTGGATCAGGGTTGTAGCAACTACACAGTGCAGCTTCAATCCAGCTTTTTTCCAGTGCAAAAGAAGTGGCAAAATGCCACTTTTTTTTGCATTGAAAAAAGGGTGCCTTTTGCACTGTTGCTGCAACTATTCAGTGCTCCTGTGGTGTGTGGTGTCTAAGTGCTGTGCTACCAGAGTGCCAAAAAGCTGCCGCTGTGTAAATGGCCAGGCGGCTTTATGGCAGTTTTCTGCCAGCTTGAGGGCATGAATCATGCAGATGCCACATCCCCAAGCTGTCAGGAAGCCAGCTTCTTTTTTTTTTTTTTTTTTTTTTTTTGGCCAGTCTGTTCTGGCCATTAGTCTGCTATCCCATCCATAATTATTGGAAGAATCCTGCACTGAAATTGACCTTTTTAACTGGGTACTTTGGGTATCTATTTTAATTAGAGATGAAGAATGTTTATGGTAGGGAAAAATATTGCTATACCTGTAGACCCAAATATTTTCCTTTAACTTTACCTATTTTAGCAGGGGCAGATGTGAGAGTACTCCCTGCACATATTCAGAGATCATGCTTTCACCTGTTCACTGTTATTGTAAAGGGACCAATACATGAGCTAATAACATCACTCACAACATTAGAAGAACATTTACTTGCTCATCCTGCAACGTGCCATTCTATGCTGCCAATGCTACAGTACACACTACATTGGACAAAAAGGACAGTCTTTATGCAAGAAATTTCCAGTGCAAAAGAAGTTGCAAAATGCAGCTTCTTTTTGCATCAAAAAAGGTGACAG
>NC_056527.1:72471087-72492888 GCF_019175285.1 Sceloporus undulatus | reverse complement strand
TTATTATTATTATTATTATTATTATTATTATTATTATTATTATTATTATTTCTCAAGGCAGGGTACAACATGTTCAAATAAACAACACATTAAAAAACACATAAAACCAACAGTTAAAATACAGTACTACAAAACCATATAATACATTCGTTAAAGTGTTCCAATTAAAAAGCCATGATTTTAAATTGACTAGATAGACCTGCTTGAAGAGATGTGTCTTTAATGCTGTTTTAAAAGCACTCAGCATTTTCAGCTGTCGTATCTCCACCAGCAGGCCATTCCACAGTCTGGGCACAGCAGTTGAAAAAGTCCTCTGGGAAACCATTGCCAGTCTAGTCTTGGCTGGTTGGAGTAAACATTTCCTAGAGAATCAGCCTTACCTGTATTTTCAGTGTGTACAGGGTAGATTGTACAGGAGAAGGCAATCCTGTAGGTAACCTGGGCCCAAACCATGTAGGGTTTTAAAGATAATAACCAACACTTTTGTACTTTGCCCAGAAACTAATTGTTCCCAATAGCTCCATCCACCTGGATGTACCCATCATCAATCTAGCTGTCATATTCTGAACCAAGTGGAGTTTCCAGACTTCATAGCCCATAGCCCAATGTAGAGTGCATTGCATTAGAAATAGCAATCCTAAAAGAAACTTTCCTGGACATACAATAAGGTATTTAGAGGTCATAATCACTGAAAAAGCAAATTACAATGGAAGACTAGAAAGAATAATCGCTGAGTTGAATTTTATTCACAAATTCCAATCCATTACCAGAGGTGTGAACAAAGACAATGGCTTCATGGCACACTACATACACACATACATCAAGTCCTTCCTGATGCACATATAACGAAAGGAAACTTCTCAGGGGAGAGCTTTGAATCCAGGGAAACTGACCTTTGGTAAGCAGATTTCTTGCTTTTACACATCAACACTATCTGACCATTGTAAAGATCTGAAAGACCTGTATCACATCACTCAGTCCTTTGAAAATCTAGGGCAAGGGTCATGATTTGCACCTTTCTGCATACTATTACATTACATCCCACTCCTACAATTGTATAAATATGCTTTATACTTGAAGCATTAACATCACTGTACTGCATCTGAGAAATGGGTATATATCCACCACTTAAAGATACTGCCACATTTCTTTTTTTTCTTTCCCTACCACCTTCCTCCTCCCTTTTTTTACACTCATATAAAGTATACAGTTCCTTTTCAGCCCTCATCTCTTTGTAAAGTTAATGTTTTACAGGATCAGGGGAAAAAACATAATAGTTTTACCTTCTCTAGTCTGAAATGTGTACAATGTTGTTGATGGCTCTCTTTATAAAGCTGGATTTGTTTTCTATATGAAAACACAGCATGACATATAAATGCTTGTTTGGATTTTCCCCTTAGGTATATGTCCATCTATTCACATAACAGTAGATTAAATAATATGTTTGAGCCATCATTTCTTTAACATTTAGCAATCCTCCATCTAATATTGTTCCTATTTTATTGCCTAATAGTTAAATTCATCACTCTATGTAATTTTGTGCTTTCAGTACAGTTTATCAGAAGCTATTAATGAACTACCATTAAGACTGCATGGCTGCAGAGTGTAGCCGATGAAAGCTGCTGTGGGGGACCTGATTACAGACATTAAAATGGTGTGTATTGGCTTACTGCCGCTTCGCTGCAGGAAACCTTACTCGTAATTCCTTTGCATCTAGTCCCAGCAGGAGAAGATTGACAGGATTGAAGACCATGTCAACAGTGCTGCTGTGAATGTTGAAGAGGGAACCAAAAACTTGGGGAAGGTAGGGCTCTGCTCCTGCTGGCGAATCAATGGCACTCTGCCTCCCAGCAATCTTCTGTATTAACCCCATTGATCTGCCCATCTTTACTGTGAAGGAACCAGCAATTAAGGAAATAAGGAAGAAATGACACATAGGTAGGAGGGGGAGGGAGAGAAATCAATCTTTCTCATAATGTTCTGTCACATCTAAACTGCCAGAAAAGAACTTCTCTTGCCTAAAGCTTCATTATACAGATGCTCTGTTGCTGTTTTTAGTGGAATATCAGCAAAACCAATCAAAGGGTTAAATTACTGTCTCTCCATGAAATGAAACTGTGACAATGGCACATGCAGAGATCAAAACCCCAATAGTCAACAAGGGTCTGACTGCAATCCTAACATCTTCAAATAGAAAAAAAAACCCACTGGAAATAAGAGATTTTACTGCCAAGGAAATGAGTTTGCGAGTAGGGTGTAAGTTCTGGCTTTTGGATCCTGTCCCCTTCATAGATCAAACACCAACAAAATGCAGTTGGCACACTCTCCAGATTCTCACTCTACCTACTGGAAATGCCAATTTCATCCATTTTACCTTCTGCTAAAGAGCCAGAGAAACACTTACAGTAATTGTTTTTTTGTAGGATTTTCGGGCTGTGTAGCCATGTTCTAGTGCTAATCTGTGTATTGTTCTGTTGTTGATGGCAGGGCTTCTAGCAGTCCCAACAGATAGCCATTTAGCCTCTGTTTAAAAACCTCCAAAGAAGGAGACTCTGAGGCTGTGCAGACCAGTGAGAAATGCCAACGTGGGGGCAGAGTCAGGGCATAGCGTCCTCAGACTCCTCACAACACAAGCCCAACTCCAACCCCCAGAGCGTTCAGATGCTGTGCACTACTCCACACTGCGCAAGGTGTCAAAGGAGCGCCATATAGCCATGGCAACGTGACTATGGCACCCTTTCAAGGATGCAAAAAGGAGCCGCTTGAAAAAATACCCTCGAAAGGCCGTGAGGTTGCCATGACCTCGATCTGTCTAAGAAAGAGGCTGAACATACAGACCCTCTATCACACTCCAGGGAGTGTGTTCCATCATTGGACAGCTATTATTGTCAGGAAGTTCCTGCTAATGTTTAGGTGGAATCTCTTTTCCTGTGGCTTGAATCCATTGCTGGTCCTGTTCTCTGGAGCAGCACAAAACAAGCTTGCTTCAACTTCAATATGACATCCCTTCAAATATTTAAAAAGGGCTATCATATCAACTCTTAACCTTCTCTTCTCCAGTCTAAACACATCCTGTTCCCAAAGTCTCTTGTCATAGGACATGGTTTCCAGCCCCTTTACCATTTTAGGCACTGTCATCTGGACATGCCCCAGCTTGTCCACATCCATTTTGAATTGTGGTGCCCAGAACTGAACACAGTATTCCAGGTGAGACAAGACCAAAGCAGAATACAGTGGCATTATTACTTCCCTTGATCTAGACATTATACTTCTATTGATACAGCCTAGAATCACATTGTCCTTTTTAGCTGCCACATGACACTGTTGACTCATGTTCTACTTGTGGTTGAACCCTTTCACGTGTACCATTGTTAAGCCAGACATCCCCCATTTTATATCTATGCATCTCAATTTTTTTGCCCTAAGTGTCGTACTTTGTATTTCTCTGGTTGCAATTAATTTTGTTAGCTTTCTAATCTATTGAGGTCATTTTGAATTTTGATCTGGTCTTCTGGAGTGCTAGTTATTCCTCCTAATTTGGTGTCATCTGCTAATTTCATAAGCATGCCCTCTATTCCTTCATCCAAGTCATTGATAAAGATGTTGAATAGCACTGGGCTCAGGACAGAACCCTGTGGCACCCCACTGGTCACTTCTTTCCAAGAAGAAGAGGAGCCATTGGTGAGCACCCTTTGGGTTCAGCCAGTCAACCAATTACAAATCCAAGTAACAACTGTATTGTCTAACGCACATTTTACTAGGTTGCTTGCCAGAATATCATGAGGGGGGAGACCTTGTCAAATCAAGATATGCTACATCCACAGCATTCGCTTCATCTACCGTGCTGGTAATTTTATCAAATAAAAAAGAGAGATAAGATTAGTCTGGTATAATTTGTTTTTGAATAACCCATGTTGACTTTTTGCAATTATGACATTCCTTTCAAAATGTATACAGACTCTGTTTAATGATCTGCTCTAGAATCTTTTCTGGTATTGATGTCATGCTAACCAGTCGATAATTGATTGGGTCCTCTTTTTCCCCCTTTTTTGAAGATGGGAATGGTGTTTGCCCTCCTCCAGTCTGCTGGGTCTTCTCCTCTTCCCCAGGAGTCCTCAAAGATTATTACCAATGGTTCTGATATTACATTTGCCAGTTCTTTTAATACCCTTGGATATAGTTCATCTGGTCCTGGAGACTTTAATTCTTTTAGAGTATTCCTGTACTATCTCTTTACTTATTCTGTGCTGCATTTCCCCTATTGGATACTCTGTTACATTTTCCTCAGGTTGAGCACCCTTCTCCCTTTTTAGAAGACTGAGGCAAACAAGGTGCTCTGCCTTTTCTCTGTCCCTTGTTAGCATTTTGCCATCTTCTCCACACAGTGACTCCACCATTTCCTTCTTCTTCCTTTTGCTTTGGACATAATTAAAAAAGCCCCTTTAATTGTTCTTAACCACTCTAGCATACCTGAGCTCATTCTATGCTTTAGCTTGTTTGAGTTTACCCTTAACACATGCTACTGTTTCTTTGAATTCCTCTTTGATGATGTGCCCCCTTTTTCCATTTTTTAGACATGTCCCTTTTAAAACTTAGCACAGTTTAAAGTTCTTTAATCATCCATCCTGGTTTCTTGAGATGCCTCTCATTATTCCTCCTCATAGAAACTTTTGAAATTATGCCTTCAGTATCTCTCTTTTATGAAACTCCCATCCGTCCAGAACTCCCTTCTCTTTTACTATTCCTGACCATGGAATCACAACCAGTATTTCCCTGAGTTTATTGAAATCAGCTTTCCTAAAATCTAGAACATGTGTCTGATTATGTTTCCCCTTCCCCAGTGTATAGCAAACTCCAGGAGAACATGATCACCCCCACCTAAGGATCCCACCCCTTGCACCACATTAACCAAGTCATCCCTGTTGGTTAGATTCAGATCTAAAATAGCTGATCCCTTGTTGCCTTTTCCACCTGTTGGATAATGAAATTGTCTTCCAGGCAAGTGAAGAATTTGCTGGACCCTTAAATTTTTAGCTGAATTTGACTTCGAGCAAAAATCACCTTTCGCTACTACACCTCTTCTTTCTGAGTGTGTAATCGTCTGTCATTAAAGGCATCATTTAATTCCTCAGTCTTATTGAGGGTCTATAGTAGATTCTCACAATAATATCCCTGTTGTTTCCCTTCCCTTCAATTTTTATCCAGATGCTCTCCACCTGGCTTCTAGGATTTAAGTCCTGAATCTCTTCACAGGTGCAAAAAATCCTTGGCATATAAGGCTACATCTCCTCCTTTCTTGTTTGGCCTATTTCTCTTTAAAAAGTTATACTCCTCTATCGCTACATTCCAATCATGCGACCCATCCAACCAGGTTTCAGTGATGCCTATTATATCATATTTGGTTTTGTTACCAACTTTGGTTTTAATACAATTTTGGGTACATGCGGTCTGTGCCCTGACTGACCCCAGAAAGGACCCGCCATTAACCCAAAAGCGAGGAGGCCACGTAGGCAACTCACCTTGCAGAGGTAGAGTTCCCAGACAAAGATGGAATTGGAAATTTTCCATAGGAAGTTTGGGAGTCACCAAACCAGAATCGCCACTGCTTACCCAAGTAAGACAATAGACTTGACTTCACACCTGATGAGCCAGTGATCAGCTTAACGACTTAGTAATCAAGTCAGATGCCCCTCCAAATTGTGTCCCGACCTAAATGCATTGTGCAACACATTACTTGCTCTCAGCTTAACAAAGCCCAAGCAGTCAACACCTTTGTCTAGCAAATATTTCTAGCCTCCAGCTACGTTTCGCCCTATAAAAACCCCGGGTTTTCAGACCCTCCTTGTGCTACCACCAGATTGCAAACTGGTCCACACCAGTTTGAGCTCTGCTCTTAGCTCCCACAGCCCTTTTCCCCGCTCTCCTGCGGCTGTGATCCAGTGTCCATCCAAGCTTCATCAGACTTCCTGGAGAAGACTTCTAAGGTAGTATTCCCTAGTGGTGCCTCTTTTCCTCAAACCTATCTTCCAAACTTACCCATCCCCTGCTGTAGCACTGAAGGTGTGTGTGTATGCTCCCCTTTTGCTGTGTGGTGTTCCCTGTGCTTCAATAAATGTTACCCTTTTAATTGGACCTAGTTGGTATCAGTGTCTCTTTCTCTTGGGGCTTGCTGATGACCTCTGGTATACACTGTTGGGACCCGATTCCGGCACGTGGTGTTGTTAGGGCCACCTCTCAGCTATATTTGAGCTAATTAAAATTCCTCTAATTAGATCCTTCCTAACAGTTTGCTGTTCTGGGAGTTCACATTTATCTGTGTTTGAGGGTAGAGATATCAAAGGCCATGGGACATCCTCCCTAGCTGCCTGTGTAAAGTTTTTTTCCCCTCCCTTCTTGGCTCCTTGCATTGTTATAGAGGGATTAAGATCACTCTATAACAGTTTGACTATTATCTTCAGCCCTTGATAGAATCATAGAATTGGAAGAGACCACTAGGGCCATCCAGTCCAACCCCCTGCCATGCAGGAAATCCAAATCAAAGCATCCCTGACAGATGGCCATCCAGCCTCTGTTTAAAGACCTCCAAGGAAGGAGACTCTATCACCCTCCGAGGGAGTGCATTCCACTGTCGAACAGCCCTTACTGTCAGGAAGTTCCTCCTAATGTTCAGGTAGAATCTCTTTTCCTGTAGCTTGCATCCATTGTTCCGGGTCCTGTTGTCTGGAGCAGCAGAAATCAAGCTTGCTCCCTCTTCAACATGACATCCTTTCAAATATTTAAACAGGGCGATTATATCACCTCTTAACCTTCTTTTCTCCAGGCTAAACATCCCCAGCTCCCTAAGTCGTTCCTCATAGGGCATGGTTTCCAGACCCTTCACCATTTTTGTCGCCCTCCTTTGGACACGCTCCAGTTTCTCAATGTCCTTTCTGAATTGTGGTGCCCAGAACTGGACACAATATTCTAGGTGGGGCTTGACCAAAGCAGAATACAGTGGCACTATGACTTCTCTTGATCTAGACACTATACTTCTATTGATGCAGCCTAAAATAGCATTGGCCTTTTTAGCTGCCGCATCACACTGTTCACTCATGTTCAACTTGTGGTCTACTTGGACTCCTAGATCCCTTTCACACGTAGTTTCATTCAGCCAGGTGTCACCCATCCTATATCTGTGCATTTTATTTTTCCGCCCTAAGTGCAATACCTTACATTTCTCCGTGTTGAATTTCATTTTGTTAGCTTTGGCCCAGCTTTCTAGTATATTCAGGTCATTTTGAATCTTGATCCTGTCCTCTGGGGTATTAGCTATACCCCCTAATTTGGTGTCATCTGCAAATTTGATAAGTATGCTTCCAATTCTGTCATCCAGGTCATTGATAAAGATGTTGAATAGCACTGGGCCCAGGACAGAGCCCTGTGGGACCCCACTGGTCACTTCTCTCCAGGATGAAAAGGAGCCATTGTTGAGCACCCTTTGGGTTCGGCCGGTCAACCAATTACTAATCCATTTAACAGTTCCTTTGTCTAGCCCACATTTTACCAGCTTGTTTGCAAGTATGTCATGGGAAACCTTGTCAAAGGCCTTACTGAAATCAAGATATACTATATCCACATGAACTCCTGCTCTCCAAAATACTTAAAGCTCTCCTGTTCAACTTTTTGTGAAACATTTTTTGAGAAATATTTGAGAAAAATGTTTCTGCCAACTGATGTGAGGTGCAACCCATCCCTTGCCAGATGTTCCCAGTCCTGAAACTGCAAACCATGGTCCTAGAATCCAAATCATTTTCAGTGGCACCATCTGCAGAGGCAGTTGTTCAACTCTGCTATTTTACTTTCTTTTCTTGGACCATGCCCTACAACTGGGAGAAGAGACGAGATGACAGCCTATAATAGTTTCCTACAGAGCCTCATAATCCCTTATGATATTTGGAAGGCTGTGCCTTGCAGTATCATTGGTCCCCCCATGGACCAAAAGGTCAGTAGGCTTGACAAGTCTTATCAACCTCATGGCTTTTTCTTTAGGGAAACACACACACACACACACACACACACACACACACACACATTTTATTATTAAAAATGTTACATACAGAAAACAAAAAACACAAAAACGTGCACTTCCTGGTTTCTTGGGCTTCTCTAAGGTACTACTAAACTACTATTTTTCTACTAAGTTCTTTTTCCATTTTCCACCTTGTTCCATTAAATTCTATCTGTCTTCATTCTTTTGTGCTATAATGTCCTTCTTATTTTGATATACATACATACATACATACATACATTTTATTCATTCTGGTACATTTTTTTAGAAAAATCGAAAGGGAGAACTAAAAGAATGAGAGTAGAAATAAAAAAAGTCACAACTTAATCTATATACTTCCAACATTTGTTACATTATACACTATTATCTCAAAGTGTTCTAAATCTCAGACATTCTCTTTATAATCTGTATCATTTCTTTAATCTGCCAATAAAGCTAAATGTAACTCTTCCTTTTTCTCCTTCTGCATATAATCTTTCTATACCTCCCATTCAATATAGAAATCTTCCATGGAGGATTTATTTATCATATTTGGCCATTTGGCCATTTGATAAATATCCATCATTTTAACTCTCCATTCTTGTATTTCTGGGATTTCCAACTTTTTCCAATGTTTAGCATATAATGGTCTTACGGCAATGATTGCATAAAATAGTACTTTTTATTTTTGTTTTCCAATTGTACGTTGTCTGTCAAATTCAAAAGATATATTTTGGCATTAGGTCTTTCTTTCAAATTAAATATTTTCCTTAATTCCCTATGAATATTTTTCCAAAATAATTTAGCCTTCGGACAGTTCCACCACATATGAAAATACATTCCCACCTCTTTTCCACATTTCCAGCATATATTTCTATTATTCTTAAACATTTTAGATAGATTGTAGGGAGTCAGCTACCATCTGTACATTGATTTGTATATGTTCTCTCTTAATTCTACACATGCTGTTTGTTTGATTTTCGGTTTCTACAGCTCCTCCCATTCATCAAATTGAATTACTTCCTTCAAATCCTTTGCCCATTTTATCATAAATTCCTTCACCATTTCATCTTCCAATTCAAACCTTAATATCAATTTATATATTTTAGAAATGTGTTTGGTTGGGCCCTTTATTATTTTTTTCCAATTCAGGTTCAGCTGGTCCAATCCCTACTCCTTTTAAATCTAACAAAAACCTTTTCTTTATTTGCAAATACGCAAACCAATTGCAATTGTATCCTTGCGCCAACAATTCTTCCTGCGACTTCATCACCCTACTATTTTTCTCAACTTTTGTGATTTCTTCATATACTACCCAATCATTTTTCTTATATTCTTCCCTTATAAACATGGCTTGATTAGTTGATGCCCATAACAGGATTTTTGATCACCATCTACCCTTCTATTTAGACCAAATTCTCATCAGATTTTTCCTAATACAGTGATTATTAAAGTTACCATCAATTTTGGTTTTTTCATAAAACAGATAACCACATAATCCAAATTTTAAATTTATCTTTTCCAAATTCAGGGTTCTCATTTCCTAATCTAATCCAGTCTAATATCCAATCAAATACACACGCATAATAATACCAGTTTAGGTTAGGCAATGCAAGACGGCCTCTATCAGTTGCATCATATAAAATTTTCATCTTTACTCTTGGGTTTTTAGTTATTCCAAATAAATTTGGACAAATCCCTCTCCCAATTTTTGAAAATTGTATCATTCGATATGATAGGTAAACTTTGGAATAAAAAAATCAATTTGGGTAAGACTGATATCTTCAGAATGGCAATCTTACCTAACCATGATATATTTAATTTTTGCCATCTTTCCAAATCCCTCTTTATGGTCTTCCATACCTTAACATAATTATTCTGAAATAAATCTGCATTTTTCGTTGTTATATTAATCCCAAGATATTTTACTGATTTACTATTTTGAAATCCAGTTTTTTCTTTTAGGATATTAATCTTTTCTCTGGACATATTCATAGTTAACATTGTAGTTTTATCCTTATTAATTTTATATCCTGCTACCTTCCCAAACTTCTTGAATGTCTTCAAAATAATGTCATTACTTTCAATTGGATTTGCTATTATTAAAATTAGATCATCTGCATATGCTTTTAATTTAAATCCCTCTATTAATTGATTATCTCTAATATTATTTAACAATATTTCCATAATTAGAATAAATAATAAAGGAGCCAATGGACAGCCTTGTCTCACCCCCTTATATATTGTACAGGTATCCATTCTCTCTATTAATCCAAATTCTTGCCTCCTGATTCTTGTATATCGTCTCTATCCAATTTTGAAAATTATTACCCACTTCTAATCTTTTTAATACCTCAAACATGAATTGCCAATAAATATTATTGAATGCTTTCTCTGCATCTATAAATATCATTGTCAATTTTTATATATGTTTTCTTCATGAATTTCAATCTTATATTATTTTTTATCATTCTTTTTGGGAGAAAGCCATTCTGGTCCGAATTAATCCAATCACATAAAATCCTTTTCAAACTTGTCTGCCAATATTGATACAAATAGTTTATAGTCAGAATTCAATAATAAAATTGGTCTATAATTTTTAGTCAATTTTAAATCTTTTCCTTCTTTTGGTATCAATGTTATGTCAGATTGTGTCCATGTTTGAGATATTCTCCCTTTGCCAATTTCGTTCATTATCTGTAATAACGGTACACTTAAATTTTATTGACACGTTTTATAATATTAATTTGAGAAGCCATCTGGTCCAGGGGTTTTTGCATTTTTACTTTTGCCTATTGCATCCATTAATTCTTCTGTTGTTATTGATTTATTCAGCATTTCTCTTTGTGCCTCTGTAAATTTATTTAATTTTTGTGAGTCCAAATATTTTATTATTTTAGATTTTTTAATTTTTGGATCCTTGAACAATTCCCTATAATAGTCTAGAAATATTTTTTAAATTTTATTTGGGTTTGTTTTGAAAGCTTCCCCTTCTTTAATTACTGAAATTAATCAATTTGATTTTTCTTTCCTAATTTGATATTCCAATAATTTCCCTGTTTTATTTGCAGATTCAAAATGACATTGCTTCAAAAAAATTAATTTTCTCTCCATCTCCTCCCCTAGTACTACCGATATCTGCTTTTGGACATACTTTATTTCTTGTAGAATCTTAAAATTTTTTGGTTATTTTTTCAATAATTCTTTCTTTCTAATTCTTTATGTACAGTCTGCCCTTCTTATATGCAGATTTGCCTTCCGTGGATTTGAAGTTGCATGCACACCGCCATTGGGGACAAAAGTCCCTGGCTTACCCTCCCCTTTCCTTCCCTCCCTTCCTGCCTCCCTCCTTCCCTCCCTCCCTTTCCCCACTTACCTTGTTCATCGCCGTCGCCTTGGCCTCCGAGTCACTGTTACCAGCGGCGGTGGTGGTGGCGAGGAGGCATGGCCCTCGACCTCCACAGGAAGGCAGGGCGGCGCTGGACGCCAAAGGGCCTCTAGGCAGCCAACCGGCCCTTCTGCAGAGGCTGCATCTGTGAGGAGGCTGGCCTGGAGGCCAGGCTTCGGCCTCCGGGTGGCTGCCTAGAGGCCTTTTGGCATCCAGCACCGCCTGGCCTTCCCGTGGAGGCAGCGGTGAGGCCGGGCTGCAGGACAGGCTACCTGCTTTGCCCTTGCATTCTCCCTATAATCTGCTGCCAAGGTTGATAATTCTGCCCTAAGTATGCGCTAGTGCATTCAATTAATCATAACAGAGACAGACATTTATCTGTATGTCACTGTTCTGGCTTGCCCTCTTCCAAGCAAGAGGAACTCGTAAACTAGAGCTGCGGAATATGTGACTTTTCCAGATGTTGTTGGACTACAGCCTCGTTATCCTTGGCCATAGGCCATGATAGCTGAAATTGATGGGAGATAAAGCTGAACAGCAGTTGCAGGGCAATATTTTTCTCTGTTGAAGCCTGTGCAAGTGGGATCCTAATAAGAGAAGGAGCAACAACAAACTACCAATCAAATTTTAATTCAGACAAATAGTGTGTCAGTTATCAGAAGATTGGGAGCTGCTGGGCTGGATCTAAAAGTTCATGAACACAAAATCATTTGATCCAGTGGATGTTCTCAGAAACACTGTTTGGAATTCAATACTTTATTGACTGACTTACTGATTGTATTTAGTTCCCCTCCAGCCCTCTGTTGTACTGACTAGAGAATTTCTCTTCTGGTTCAGCATGGATGAGGATTGAAAGGAGAAAAGAGAATCAGCAAATTCACACATGCCTCTGTTTGTTTGTCGCAGTCTCTGCAAATATACCCAGGTGAAATTAAGAGCTTAGAAATGGCAAGAGTAACAAAATCAAATATCTACCGACTTGAATTTAGATTTGGTCATGGTTAACTTTAAGTCTTACTACTTTCAATAGACCTACTTTAGGCATGACTAAATAGGGATGCAACCCATCCTATAAATATTTGATATAAATTGCTTATGAGAACTTTACGCAAGCCTTGCTGATACTTAAACTGTCAAAACCACCAGTGAGTTTAAAATCACAATTGAACTGTTTTTAATGTAAATAATGAACTCCCTCACATATACAATGTTTGTGAGAGAAAGGAAAAGAAATGAATGAAGCTTCTGGACTTTAATTCTAGGTATAACCTTTCCTATAGGTTTTCAGCTAAATCCAAATTATTAAATTCTGGAAATGCTGTTGTGTAGACCCTTACCTGTGGAGCAGCAAGTGATTCTGTATATTTACCCACTAATTTGTAAGGCACCAGTTATTTATGCACCAGTTGGAAGGGAAATATTGCCAAGCAAAAGGATGGGGAAAGCACATCAGTACAGGCTCATGCTCATAAACAGTATCTCTCTTTTCTTTCTTTTATGGGCTGCAAATACAAGTTGGCATCTGTAGCAGATGCACTCATAGCTGTAATGGGGGGCATTGGATTCCTTGAAGGTTTCAAAGTGGCAGGCATTGCAGCTGCACCTGGTGGTGGTGCATTGGGCTTCATAGGTGAAAGATGCAGGAAGATAAAACAAAGGATGATTGAGTCTCTCTCCTCCAGCTGCCTAGACCACCCAAGATGAAGTAACTGAGAATACAACTTAATGGGAGACTCCACAGGCTCTAATGGAATTATATTTCCAAACCTGATGTCCTATTTTAATACAAAAAATCTTATTATAATCAGTTTTAAGCAGTTAGTAACACTTATACTTCCAAGATCAAACATCTCAAAGAGTTAGCCATTGTCATAGTTGTTTTAAAAAGTAACTGTTTCCCCATTTCTCAAATGTGATTTAAAATGTTAGTTATTTTGAAAAAACCTGAATGTTACAAGTCACGGTACTATGGGCAAAACAGATTTGTTACATGTCCATCTTGGCATCACCTCAGTGCCCATAGCAGAACATGAATTTGCAGCACAAGCTAACATTAAATCATATGGTATTCCCTCTCCATCATGTAGTGAGGTCACACAACTGTATAAATAACTTTTAAAAGTATTTAAGGGTGAAACCTCTCATCAAACAAACTGATCAATAGGGCTTTTTAAAAAAAAGACTGTATGCTAAAATATGTCAAACCTATCCATTTCCAACAGGCTTTGCCTCAATGACACTGGTTTTCAAATCAGCCAGGGATAGAATAATAGAATCATAGAGTTGGAAGAGACAGCAAGGGCCATCCAGTCCAACCCCCTGCCTTGCAGGAAATTTCAGGTAAGAAAAATGTATTGCCTTAACTAACAGGCAACTTTTAAAATTTTAGTTCTGGAAAATGGATTAATGAAGCATGAAGTTATGTCCAGAAACAAGATAACAGCATTCATGAACATCCCGCAATATCTCTTCTATCTAAGGTGGTTATTCTGTGTGTATAACTGCCCTCTGGATGATCCAGACTTATGGCAACCCTATGATTGAAACATCTCCAGGAGACTCTATCCTCAACAGCTCTGCTGAAGTCTTGAAGACTCAGGACTGTGGCTTCCCTGATTGAGTCTATCCATCTGGAATGTAGTCTTCCTCTTGCATACCCAGGTGCCTATATCAAAGGATGCCCCATTTGTGCCCAGGCCAAATGGGGGGGGGGGGGCAGGCAAACCCAGAGGATTGTTATAGCTGCTGCCAACTCCAGCAACACCTTGGTCTCACATAGCCATGGGCTTTTTCTGGACTTACCAGAAAGTCAGGGTCAGAACATGATTTGGGGGGTCACAGATCTGTTTTCCAAGCAGGTGCACTTTGTGGGTTGTATGTCTCTGCCTATGGCTGCACAACTGGTGGATCTCTTCATAGCCCATGTGTATAGACTCCATGGACTGCCTTCCAGAATTGCTAGCATATTATATACAGTATGTCACCTTAGTATCTGTGAATATTATGCAGCTCTTTCGGAGTTGATGCCTTATTAATATTGTTATATGTCCCATATCTCTGTCCGATAATCTACAATTAGTTTCCACTCTTGTTCTAATTTTTGTGTTATTATTGACTAGATGTGTTAGTTTGTCCATTTCTCTCATTTCATGAGCTTTTTGGAGCCAGTCATCTAAAAGAGGAGCATCTTCCCCCTTCCATTTTCTGAGTACAGTGCCCCCGCATCATACGCAGAGGCACTATACGCGGCTTTCAGCATATGCTGAAAGCCATCCGGGAGCATGCAGGGTGCAAGGGGCAGCACATCCCAATAAAAGTAATGGGGTGTGCGCCCATGGTGCGCGTGCCGCCATGCCGCCATGCCATGCACGCCCCCTTTTTTTTTCAGGGGGGCGGGAGAATACGGGGGTTTTTTAGGGGGGGGGGGGGGTTCCAGAACGGATCCCCCACATAACTAAAGGGTGCACTGTATACAGTAACTATTCTAGCAGATTTTACTAGGCAGAGTAATATTCTCCAATATCAAATCTCTTCCTCTTGATTTAATATTGAAGCTATATGGAGCAGATATAATTTTGGGCTGAGTGACAGATGTGTTTTGAGCATTTTTTTGTATTATCATATGTATTTTCGCCTATAATTTCTTTATTCAATCCGAATGAATTGACCAGATTTTTAGTAATGTCTTTCTAATAGGATGGCTTTTAAATTATTAATTTTCATCTTGTTATACCTTATAAATGAGTGCAACCCATATTTTAAATTTATTCCTTCTAGATTTAGTAATTTTTTAATTTTTTATTTCATCCATTCTTCAAGCCATACTAGTCCACAATCATACTAGTCCACAAACCTGATGACATAGCCCAAGTTTGGGTAGTGCACATCCCACTTTAGAATCTATAGCGTGGGACAGACCATCCAAAAAGGACGGTCTCCCGGCACCTGGTTTTGGTCCGCAGGGAAGCCGCAGCCTCCAGACCGTGGGACTTCCCCACGGACCAAAAAGAACCCGCAAAAAGTGGGCTCTTCTTGCAACGCCATTATGACATCACAGTGTACAGGGCGCCACCATTTTGATGCCCTCATCACGTGCAAGGGGTGTCTAGAATCGCTGCCCCTTGCATGTGATGAGTGTCCTTTCGTGTCCATCTGGACTGGGCCTATGAGGCTTGACAGACCACCCCGAAAGGGTGGGCTGGAAGTGCCCGTTTTTGCTGCTGAGGGGCGGCGCAGCAGCCAAACCACGAGGTGTCCCTCCGCGGGTTCCTGTGGCAAACGCCATGAGTGCACTCTTTCAACATGTGAATACTGTGCGATGTTTGCATGATCATGGCAGCCCCGTGTGTACGGGGCCAAGCCATGATGGTGCTGCCACCACACACTAGGGTTCAGGAGCATGCGGTTGCACCATTCTCCTGAACTTTGATTTTGGCCCCAGGCTGCTGCAAAGCAGCAGTCTGTTCTGGGCCTATGTTTTCCATGTTATTCTGTTTTTTCCCCCATTCTCTGAAGATTTTTTTTATTGGTAATAATAAGCAAATTAAGGAATAGAAAAACTAGTTTGGGAAAAATTGAGAAGTTTCCCCTTGCTTTCATACTGCCAAAAGATAGAAGGGTTATGGGAGTCATTCAAGTTATTTGTGATGTCCTGTTGTAAGAGGGATAAATCTTCCACACTGTCAATCAAAGCAAGCAAGGATCTAGTTGTCTCTCCTTGCTATTTCAGTGTGTGAAGAGGTCTGGGTCCATCAGGAGGCAGAGAGAGTACTAACAGAACAGTAACAAACATGTTGTGAACCATGATTGGCTTGTCCATCAAGTGACCAGGATGCTGACCACATGGCTCATCCTGATCTTCACAATAGCCTGTGTTAATACAGTAGAAGAAGGGACAGAGAAAAGGTA
Source organism: Sceloporus undulatus (assembly GCF_019175285.1). Classification (NCBI taxonomy): domain Eukaryota; kingdom Metazoa; phylum Chordata; class Lepidosauria; order Squamata; family Phrynosomatidae; genus Sceloporus; species Sceloporus undulatus. The sequence continues at coordinate 72,476,566 of NC_056527.1, read as the reverse complement.
GAACTACTCAACATTTTCTTTGCCTCAGTCTTCTCACAAAAGGAAAAGGGTGATCAAACTGAGGAAAATGGAGCAGAGGACACAATAGAGGAAAATCCTATAAGAGGTAGTACAGGAATATCTGGCTAATCTAAATGAATATGAATCTACAGGACCAGATGAACTACATGCAAGGGTATTAAAAGAACTGGTAAATGTAAGCTCGGAGCTATTGGCAATGATCTTTGAGAATTCCTGGAGAACAGGAGAAGTCCCAGCAGACTGGGGAAGGGCAAATGCTATCCCAGTTTTAAAAAAAGGGGGTGGGGTGGAATTGGTCAGTTAGTCTGACATCAATACCAGGAAAGATTCTGGAGCAGATCATTAAACTGAGAGTATGTGAAGATTTAGAAGAGAATGCCGTAATCACAAAAAGTCAACACAGGTTTCTCAAAAACAAGTCATTCCAGACTAACCTGATCTCTCTCTCTCTCTCTTAAATAAAATTATCAATTTGATAGATGAATGGAATGTGGTAGACATAACATATCTTGATTTCAGTAAGGCCTTTACAAGGTTGCCTATGATATTCTTGCAAACAAGCTAGTAAAATATGGGCTAACCAATGCAACTGTTAGATGGATTTATAATTTGTTGAACCCAAAGGGTGCGCAGCAATGGCTCCTCTTCATCTTGGAAAGAAGTGACCAGTGGGGTGCCACAGCGTTCTGTCTTGGGCCCAGTGCTATTCAATATCTTTACAGGGACATGGATTAAGAATAGGGGCCATGCTTATCAAATTTGCAGATGACACAAAATTTGGAGGAACAGCTAATACCCCAGAGGACAGGATGAAAATTCAAAATGACCTAAATAGATTAGAAAGCTGAGCCAAAGCTAACTAAATTAAATTCAACATGGAGAAATGAAAGATACTGCACTTAGAGCAAAAATAAATGAAATGAAATGCATAGATATAGGATGGGGGACACCTGCCTTAATGAGAATACATGTGAAAGGAATCTAGGAGTCCTAGTAGACCCCAAATTGAAAATCATTAAACAGTGTGATGTTGCAGCTAAGAGGGCCAATATGATTCTAGGTTGCATCAATATAAGTATAGTGCCTAGATCAAGGGAAGTAATAATGGTACTTTATTCTGCTTTGGTCAGGCCTCACCTGGAATACTGTTTCTAGTTCTGGGCACCACAATTCAAAAAGGATGTTGATAAATTGGAGTGTGTCCAGAGGAAAGTGACCAAAATGGTGAAGGGTCTTGAAACCATGCCCTATGAGGAGAGATTTAAGGAGCTGGATATGTTGAGCCTAGAGAAGAGATGGTTAAGAGGCAATATGATAGCCCTGTGTAAGTATTTGAAGAGGGGTTGGGTTATATTGAGGATGGCTCAAATTTGTTTTCAGCTGCTCTAGAGAATAGGACCCAGAACAATGGATGCAAACTACAGGAAACGAGATTCCACCTAAACATTAGGAGGAACTTCCTGACAGTAAGAGTTGTTTGGCAGTGGAACACATTTGCTTAGCATGTGCTGTGTTACACTGTCCATGTCTTGTTCTGATGATGGACATTCATGGTGACACAGGGGCTGTGCCCCCATCCCTCCAGTGATGGTGAAATGGAGAAAGAGGTGACACAAATTCTGGATTTCTGCCGATGCCAGTTGCAATATTTGCAATTTAGTGGGTTACAGGCTGGAAGAACATTCTTGGGAAGACATTATGGCCATCTGTGTGCCCAACTTGGTTTTTCAGTTCCACCAGCGATATCCTGCCAAGCCTGGGCCTCTCTGTTCCTGTGAGGAATAGTGTTGTACTGTACTCACAGGACCCAGACTCAGATAGTGAGACAGAGTGGCAAGATGAGACAGAGGCCTGCCACTGAGACAGGGAACCATGCTAAAGAGACAGAAAGCAAAGAAAGGAAGGCGCGTTCTAGACGCGCAAAAAGTACGTACTAGGTATGTACTAGGGTTAGGAAAGGGCGTCCTTTCCAGATGCCCTAACTCTAGTACATACCTAGTATGTACACATTCTACATGGGAGCCGCCATTGGGACGTCACGACCGCGCCACCTCCAAACAGAGCGTGGAAGTGACGTCCTGGTGCCGCACAAGGGACGGAGCTCCTTCCACGTTTGTGGCGCTGGACGCAGCCTTTACATGGCTGTGCCAGCGTCACAAAAGGGGACCGAGCGGACCCTTTCTCTTTATCCCCGCCGCTGTCGGGTGTCCTTGGGGCGTGAAGCCCCAGGGACACCCCATTCCAGGCCGCAGGGAAACGGCCTTTTGCCACTTCCCCGTGGCCTGGAAAGTGGCGGATCAGGGCCTTAGAGGCTGCCACTGTGGCAGCTGAGGCCCCGATCCGGCAGGGAAAGGGGCGGGAACAGGCCGCCCCAAAAGGGTGGTCTGTAAACTGACTCTGTTAGTTTTGGAACAGCAAGACAGAGAGCTCCTAGTACCTACCAACAGGCCGTTGGAGACAGAGGGAAGATCAGTGTAGGTCAGAGTGTTTTAATGCCAGATGCTCATTAATCAGGGAACAGCCACATGCTGATAACTGACCATAAATTCCAGCACCTCACTCAGGCATCTTATTGCTCACAAACAACCTTTCTTGGTAGACGCAACGTTCCAGGCTCATGTTTCTGGTTTGTCTTGCCTGATAACCTCAGACCTTGCTCCATTTGGAGACTACACTTTTGAATCTCCCTTTGGACTGCCTGACCACTCTGCTACATCATCCTTGTTGGTGAGGCACCAGAATAAGACACCATCCCATTCAGACAAAAGAGATAATATATGGATTTGTAGACTAAAAATCTGATGCTACATGGCCTTGATGTAAGAAGGTAATACTAGCATCAACTAAGAATGCCGATAACATTGGGACTGTGCAGGGACGACCTGCAGCTGCCCCTTTTACAGCCACATTGGGGCCATGGCAACCGCATGCGACGGCCCTGATCTGGCCTTTGCGGGGTGCAAAAAGGAGTCATAAAATGTGGCTCATTTTTGCACTCTGCAAAGGGTGCGATAGCTGCGGCAGCACAGCTTTAAGGCGCTCCTTTGGTGCTGCATTGTGTGGAAGCAGTGCCAGAGAGTGCCGTGATATTGCGCGCCATGTGAAGCAGTGCATGGCATCACAGCACCCTGGGGGCAGAGTCGGGGCTTGTGTCATGTGGATGGCATGCCCCAACTCTGCCCCCAGGCTGACCTTAATGGCTGGTCTGCATAGGGCCATAGTGTTCTAAACTGCCACCCAACATGCAGCTAAGTTTCATCATACCAAGTTTTCCTCTTGGTATTTTTTAAAGTTCTGTTTGTTAATCGCTTCAATAAATATCTCCCTCTCTCCATTAACTGCATCCTTCTTGGAACCAAGACAAACCTGACAGAAATGTTGTTGGTTTCCTTCTTATTATCTCTCTCTCTCTCACACACACACACACACACACACTCTCTCTCTCTCTCTCTCTCTCTCAATATAAAAAAATAGTTGCAGTGTCTGTATCTGAATGACCCTTTGGGCTGTTGGAAACCTTTGGAGGAAGAACTGCTGCAGGCCAACATACCCTTCTTCTATATTACATGGAAAGGATAAACAAAGATAGTATTGGTCTATGCAGGCTGTGGCAATTAATTTACTGCTAATTGTATTCTTCAGCACCACAGAACTCAGCTGGATGCAATAATACAATAAGTGGAAAAGAATTCAGTTGACCTCTATTATACAGGTGCGGGCTGATCCTTCCTGTGATACCTTCTGTCATAATAATCTGTAATCCTCCTAAATACTAAGCCAAGTTTTTGTCTACACAAGATACTTGCAAGATTTTATGCAGGATCAGGTACTTGCTTTAGAGAAATACTTAAAGCCAAAATCATTATTCTTCCTCACATTTTATAAAAGAATCCAAAACCAGTAAATTTATTTCACTATTTACAGTTGGTATATTTTGCTAACACCACTGATTGAAGTTGATTTAGTTACTATTTTACCCCATTTTTTATACAAGATGAAATGGGGTGCTAATTCATCAATATACATACAAATATTATACAGTTCTAGAGCCATCTTGCTATTCATGGATTTTATCATGGACCAATTGGATAAAATCCAGTGAATAGTAAGAGCTACACAGTATTTTTAAAGTTGTATTCCAACACAGTTAATGATTTTATTATGGTCTTAGAAAAGTCCAGTTGTAATGTATAATGTGAATTTTTAAAAAAAAAAAGAAGATAAAATTTCTAGAAGTAAACATAGTGGGAATGGGGCAAACTGTATATTTAGTTGTGATCCTTACATCGTTGTGAGCCAAATCCTGGAGATAATTCTCTTAAGAAATGTTTACAACACTAACTCCTTTACTTAGGGCCACACTTTATTACAAAGCCATGCCACTAGAACTAAGAACTTCACATTTATAGAGCAGTCAAGTTATATGTGGAATACATACTGAATCCAGAGACATGCCACAATAAAGCGTAAATGTTATATGAAAATTATATTAAAAATAGTTTACAAAACTACTTGCTTTGCCTAGATTAGAACAACAGTTAGGAAGACCAGTTGAATACCCCTGCTCTATTTTAGCCTTCACAAAATGGATGGCTTTCAACATTAAACATTGCTTCAAAGGAACAAGGGTAGTTATTTTCAAGAGCACTGTCATGGCAAGTCAACCTTGATGTCCTAGAGATTCCAATACCCAATTTCTCACCTGAAGTATGAAGCACTATAAGTCTTGTGATTTGAGACTCTGCCACTGACCAGATGCTATCATGGAACAGATAATCAAGAGCAATTTTTTTGGAAGCTGCATATTCTCTCTACTCTTGATTTTAATATAAAAAATAAGGATAGGTTGCTGCCCACTCACATTAGGTTAATAAGTGAGGAACATTTTTTTAAAGTGTGAAAGAACAGATTTCAGCCGCATCATTACCCATCTACAAACGAGAGAAAGATTTCTTCAAATATTGTTTTTGGGATAGTCAGGAGTGCTACTGTTGAAGAGTGACTATCCCCTTCTATGCAAAATGTACATCTAGGGAATGAAACAGTATTACAGTCATCCCTCCTTATCCACACATTCATAGAATCATAGAGTTGGAAGAGATCGCAAGGACCATCCAGTCCAATCCCCTGCCATGCAGGAAATCCAAATCAAAGTATCCCCGACAGATGGCCATCCAGCCTCTGCTTAAAGACTTCCAAGGAGGGAAACTCCACTACACTCCGAGGAAGTGTGTTCCACTGTCGAACAGTCCTGTCAGGAAGTTCTTCCTAATGTTGAGGTGGAATCTCTTTTCCTGTAGCATGCATCCATTGCTCCAGGTCCTAGTCTCTGGAGCAGCAAAAAACAAGTCAGCTCACACCTCAGTATGACATCCCTTCAAGTATTTAAACAGGGCTATCATATCACCTCTTAACCTTCTCTTCTCCAGGCTAAACATCCTGAACTCCTTAAGTCGTT
>NC_056527.1:72433108-72471077 GCF_019175285.1 Sceloporus undulatus | reverse complement strand
CCTCATAGGACATGGTTTCCAGACCTTTCACCATTTTAGTCGCCCTCATTTGGAAATGTTCCAGTTTTTCAACATCCTTTTAAAATTGTGGTGCCCAGAACTGGACGCAATATTCCAGGTGGGGCCTGAGCAGAGCAGAATAGAGTGGCACTATTACTTCCCTTGATCTAGACACTATACTTCTATTGATGCAGCCTAAAGTTGCATTGACCTTGTTAGCTGCCACATCACACTGTTGACTCATGTTCAACTTGTGGTCTACTTGGACTCCCAGATCCCTTTCCCACGTAGTCTCGTTCAGCCAGGTGTCCCCCATCCTATATTTGTGCATTTTATTTTTCCACCCCAAGTGTAGTACCTTACATTTCTCCGTGTTGACGTTCATTTTGTTAGCTGTGGCCCAACTTTCTAGTCTATTCAGGTCATTTTGAACTTTGGGGTGTTAGCTACTCCTCCCAATTTGGTATCATCTGTAAATTTGATAAGTATGCTCTCAATTCTGTCATCCAAGTCATTGATAAAGATGTTGAATAGCACTGGGCCCAGGACAGAACCCTGTAGGACCCCACCGGTCACTTCTCTCCAGGATGAAAAAGAGCCATTGTTGAGCACCCTTTGGATTCGGCCAGTCAACCATTTACAAATCCATGTAACAGTTATGTTGTCTAATCCACATTTCATTAGCTTGTTTGCAAGAATGTCATGGGGAACCCTGTCAAAAGACCCACATCATCCACGACCTCCTTGTGGATGAGGAAGCCGACCTGGCCTGTTTTACAGAGACCTGGCTGGGGGATGATAGTGTCATCACTTGGAATCAAACCCTCCCAGATGGGTACTCTGCCAGTGAGCAGGTAAGGGAAAGTGGGCGAGGGGACCAGGATACCTATCCAGAAAACTGACCACTTCGAGTGTATGTACCTCAGCCTGAAAACCAAGGATAGTATAGGGATTCTGTTAGTATACCGTCCACCCCATTGTCTAACAGACTCCCTATCCAAGTTGACACAGCTGGTCTCGAAGTTGTTGGAGTCGCCCAGATTTATAATTCTGGGCGACTTCAACATCCCACTCGAGACCAGTTTAACAGGTGCAGCTCGGGAGTTCATGGATTCCATGACAGGCATGGGCCTATCCCAATTGGTTTCTGGGCCAACACATTGTGCAGGTCATACCCTTGATGCGGTCTTCAGTACGGAGCAGGAATATCTGTGGGCGGAGGTAACTAGTACCACCGCACTGTCGTGGACGGATCATTTCCTGGTCAAGGCTGAACTAAGAGCCACAGTCTGCCCTGTCGGGGGTGGAGGACCCATTAGAATGGTCCACCCTCGAAGGTTAATGGAACCAGTTGGATTCCAGAAAGCCTTAGAGGGTTCCTTGGTTGGTAATGCTGGTGATTCTGTCGAAGCTTTGGTTAATACCTGGAACACCGATATCGCCAAGGCCATTGTCACAATTGCTCCTAAGCGTCCTTTCCAACCCGCTCCTAATCGTAAATCATGGTATACTGAAGATCTGAGGAAAATGAAGCGGGTTGGACAACGACTAGAGCGTGACTGGCATGACACTCGACTCTTATCTGACAGAACTTGTCATAGGAAATTCCTTCATTCCTATAGAGAGGCGATACAGGCAGCGCAGAGATCTTTCTCCTCTGCACGTATTGCATCTGCAGAGTCCCATCCAGCAGAGCTGTTTAGGGTGGTTGGGGAACTGACACAGGTTACACCTGTGCAGAACCCTTTGCTTAACCCGACAACGGCCTGCTGTGATGTTTTTAACAACTACTTCACAGATAAAATCTCTCAGATAAAAGCCAACCTGGATGCCAGGATTGCACCAGAATCGACTGATGAGGTGTCCAGTGAACCCGTTGTTGAGGTTAAACTGGATCGGTTTGAGCTTGTGAATACCAATGACATGGACAAGATCCTTGGAAATGTGAAGAAGACGATGTCCCCTCAATCCCTGCTCATCATGGCTGGCCATCCAGGGGGGTGATGCCTTGATTGCATTTCTTAGAGATGTCATCAATGCATCCCTTAGGGAAGGTTGTGTTCCAACTTGCTTAAAAGAGGCAGTTGTTAGACTGCTCTTGAAAAAACCTTCCCTGGACCCCCTGGATATGAAGTACAGACCTGTATCCCATCTTCCATTTTTGAACAAGGTGATCGAGAGGGCTGTCGCCCTTCAACTCCAAGTCATCTTGGCGGAAACCGATTATCTAGACGCATTTCAAACCGGCTTCAGGACGGGATATGGGGTGGAGACTGCCATGGTTGCTCTGGCTGACGATCTTCGTCTAGGCATTGACAGAGGAAGCTTGACCCTGTTGGTGCTTCTAGACCTCTCAGCGGCCTTCGACACAATAGATCATGACATCCTCTTGGAACGTCTGGGAGAGTTAGGAATCGGTGGCACTGCACTCCAGTGGTTCCAGTCCTTCCTCTCTGGTAGATTCCAGAGGGTGATGCTCAGGGACAGTCACTCCTTGAAAACGGAGCTTAAATGTGGCGTCCCTCAAGGCGCCATACTGTCCCCGATGCGATTCAACATTTATATGAAGCCACTGAGAGAAATCATTCGCAGACATGAGGCAGGGTGTTATCAATATGCTGATGACACCCAAATATATTTCTCCATGCCCTGATCAGCAGCTATGACAACAAATGGCATTTCTGCCCTCAATCAGCGTCTTGAAGCCGTAATGGGCTGGATGAGGAAAAATAAACTCAGGCTGAATCCAGACAAAACGGAGGTCCTTACATTAGGAGCCCTCAAACCAGATATAAGGTTGCAACCTCCAGTCCTAGATGGGGTCACGCTCTCCACAAAGGACTGTATTCGCAGTCTGGGGGTGCTCTTAGATCCGTCGCTTCACATGAGAAATCAGGTGAATGTGACGATCAGGAGTGCCTGTTATCACCTTTGGCTGATACGCCAGCTGCGCCCTTTTCTGGAAGTAAAGGATCTAGAAACTGTTGTACATTCACTGGTAACTTCACGACTTGATTTCTGTAATGCGCTCTACATGGGGCTACCCTTGTGCCTAGTCCAGAAACTTCAACTAGTGCAAAATATGGCAGCCAGGCTGGTTGCTGGAAAAACTAGGAGTGACCGAATAACATTCATCCTAAAATCTCTTCACTGGCTGCCTATTAGTTTCCGGGCACAGTACAAGGTTTTGGTTATAACCTTTAAAGCCCTACATGGCTAAAAGTTTTATTTATTATTTTATTTATTACTGAAATCAAGATATATTATATCCACAGCATTCCCTTCACCTAACAAGCTGGTAATTTTATATATAAAAAAAGAGATTAGATTTGTCTGGCATGACTTCTTTCTCTGAAACCTGTGTTGACTTTTTGTGATTATGGCATTCCCTTATAAATATTCACAGACTCTCTCTTTAATGATTTGCCTTAGAATGTTTCCTGGTATTGATGTCAGACTAACTGGACGATAATTGTTGGGATCCTCTTTTTTCCCCTTTTTGAAGATGGGGACGTTTTCCTCCTCCAATCTGCTGGCGCTTCTCCTGTTCTCCAGGAGTTCTCAAAAATTATTGCCAAAGGCTCCAATATTACTTTTGTCAGTTCTTTTAACACCCTTGGATGTAGTTCAGCTGGTCCTGGAGATTTATATTCGTTTGGATTAACCAGATATTCCTGTACTATCTCTTTACTTATTCTGTGCTGAAATTTTCCTATTCTGTCCTCTGCTCCATTATCCTCAGGTTGAGCACCCTTTGTCTTTTCTGAGAACACTGAGGCAAAGAAAGTGTTGAGTAATTCTGCCTTTTGCCATCTTCTCCACGCAATGACCCTACCATTTTCTCCTTCTTCCTTTTGCTGTAGACATATCCAAAAAAGCCCTTTTTGTTGTTCTTAAACTCTCTAGCAAGCCTGAGTTCATTCTGCGCTTTAGCTTTTCTAACTTTATCCCTATTTGTTTGTACTCCTCTTTGGTGAACTCCTTTGAACTCCTCTTTTGTGAACATCCACAGCTTGAAACTATTCTAAAAAAGTAGAAATTCAAAATAGCAAACCTTGATTTTCTATTTTATATAAGGGACACCATTTTGTTGTGCCATTATATTTAATAGGACGAGCATCCATGAATTTTGGTATCCATGGGAGTTCCTGGAACCAAACCCCAGTGGATAACAAGGGCCCACTGTACTTCAAAATCATGAGTATCTTGAATTATTCAGTACATGCTAATAGCAGAAGATGCAGTTACAGTAATAATTCCCTATTAAATTTAGCAATATCCAGAATAACTAGAAACTGAGTAACTTTGACAATAATACTTTGATTAAAGATCAGAAGAAAACAGAAATGAGTGGATTTTTTCACAGAGCTTGGATAAGTTACTTCTTGGACAGGAAGATACTAGTGATTTCTAGGAAGGAATTACTTGACAGTGAGAGTGATTTGGCCAAGGAATCAATTGCCTAAAGGTTGTGGAGTCTCCTTCTCTGGATGTCTTCAAAAAGAAACTAGATAGCTACCTGCTAGGGATGCTTTAGCTGGAAATCCTGAATTGAGTTTGCAATGATTTGATCTGATGGTCCATAGGGCTCGTTCCAGCTCTGATTTCATAATTCAGCTATGAGTCCACAACCTCTTATGACCAGTGGACACTGGAAATTTTGAGAAAATGTCACAGGCACCATCCAAAAATGACTGTCGTGAAGATGTGTGAATTCATAAAACAGCATGATCAGACATAGCATACAACACCCATTTCACAGGAAACTTTTTGAGGTGATACCAAAAGTAACTTCTCCAAGAACTTAAGTCCTATATTCTACAGAAAAGAATAATACTTCCTCCAAATCACCCTGAAATTAATTCTAGTAAATATATTTTCCAAACAGAAAGACAAACCCTCAGATCGCAGACCATCCCCACCCCAATCACTGTAGGTTCTCCCTCCCAACTCCCTGCTTGCAGCTCTCAGCCAAACTTCCCAGGCAGAAAATAGCAAGGTTCCTTTTGCATTTCTTTTTTTCTTTGGAGGTTTCAGTAGTAGGTCGAGCACAATTGCAAATTAAGTGGCTAGTAGCCATCTATTATTTTTATTTGTTAAGACTACATGAGGATCTAGAGGCATCCTGGAGAAAACATGAGAAGAAAACAAAAGAGCACAATGGAAGGCTTGAAGGCAGGTGCTCCATTTGGCAGGCAGAAAAGGCAACACAATTTTTATTTTAAAAAATTAGGAGGGGCAGAGTACCTTGGCAGGCACTTGTGACACATCTGTAGGTACATTAGTAGCTGGGGCACCATACTGAGGACTCCCATGTTAGTGATAAGCAGTGTAGTGGTAATACCTAAAGGCTCTCTCCAAAAGAAGTCAACAGACTTTAACAGGGTAAAAACAGCTAAACATAAGAAAGCATGAAGTGTTTCATTTTGCAACAAGAAAGACAACTTCACACACACACACACACACACACACACACACATTGAGAGGGCCTAAGCTAGCAGTGACTGACCAGGAAAGGGTGTAGGGGCCTCTGTGGCTCTATCAAATAATCAATCCAGCATTTACATGTTATAAAAGAGTAAATAAATTACATAGCACGGATTATTTGAAAAAAGAGAAAATTGGATCACTAGTATCAATTATCATAATGACCCATATGAATCCTGATTCAACCAGATCTGCAAGAGGATATAGTAGAACTAGAAAAGACACAGAAAAAGGCAACTAAAACGAGCAAAGGGTAAGAACAATTCCACTATGAGGAAAGCATGCAATACTGGTGACTTTTAAGCTTAGAAAAAGGTAACCAAGGAAGGCATACAAGAGAAAATCAACTTCTGACAGCAGATAGGAAGAAATTTTATAATTCTCTAAGTTTATAAGAATTGCTAGTGTTAGATCATTTTATTAGTTGCTCATCAAAAATTCTGCACACACAAAATTTCCACTAGGAAAAAAAATCCATTTAGTGTGATTCTATCATGTTTATCTGTAAGCCTTTAACAGTGGCTCTACATTTCTCTGGATTTTAAATTAGTTTCATCGTTATTTAGATATAGTAGCTATTCGGATAAGGAGTGCATGTGTAAATTACAAGGCTAATTTTAAATGGAAATCATTTCTGTTCTACTCATCCATATTCCCAATTCCTATGTTCATACTTAGGATACACACAGAATGTCTAGATGCTGGTTCAGATATATATTGTCTCCCTATGCACGAATCCCTATAGAAAATGTATACAGTGGGACCTTGTTACACATGGAAGATCCATTCCAGACCCCCCCCCCCCCAGTGTAGGGTTACCATTAGTCCCAAAAAACTGTGAAAGTCCTGGTTTTAAGGCTTGTGAAAATCTCCCAGACAGTTGCAGCTCCATGTCCTGGTTTCATCATGTCAAAATTGCTGCCTTGTGTGCCACTGCCACATCAACTGGTGGGTGTGATCTCATGCGGACTCTGCTAGGTTGCAACAATAGCAGCAGCAATTGCAACAGTGTCCTCTGTGGGTGGCATGCTTCCCCACTTGGCCTCACTCCATCTTAGTGCTGTCAAGGCAGAGAAGACATGAAAGAGAAGAAGGAGGAGATCTCCCCTCAGCAGCGCCATCTTCACCTTCCTTCCTTCCTTCCAGGCTGCCCTTAGCCAGGAGGAGCTGAGCCCCAGGTGACTCCCTTCCTGCTTCGCCTTCCCTGCTGCAGCCATGGAGGAGGGTCTGCTGAGTGAGGAGGAACCCCTTTCTTTCCAGCCTCTCCCTGAAAAGGAGGGTTGGGGTTGGGATCAGGTGATCCTCCTTCTCCTCTCAGGGGACCACAGGTCCTACTCACCACAAAAAAGGATGAGGCACTGCAAAATGGAGGGCATCCAAAGGAAAAAATGGAGGACAATATACAAAATGAAAGCTAAAATCTCTCATAGAAATGTGAATGCATGCTTCTTAGTCAGGCTTGGAATGCAGAACGTTTTGGGATTCCTCCTGGAGAGGAAATAAAAGCTAAGCGCACTTATATCAATGTAAATTCAGGCTTCTTAGTCATGCTCAAAATGGAGGAGCTTTTGGAATTCTGCCTGGAGAGAAAGTCAAAATGCAAGACATGTCCTGGAAAAGGAGGACCTCTTGTCAGCCTGTCTCCTCCCTATTTTGCAGTTCCCTGCCCAACCCAGCTCCCCCCAACCCACACCCCAACTCTCCTTTCCATAAGTCTCAAAAAAGGGGGTGGGATGAGGGCAGGAGGGTATTGATCCTGTGTAAACTAATGTCTAATGCAAAGTTTGGGAGCCACTGCATGATTAAACATACTGCCATGTTGGACGCATTGTTGTTGTGTGCCTTTAAGTCATTTCTTTTTTTAAAAAAATTAAAATAATATTTTTATTAGTCATAAAAAGATTTTACATATATACATATAAAGATAATTTATGATAAAAGGAAAAAAAAGAATTGTGGGGTAAAAAAAGGGGGGAAGGAAAAGAAAGGGAAGAGAAAATTATGTGGAAATATATATAATAGCAAGAAAGAAAAGAGGTAGGGTATGTTATTTATATGTGTAAATAAACTATATACAGAGGAAGCTCATAAAGCCATTGTTGTTGTGTGCCTCCAAGTCATTTCTGACTTATGGTGATCCTAAGGCAAACCTATCATGGGGTTTCATTGGCAAGATCTGTTCAGAGCAGGTTTGCCATTGCCTTCCTCTGAGGCTGAGAGAAAACAGTGATACTTTTGCAAGACCTATTAAAATGCACAAAATACATCAAGCAAGCTTTCAAAGGTTCAGTGGCTTATACATGAGGCAAAGATATTAACAACTGACAACATCTTCTATGTGATTTTTAATATTTTCACCGGATGAAGCCAGTGAATCAAAAGCTTGCATCATGTGCATTTTAGTTTGTCCAATAAAGGTATCCTTGTTTTGTGAATTTTGTATTTCGTTTTATGTTCTATAAAGCCATACCTGGCTTGGGTCCAGAATACTTAATGAAACGCCTTCTTCCATACTGTCCGTCCCGCACATTGAGGTCCTCAAGTAAGAACTTACTTGAGCCAAAAAAAGCTAGGCTAACGTCTGTCATTCAAAGGGCCTTCTCTACTGCTGCAACAAAGTTGTGGAACGACCTGCTGGAAGTGATCCGCCATTTCTCCACTCTTACAGACTTCAAAAAGGCTCTTAAGACGGATCTCTTCCAGCAGGCCTTCCCAACCTAGCCAATAAACTCCAACTTCCTGCCTTGTGTATGTTCATGAATATGACCCCAATTTTCTGATGTATGTCTCCCTGCCCGCCAAATTGTTTTTAATTCTAACCTAATGCTGTATTGCATGTTATTGTTTTCAAACTCTGTTTAATTCTAGTTTTAATATTGGGGAGGGGGTTGGGAAGGGACCATTTGGTATTTTATTGTAAGGTATTTTTACTGTTGTAACCCGCCTGGATTCCTAGTGATTGGGCGGGCTATAAATAAATTTATTACTACTAATACTACTACGTTGCTGCATGGCCAGCACAGCTATCCCTGAATGTGTTTCCTGAATTTGAAGATACCAAATTTCACTACAACAGGGGAAAGTTCAGAAGTAAGTATCAGACGGCACAGTCTGAAGAATATAGTGATTATAATATATATTATAATATAATATTAGAATATAATATTTTGTGAAAGCAAGTTTCATTCTACTTAATTGGAACTTAAGGTGTCATAGGTCCAAAACACACTGCTGAAACAATCCAGTTTGAAATTGCTTTTACTGCCCTGGCTCAGTGCTAGGGAATCCTGGGAACTGTAGTTTATTGTGGCATCAGACCTCTTTGACAGAGAAAATTACCATTCCCAGAATTCCCTAGCACTGAGCCACGGCAGTTAAAGCTGTCTCAAACTGGATTATTCTTTCAATGTGTTTTGGACCATAGCCTTGGGGGTGGTAAGCTGGGAGAAAAGTTTGCAGGTATGTAATGCTTTCTAAAATGTTTTGGAGATTACTGGCTGCCTCTGAGGTCATTTAGGTATTTACTTGCCTTAATAATGTCACAAGATGTCAATTTTGCCACCAGTGCAACACCTACACAGATGAAGGAAATGTTCTGGGCTGTAGGTATCTGTATGATCAACAAGAGGAGAAAAACATGTTCTCCAACGTTATAGTCCAGCATGCAAAAACATGCCAGCTCATGCACATAAACCTAGGACCCATTTAAATAATCCAACATAAAATTAAAAATATATAATGTAGTCTAACTCTAATACGTCACGTTGGCCAGAGAGGAGGAGCTACATTTCAACCTTCTGTCCAGGAAAAATGTTGAAATATCCTCCATTTTGATCATGACTGAGAAGCATTAATTTATATTAATGTTTTTGGCTTTTAGTTCGTTGTGTCCTCCATTTTCCTGAATGCCCTACATTTTGTCTTGGTTCTGTGGAAGAGAATTATGGCAACCCTACCTCCAAAGATACCAAAAAATACAGAACATCAAGTCCCCTTCTCCTTAATGGTAGTGCAACATGCACATGCAGGCATTGGGGACAATGGGGGCTTGCTGTCCACGGATGGTATGTCCACAGGTAAGGAAGCCCTACTGTATAAGAACCTCCATAGATCCAATATAGCACCATGCAATAAACCATGAATCCAGTGCTTTCTCAATGTGGGACAAAACAAACTACTGAAAATGGAACATTAGTACTTACTTGAGATACGTCCCTTTATAGCAGAGAAGGTCCCAACATCCTAACAGTGGGTAGCTCCGCCCGCTTAGCTCCTGACAGACAGGGAGAATTAAACAAAGAGAGAGGGTCCCTGCCGGCCCATCACCGGCCAGGAGTTTCCCCATCCATAGGGTGACGGGAATTCCCTCCCGCTGAGGAAGAAGTGGGTAAAGGAGTCGCACCTTGCTGGAGGCACAAGCAAACCCGCCCAAGGGAGGGTTTCCCCTGCTTGGTGTGGTCCTGGTGTCCACGGGTCCTTGTTGGGCTCTGTGAGTTGGGTCTTGGCCCGGACTCCCTCCCCCTGAGGAGCCCACACTAAAGCATGGCCTTCCTGAGCCAGAAAGGCCTGAAACCACTGGACCATCTGGGGGGGGGGGCTGGTTACTTACAGGCCCCCTCCCAGTGTTCTCAGATGTCCCTGTGGTCGGCTCCCTCTCTGCGGACCCTGAACGGGCCGTCCAAAAGGTCTTGGACATGGCCACGCCTGGAAGGGGCAACCCCTCCGCATGCAGCGGCCCTGCTTCTGGCCTCGATCTCTCTTGGGCCTCTGATCGAGCATTCAGCAAAGCCAGGGCTGGTCCAGGCTGGGCAGAAGCGACCTCTCTCTCTGGCCTGGCCTCCTCGAAATCTGACATCTCCCACGGAGGGGGGGGGGAACAAAGGAGAAGAAAGAGCAAAAGGCAAAAAGGGGGGAGAAAGAAAAACTTTTTTTTTTTTAGAAAGGATAGGAGGGGAAGGAAGGAGGAGGGAGGAAAAGCCAGGAGGTTGAATGAGGCAATAGGAAAAAGGACTGCTTGTGATCCTTGAAGCGGCTTGTCTTTGTGTGGAGCAAAGGTCTATGCGTCCTACCAGCAGCAAGGCAGGAAGAAAGACTGAATTCCTGAGGGGGTTGCTCCTCCCACTGGGGGCAGGGACCCTCTCTCTTTGTTTAATTCTCCCTGCCTATCAGGAGCTGAGCGGGCAGAGCTACCCACTGTTAGGATATTCAGGCCCTTCTCTGCTGGAAAACTGAAATGCAGGGCGTCCATCCCTTATGCATGGGGATCCATTCCAGACCCCACTCCCCCGCGTAAGGGAAATTCCATGGATGCTCAAGCCCCATTTAAAACAATTTTATGGCCTTTTATGGAGATCGACTTTCAGCATAAGCTGAAAGCCGTGTAAAGTGTGCCCGCAAATGACGCAGGTGCACTGTATTAAAGTACAGTGTAAGTGTTTACATAAACACTTTTTTAAAAAAAACGACATCAAGTAAGATGTCGTTTTTTAAAAAAAAGTGTTTATGTAAAAATTGTGATAAACTGAGTTATGCATGTTGGCTTTCATACAATTATGAGATCACCACCCAGACATGAATATGCCATTTGACACTGATTTCAAAAGATCTGGAGTAAAATACCAAGTGCATGAATGGCAAGAAGAGAATGAGTTGCTTTTAAAAGAAATGTCATTAATTTGCCTTACACTACAAAAGAAATATTGGGAAGTATGCTTCAGGCAGGATGGGTAAAGTCTGTCAGGTGTCCTGTGGCTCCTCAAGGATATTTTTGATGCCTCCCATATGCTTCAAACATGGGATAAATTTTGCCATGTTTTTGGCCATAATAGCCCCTTTTTAAAGCACAAAGCAAGCCAGATGTTGGCTAGGGGCCATGGAGAAATTTAAAAAGAAAGGGGGGGGGGGAACCACACCAATCTCTCCCTCTCCATATGTGTGTGTGTGATAGAGGATGGGAATGCCCTCCAAGGTCCTGTAGAAAGCCAACGTGATCTCCCGTCTATGCACCCACTGCAGTTTCCCACCTCTAGATGAAGGTATGCCAAAAATAAGTAGGCAGCTTCATCCGTTCTAACTCTTTTCGCTGTCTTAAAGAGCCAGAGGATCTGGAATTGAAAAAATAATTTTAATTTGTATTCTTTCCAACATTTTATATATATTTGCTATTTGTTATATAGTATTTCAAGCCTACCATTCTATTTGTAATATTTTATTTGAAAATGTAGATTTTATAGTTATGAAACATTTGTGCTAGCAGTGTTTCCCATTGTTAATAAGTAAGAAAATGATAAAAAATGAAATATTTGTACCCACCTCAAGATTCTTTCAACATGTCTCCATCAAAAAAAGGTTTTCCTAAAGTCATATTCATTAAATGTTTTGAATGATTCAAAATAGGTATCTCATAACAGGCTTCTTTTGTTCAGCTATAAAGGAGGGTAGCTAAATTCATGTGAGTGACACTTGAAAATTTATCCAATCTTCTTCTTTTTTTTAAAAAAAAAACATGATTAAATTAAGTAAGGTCCCACAACACAAATTCTGTAAAATTGTATTTTATTCCCGTCCAAGAATCTAGAATATCCCTTCAATAACAAATTAAAAGAATGTTGATTCATGTGGAGGAGAAATATAAGGCAGTCATACTACCAGATTACACCAGTGGAAACCGAAACGTTCTGTTTAATGGGATAGTGCAAGTTAACAGCATGTTGCTGGCAATGACAACACCTTCATTTGGATTAGAAAATTTTTACAGAACAATCTGCAGCAATAAGAACTTTGAAAAGATGCTGTCCAAAATGGCCCACACATATTTACAAACCCCAGGGAACAAAGACAAAATAATAATACATAGAATATGAAAATATAGGTTTCCTATTTCCACCCCACAGGAGTTGTTGCTGTTGTTTGAAAGGCTTTGTGAGATGGTTTCAAGTTTTCAGAGTTCATCTTTTTCCCGCAATAAGGTGTACCTATGTTCACTGGGTGCTAGCTTCTGGAATGAACTCTCAGGTGGGCTGCTTACTATATCTTGAAGTGGCTGAAAAGTATAAAATCATGTTTTAAATGAAAGTACAAAAGTTCTGTGTAAAATATAATAGTTGGAATCCTGCTGGTAACATACATGTGGGTAACCTAGTGTTATATGGGCATTATGTCTCGTTTAGGAAGGGCTGTAAAGGTCTACCTAGTACTCCCTTGCACCGTGTTCATGACCTTCCCCACTAAGCATCTATCAACCTCTGGAGAGAATCGGATGCCTAACAGCCTAGTTTTCCTTCTTCAGTCAGAAGAAATGCAGCCGAGGCAAGCTGCATATTCTGCTACATGGCTGCTTTTCTCGCTTTCCCTCTTTTGACCCTTAAATAGCCATAGTAATGCCCAATGGGGCTGGACAGCTGCTGGAGTAGCAGGGGGAAGAGAAAATTCTGTGAGTATTGGGGGTGTTAACACTACCCCTACAAGCAATATGTGAGTTTTTTCAAATATCCTAAATAATTATATAAAAGTTAAATATGATCAAGAAAGAAATATCCTATCTTGCACTTTCCAAAAGATTTTTTTTAAAGTTCTGCTATAGTTCTGAAGGAAGTGTATCTACTTATCTTCTTTGAACCGAAAGAAAATGCAGAGAAAACATTTTTAACGGTGCTTTTATAGACAAGTTAAAATATCAGAGGCATTTAAGATCCTGACTGTTTCTAATAAAAACAAATGATCTAAACAACCCAACTAGTCTGGGTTGGCATAAACTGGATTACTTGAAAAAAATGTCTTTGTATAAATGTGTATTTGCAACAGAGCCAAGATCTTATTTTTTCTGCTAATGTTACTTGTTAACATTTAAAAGTAACACATTATCACTATTATTAAAAAAAACACTAGTGATTTGCTGTATATACTGATGTATAAATCTAGAAATTTTAGTCAAAAATTGACCCCAAAAACCAGTCGACTTATTCATGGGTCAATATAAGTACTGTACTTTAACTCTTATTTAAAAAGGATCCATGAGCTGGTGAAAAGCAAGAGCACAATCTGTCCTGGAAGCAGATTAGGATGAACACAATTAATTGTGCCTGCTGAAATTTTGTAAATTGTTTGGCATTGTTTTCGTTGCTTCATCCTTTGTCACATGCCCCTAAGTTTTACCCCTGACTTTTCCATGGGTCATATCAAAATCCATAATTTTGGCCCCAAAACCTACCCTTGATTTTACGTGAGGTTGACTTATAACTGAGTAGATACGGTAGTTTATTTTAAAAAAATTAAAAATTCAAAAAGAGAGAGGCCCCAGATATACTCAAAAAGCAGTATTTTAAAAGTAACATGTAAACATTACAGCAAATATAAAAGAATATTACTAATTATCACATTACTTTTTTTAAAGAAATGATTCCAGCAACATAGATCCATCAGGGCTAGCCTGAAGAAAGAGGCTCTTCCCTCCTTAACTGTCATCTTTTGGCCTATGAGGGAGACAATAGGCTGGCCCAGCTCCATCAAGGCTAGCCTGAAGAAAGAGGCTCCTCCCTCCATAACTGTCATCCTTCGGCCTATGAGGGAGAGAATAGGCTGGCCCAGCTCCATCAGGACTAGCCTGAAGAAGAAGAACCCTCCCTCAGTGCATCTGCCTTGGTCCAGGCCTCAGAGGGAGAGAAGAATGCTGGTTCTGATCCCCCCACCATTCCCTTCTCCTTTTGTGTCGTGTCTTTTTAGATTGTAAGCCTGAGGGCAGGGAACCGTCTATTATCCCCTCTGTTGTAAACCGCCCGGATTCCCAGTGATTGGGCGGCATATAAATAAATCCTATTATTATTATTATTATTATTATTGTTGTTGTTGTTGTTACTTGTAGCTCATATTACTTTTGATAACAAGAGTTAACTGTAACAGATACACATAACCTTGTTAACTGTAATGTGTTACTTTCAAGCTCTGTTTTTAAAGCAGCATGGTGGTTGAAGCTGCACTTTAGAAATAATGCAGCTTCGTGCTATGGAATCTTGGGATTTGTAATCTGTTGTGGCACAAGGGTTCTCTGACATAGAGGGCTAAATATTTCATAAAATTACAACTCCCAGAATTTCACACAATTGAACAATGGCAGTTAAAGTGATGTCAAACTGATTTATTTCTGTAGTGCAGATGCAGCCTGTGTCTGAATGACAATTAATTTAACCTAATAAATAAATTAAGGTCCAGCCTTCAAATTCATCTGTAGGATGGTAAAGTTCAAGATGCCATTATTTTAACCTCAAAATCTGTTTTGGACAATACTGTTTTTTAACCCCCAATACATATTTCCGTTCCTTTGTTTTCATGTGATTATTTCATCCTGAACTACTTAGTCTCATCCTATGCAAGATCAGACATTTTCCCAAGGCCTAAGTACAGAAAGCTCAGGTTCACTAGAAAATTGCAAGTGTCAGAGAGAGATGCATTTTCTCTTACCTGACCAGGTGCTACATCAGTTGGATCTGGTCCATGGTGAAATTCCCTGTGCAGTTTCCCTGAGTGCAAATCTAGTACAAACTGCTTTAGTTTGCCAGAAACCCTAAAATAATAAATTGACAATAAAAAAATAAAACTATATAGTCTGACATATAAAAGGATGGGCATTTTAGGCACCCTGGGCTGGTTTATATGGACCTTTATATTTTGCCTTTCTGTGATAAAGAAACTTAGAATAAAAAGCTCACTGGAACACAGGTTTAAAAACCTGCTTAAAGGTAGACAAAAGCAGGCTCAATAAATGCCTCTCCTAAAGGCTTCTCAACACCAGCATCTGCTGGAGAAGTGATGAGCAGGGGCTCTGAACTGAGTACAAATCTTGAGCAGGTTAATGTGGAATTCAAAGGTCTTTCCCAACAATACTGCTATTATTCTTCTAGCTCTGGTCCTGCTATCTAGTTGACCTTACTCTTTATTAATGTTCAACTCTCTCTTCATTTTATATTTTTCTCATTTGCTTTTGCAACTATATTTTTTTCTCAAATAAAGCACCAGAGGTCTGAGAGTTAATATGGGATCATATGAAACTTAATGATTCCCCTTCCTTTGGAGGGGGAAAAGGGGGAGGCACCAAAAGACAGAGAGAGCACATTTTATATCATTGTCAATGGATACCCTGTATTCACAGTCATGATTACCACAAATCCTAAACAAAATGTAGACTCAGTATATTTGGTACTTAACATGTTCAAACTATTTTTAAAGCCAATAATATAGGGTTCAGAGCTGTAGTAGGGCCTGCGTTAGGCTATCCTATTCTCTCCCCTCCCCCCTTTTTTCTTCCTTATGATCTCCTGAGGGCACAGCAAGAATTTTTTTCCCTTCATTAATTCCCACAGAGCTAGGCTACCCAATAACTTCATTGTCTGTTCCCTCCAACCCCCTGCTCACAATAATACAGCAGAGACCAGCAGGTGCCAAATGCACAGTTTAGAAATACAAATGACTGTCAGGTAGCTGTATTGACAAAAATCCCTTTGAAAGCTTCTCCAGTGCTTGAGTAATTGCACAAACACCAGAGATGAACACCAAAGGGATATCAATTTAAATTTCTTCTGAGGTAATCTACTGTTGCCCCACACCAAAGACTGCTGGAGTACAGCAGATAGTGTTCTGTGTCTTAGAACTGTCAGAAATCTCAAGAAGTGGCTCAACTAGTACTGAATGTTTAATTAATACAGAAAGTATCTAAATCAATCTACTATGAATATTAGTGCAGTGTTACGACAATAGTGTGGTAATAAATGAACACACACCCCTCCAAAAAGATGCATCCTCCACGTGTTCAGTCTCTATTCTAACAAATGCACAATGAGCAAAATAAAGGCTGAGGCCAAGCTAACACACAAACAAGTATTACTGGCACATAACATGTTTGTGCTGTCATATATGTCACAGTGAACTCTGAAACTGCACTGCTAGTTGGTTATCATGCTGAATATTTATTACTTATTGTACTTACCTTGCATTTCTTCTAAGGGCATAAGGTTTAATACCTTACATAAAGATTTCCGTGTAAGTAGGTTTACTAGATCTATTTTCAATTTAGAAACATATGGTGCAGTTTCAGACCATTTCCTGGTCAGCTATCCACAAGTCAACAATCTTTTGTATTTTCAGACATTTAGCACATTTATTAGATGTATGATGAATTGTTAATATTATACTGCAACTAATCACTTAGGGCAAAGTGTGACTGGGCCTAAACTGTGACGACCACAAGGTCCGCTCTCAAAGTAGGCTGCCAACTGTGGTCCCAAGCCACACTGCCCAGGAGCTGGGTTAAAACAATTCCTTTTTGCGACGGGCTCCCTTAAGCGGTCTCAGAGCACCTTCCAGCTCCTTTGGGGGCGTGCATCATGTAAACACCACACTCCTAAAGCGACCAGAAGCTCCTTCATTTAGCCTGTGTGTTTCAGGCTCTAGTTTCTATTGAATGATCTACACAAGCTACGGACTAGACTGACTCTCACGCACCTGCTTTGCTCTATTTTCAATTCAATTTTACAATTCTGTTACTGTAATTTAGTAACTGTAAAAAGGATTTGTGTGGCTATAGTGCATGCTCAAAATAAAGAGAAAACCCACCAACACAATATAAGTGTAGCCAGGGAACCATGATCATGCCCCTGTTTTTTTTAAACTTTTAATTCTGTGGATATTATAGAGGTTGGGTAATGGAAATTAACCCTGAAGATTTCATTCTTGTCTAGAATCCTGTTGCTGACATAAGCTGACATAACCTCTTGTTACACCACGTTTATGCTTTTGATCCTTTTATGCTTCTTACTGTATGTATACTGGAGTGAGTTAATTGTGTTTCTGAAAAATATAATTCTAAAACTGAGGTGTAAGGGTTTAAAATTTGGCCTCTTGAGTGCAGCTTTCTACTTTTACCTTTTAAAAACCCCAACATTTTAGAATCATGCTTTTCAGGAATATGGGGTAGCCACTTGTGTTCAGGAAACAACAGTCTGGAGGATATGTGGAACAGGATCCAACATTGCACAACAGGACTAAACCAGGACACATTATCATTATTCTTGCATGTGCACAGAAAAGAGCAATCACACATAAGGCCCTGAATCCCAGTCAAATGTGTTGTGTTGTTTTATTTTATTTCTACATGTAGCATCACAAT
Organism: Sceloporus undulatus; assembly: GCF_019175285.1. Classification (NCBI taxonomy): domain Eukaryota; kingdom Metazoa; phylum Chordata; class Lepidosauria; order Squamata; family Phrynosomatidae; genus Sceloporus; species Sceloporus undulatus. The sequence goes on along the minus strand of NC_056527.1, from coordinate 72,453,433 downwards.
AAGAGGAGGAGCTACAACCAAGCCCTCATGAGCCTGACCTAAACTTCCTTCAGCTTGGCTGGTGGTGAGGCATGATGAGAATGGTAGTTCATCAGAACCTGGAGGGCCCCATGCCTGCTTTAGCTCCATCATTATCACTTATCTCTCCAAGGGCCAACAGTAGTTCCCAAACAAAATGAAGCTTTAATTGAAATAATGTCTGACACCTTATTGACATTCTACTACATACATCAGTGGTTCCCAACCTTCCTAATGCCGTGACCCCTTAATATAGTTCCTCATGTTGTGGTGACCCAAACCCATGAAATTATTTTCGTTGCTACTTCATAACTGTAATTAAATAGGTGTTTTCCAATGGTCTTAGGCGACCCTCATGAAAGGGTCATTCGACCCCCAAAGGGGTCCCGACCCACAGGTTGGGAACCACTGACATACATGAAGAAAGATTTAGTTCATTCCCTCCCCACATACACCTGTCCTTTCCCCTATTATTAAAAGCTAGGTAACAAAGATGAAAGGAACTGTGTACTCACGCCAAGTCACTGAAGTCTGAGAAGACATACATGTGTTTAAAACTGTCAATAGCAATAACAGGACAATCTGCTGGAGTCTTTTGAATGTGGAGGAGTGGATGTCTAAACTTCTCACAATCAGCATGTAAAAAGTTGATAGTACCTTGAAATTCAGAAGAATATTTAAGGTTTTTCCCCCCAAAATGCAAAATATGAACACACAAGTTACAAAACTACAAAACCATACTGTCTTTGAATGAAACACCATGTCTATAAACACATAAAAATATTTCTGCATAATAGCATATGCCAAAACAAAATAAATAAATAATAAAATATTTATTTCTATACCACTTTTCCTGGGAGATCAAAGCGGTTTCCAAGTTCAAAAATGATTTTTATAAGACTACTTTCTTAATTAACATAATGCCGCTTGAAATATAATCAATTTTCTACACAAGCAAAAATTCAGCATATCGGAAATAATTTTTACAATGCAAGGAATCTGCCTAAAATTTCCATACACGGTTCAATTATGATGGCAAGCTTGGAAAATAGCTTAGAATAGCCTGCCTACAAGACATGTTTTCAGTACACTTTTTTCCCCAGCCATGGGCTCTAGAAAAATTTGCCATATAATAAATGGGTCCACATAGAAAATCAATTCTCCATTTGAGTGTGGTGTGTGTTAAAAATATGCTTCCTCACTAACTTTGTTGTAATCTTTCATTCTGTTAGCAACAGCTATTTAAGTAATAAGTAAGTAATATTTTATTTGTATACCGCCTTTCTAAGACCAAGGCGGTTTCCAACATTCCACATAACAATAACAATATAACAATATGTCAATATAAACAGTATAAAATCACAGAAGCATAACATTAAAAACCTTATACAATAAAAACAATAAAAACCGCCACTCATGCCAGCTGACATGCTGACGAAGGGGGCGAGGAGAGAATACTTCAGGGGTCAGAGAGTCAGGGGTAAGCCTGTTCAAATAGGAATAGGCATATATTATCCTCACAACCACTGCCCTATTAGTTTCTCAACGTTAGGTTTGGGTTTTCTTAGAAGGATGTTAATGCTTTAGCCAGAAGATCACAGAATCATAGAGTTGGAAGTGGCCCCATTGACTATTAAATCCAGCCACAGCTAGAGCATCCCTTTAGCAGTGCTAAAGAAGCGTTCTATAGATACCATGGACTGCTAAAAAGACAAATGAATGGGTCCTAGAGAAAATCAAGCCTGAATTCTTCATAGAAGCCTAGATGACTAAAATGAGGTTGTTGTACTTTGGTCATATCATGAGAATAGACTCAATCAAAGAAGCCATTGCTCTGAGTCCACAAGACCTGGGCAAGTTGGTAGATGATTGGGGGACTTGGAAGTCTTTCATCCACTGGGTCGTTATAAGTTGAAGTTAATTTGATCGAAGTTAACAACAAAAACAAAATTTGAAAGAAGAAGGCCCTCCCTCTATCCACCATCATCCAGAGGGAGAGATGGGCAGGCCAACTCCAGGTCTTGTCTGAAAAGAAGGCGGCCCTCCCTCTCTATCCACCATCATCCAGAGGGAGAGATGGGCAGACCAACACCATCAGGCTTAATCAGTTAGAAGAAGGGCCCTCCCTCCAGTCCATCTGCCGTGGTCCAGGCATCAAAGGAAGAGAAGATCTGCTGGATTTTCCCCCTTCCCCACTGCTATTCCCTTCTCCTTTTGAGTCTTGTCTTTTTAGATTGTAAGCCTGAGGGCAGGGAACTGTCTAATTTTTTTAAACAATGTAAGCCACTCTGATAGCCTTTTGGCTATTTGTTCTTTGTTTCTGATGATACTAACATACACACAGTCAAGTGAATACAAAAAGGAAAGCAACACACCTACCCTTTTCACTTATTAACTGGCGTGCAACCTCCTGCTGGAACTTTTCTAAACTCTCTGTATCATCTTTCATATGAAATAGTATAAGAAAAGGAAGGCCTTCTTCTGTCAATTCCTACGTAGAGAAAAAAACATTATTATAGCACAACTTATCATCACTGAGCAACCACCTGTCAGGAATAAAAACTAAAATTTTACCTGTCCCTATGGTTTTCAGGAATATTTTCCTGATTACCGTATATACTCAACTATAAGTCATAGAATCATAGAATCATAGAATCAGAGAGTTGGAAGAGACCACTAGGGCCATCCAGTCCAACCCCCTGCCGTGCAGGAAATCCAAATCAAAGCATCCCTGACAGATGGCCATCCAGCCTCTGTTTAAAGACCTCCAAGGAAGGAGACTCTATCACCCTCCGAGGGAGTGCATTCCATTGTCGAACAGCCCTTACTGTCAGGAAGTTCCTCCTAATGTTCAGGTGGAATCTCTTTTCCTGCAGCTTGCATCCATTGTTCCGGGTCCTGTTCTCTGGAGCAGCAGAAAACAAGCTTGCTCCCTCTTCAATATGACATCCCTTCAAATATTTAAACAGGGCGATCATATCACCTCTCAACCTTCTTTTCTCCAGGCTAAACATCCTCAGCTCCCTAAGTCGTTCCTCATAGGGCATGGTTTCCAGACCTTTCACCATTTTTGTCGCCCTCCTTTGGACACGCTCCAGTTTCTCAATGTCCTTTCTGAATTGTGGCGCCCAGAACTGGACACAATATTCTAGGTGGGGCCTGACCAAAGCAGAATACAGTGGCACTATTACTTCTCTTGATCTAGACACTATACTTCTATTGATGCAGCCTAAAATAGCATTGGCCTTTTTAGCTGCCGCATCACACTGTTCACTCATGTTCAACTTGTGGTCTACTTGGACTCCTACATCCCTTTCACACGTAGTTTCATTCAGCCAGGTGTCACCCATCCTATATCTGTGCATTTTATTTTTCCGCCCTAAGTGCAATACCTTACATTTCTCCGTGTTGAATTTCATTTTGTTAGCTTTGGCCCAGCTTTCTAGTCTATTCAGGTCATTTTGAATCTTGATCCTGTCCTCTGGGGTATTAGCTATTCCCCCTAATTTGGTATCATCTGCAAATTTGATAAGTATGCTCCCAATTCTGTCATCCAGGTCATTGATAAAGATGTTGAATAGCACTGGGCCCAGGACAGAGCCCTGTGGGACCCCACTGGTCACTTCTCTCCAGGATGAAAAGGAGCCATTGTTGAGCACCCTTTGGGTTCGGCCGGTCAACCAATTACAGATCCATTTAACAGTTCCTTTGTCTAGCCCACATTTTACAAGCTTGTTTGCAAGAATGTCATGGGGAACTTTGTCAAAGGTCTTACTGAAATCAAGATATACTATATCCACAGCATTCCCTTCATCTACCAAGCTGGTAATTTTATCAAAGAAAGAGATTAGGTTTGTCTGGCATGACTTGTTTCTCTGAAACCCATGTTGACTTTTTGTGATTATGGCATTGCCTTCTAGATGTTCACAGACTCTCTGTTTAATGAAGTCGAACTCATGTATATGTGGAGGTCAGGTTTGAGGGCCAAAATTATGGATTTTGCCATGACTTATGGATAGATAGGTCAAGGGTAAAACTTGGAGGCTCCTTCAGTGTGTATATGTGTGCGTATGGCAAGAGAGACTCTCACTGAGCCTTTTCTTCATCATTTCAGCCTTCATTTCAGCCAGACGTGCAGGCAGGAGGGGGACTCTTAAACAAACAACAATATCAATCAATCACAAGACTCTTTCTGCTTGGCTCTTTCTTGCTAAACTCCTCTCTGCACTGCATGGGGAAATCTGAAACAATTGGTATCACGTTTCCATAGTGATCCATAAATACGTCAGCCTGGGTTTTTGGGGTCAATTTGAAATGGCCTGGAAGGGACAAACACATGGTCAGAAAGCTGCCACATTCCACAGAGGACAAAAAACTCTTTAAAAAAAAGGGGAGGGGAGTACCTATCCTTCTCTGCCCACCAGAAATCATTATTTCAGGTAGCTACATAAAGTGGTGGATATAATGTTGTAAGAGGAAGGATCCCCCCTCTCCTTCCATCCTGCCACAACCATTCTCCCCCAGCATACTCCATTTGAGTATTTTATTAAGAGAAATAGGCAGATTTTTTTTTTTTTTAAAAAAAAACAGCTTCTGGAGTTAAGCTGCTTTTCGGTGGTCACGAAAATGCTTTCCACAATGAAAATTTCAGAGTCTTTCCTTGGAATTTCCAGGTGAAAAGTTCTCAGTCACCACAAATGAGAAAGCACCAAGGCTTGAATTCAATTGTGCTTACTGATGGCCTGACTCAGAGTAAGAATGGTTCATATGAAGTAACACTAAATTTTCAATTTCCAGAGTGAATTGAAACCAAGGGGTGAAATATATCTTTATAACTGAAAATCTCTTCCTACCAGTTGAAAAATATCACAATTTTTTTGAAATCACTTGTAAATTACTGTATGAACTGAAGAAAAATGTAAAGCTTTCAAGCAGGCAGACATATTGGACTTTCTTAGCTTTAGAGTTGTATGGATACAGGAAGATAGTCTGAAAAAAATGTTGCTAAGAAAAATGCCTTCTTGGAATGATGTGAAATTGAAAGCATTTGGTTACATAAACAGGAGCACAGGGTAGTAAGACCAGTAACAGCACTTTACACACACTTATAATGATAAATGGTGGTTTCTAAGGCTCAGAGTCTGACTGTACCGTGGGAAAAGTACACTGAAAATCAATCACAAAGTTCTAAAAAGGCTAAATATCTGGCATCTTTCACATAGCAAAATGCAAATTTAACACTGTAAACAAATGCTGCAATGAATACATAGTTTAACACTGTTGTAGAAAATATACACTTTAAATTTTCTTGTTAGACAAATGTGTGCTCAGATTGCCACGGTTGTGCCATGACAATATTTTCAAAAGAAATCAAAGGATTTCTACCATTTTTATGTTGCAATACAATCATAGTTATAGCTATCATGTGCATGTTGAGTATATACGGTACTCACATATAAGCCACTATACGACAGAACAATCTTTCCTCAAATTTAGAGATGGAAAAATCTAGCTGAAATGATTCCTACCATTTCTATGTTGCAATCCAATCTTAGTTATAGCTATCATGTGCATGATCCTCAACCCTTTTTTCCTGCCCCCCTCCCCAATTTTGTGGGGCAAAAATACCTCTAAAGTAGCCAGTCACCAGTCCTAGAGGCCTCCAAGAATGATGGCTTTTTTTGAAACTCCTCCAAACAGCCAGAAATTGTATGTGTGTGTGTGCGTGCGCGCACACACGCACGTTCCCTCAAGTCACCTGTGGACTTATGGCAACATCATGAATTTCATAGGGTTTTTTCAGGCATGGTGGTTCACAGAATCAAAAAATCATGGACTCCACCATACTCCAAGGGAGTGCATTCCACTGTTGAGCAGCTCTTACTGTCAGGAAGTTCCTCCTAATGTTGAGGTGGAATCTCTTTCTCTATAGCTTGCATCCATTGTTCTGGGTCCTTTTCTCTGGAGCAGCAGAAAACAAACTTGCTCCATCCTCAATATAACACTCTCTCAAATACCCCCATTAATCTCCTCCCCTACCAGACCATACAGAATAATGTTTTTTGTACTAATGTTACATCTTAATAATTCCATATGTCACTAAATGTAATGGTGATAGCTGTCACATAAACAACTCCCAAAAGACGTCTTCATTCTCCTAACTCCCATTCACACAAGAGACTTCACAGCCTCCTGAATGGGGTGCAGGAGGAATCCAAGGATTATTCCTCCTGTTAACTCTTGAAGCAAAATGCTATTGTGAATGTGAGAGAGCTGCCTCCAGCTTTCAGAGTGGGATGCAGGAGAAATCCAGGCCTTCTTTGTCCTCCTAACTCCCAAAGCAGAATTCCTGAATTCCTCCTGCACTACACTCATGTAGCTGGAGGCTACTGTCTCCCACTGACACAACAGTCTTCTGCTTCAGGAGTAAAGAGGAGGAAGAATCCCTGGATTCCTCCTGCACCCCACTCCTGAAGATGGATACTGTTGTCTCCCACTGACACAACAGCTTTCTGCTCTGGGATTTAAGAGGAGAAAGAAACCCTGGATTCTTCCTGCACCCCACTCCCAAAACTGGCGGCTGTTTTCTCTCAACCTAACAACAGTCTTCTGCTTCAGAAGTAAAGAGGAGAAAGAAACCCTGGATTCCTCCTGCATCCCACTCCCAAAGCTGGAGACTGCTGCCTCCCATTCTAACAACAATCCTATGTTTTCAGAGTTATGAGGATGAAGAATCCCTGGATTCCTCCTGCACTCTACTCCTGAAGCTGGAGGCTCTTGTGCTAGTGGCAGATAGCAGCCTTCCTCCTCTTAACTCACTCATTCCCTGATTTTCCTGCCTGCTTCCCTCTCCCTCACGGATAGGGCCAGGCCATACCATGATGAAGGAACCTAGAAAGTCCTGCCCTGACTCCTCCTCTTCTTCCAGAGGGTATTTGAAGCTCAGCAGGTGAAGAAAGGAGAAACTCCATTTACCCTGCTTTCTGGCCACACCTTCTCTTCCATTGAGCTCCTCGTCTTAGAAGGTACATTAATGCCATGCCCTGTTTCTTTGCAAAAACAGATGTTTAGGGAACAACAGTGTCATTGCAAGGGTGGTGGACGTGGTGTCACCTCACTTATGGTGTCACCCAGTGTGGCCAACATACCTCCATGCCCCCTAGTGCTGCTCCCAACATGACCAGATGGCAAAGGGTGTAGTGACTGAGATTGGTTATTTTGAATGTGCAATAGAACAGTAGACCTAATATCAAGAAATACATTTTTGGGGGAGGGGGATTAGGGTTGTCATTCAAGAAGAAAGGGGGCAGTAGCTCAAAAAAGTTTGGGGACCACTGGTCTAGATCAAGGAAAGTAATAGTATTCCTCTATTCTGCTTTCACCAGGCCTCGCCTAGAATGCTGTGTCCAGTTCTGAGTACCACAATTCAAAAAAGGATGTTGACAAGCTGGAATGTGTCCAAAGGATGGTGACCAAAATGGTGAAAGGTCTGGAAACCATGCCCCGTGAGAGACTTAGTGTGGAAAAAAGACAGATTGGCAACATCCAATCAAGAGTGAGCCTGGTAAAAGCCAATGGGAGCTTAGCCATAAAAAGCTGGGAGCTACTCCCAGGAGCAAGTATAAATAGGAAGAGAGGAGTGTTTATGAGGAGATAGGGAATTAGACAGGAGCCAGAGAGGGACGGAACTGAGTTAGTGGGAGGCTTATTAGACCCTGGGGGGCTTTAACAGCCAAGGTGGCTGAGATATACTGCTGAAAAGGGGCAGTGGGAAGGGGTTTGAATACCCAGGTTGCCCTACAAAGAGGTCGAGTGTGGAAAGTGAACTGGTGTGGCTGGAACAGACATAAAGTAGCAAACAAAGTTTTAAAGCTCAGAGTCTGGTCAAAAGTCATACAGTATGTGAAGCTGTAACTGTTTAAGAACATATGCATAAACATAGTATCAACTCTGAATCCACCAGAAGAGAGATATTGTAACCAACTATCTCGTAAAATTTTTCTTCTGTTTTGGTTCAATGTGTGGTCGCTTGAGGTATTTTAAGAAACTATAAGGCAAATGCTACCAGGGGTTAATAATATTTTATTGCTCAGAAAATTCAAAATAGTGAGTGTCCTGTCATCCTATAGAGGTAAAGGAAAAATGTGGGAGTCATTCAAGTGAGGGATCCACGTTCAAGGGTCTTGTTGTGCAATTTGGTGGCAGCTAGGGAGGTAAATGTCACATATTTGTGGCAGCAGTGGGATAAAAATAGCCATTGTGCTGTCATCTGATAAAAATAGTTAGGTGAGTGAGTCTCACCTTCACACAAGTGGTGGCAGGGGTGGCACACAGTACAAAGGAGTCAAAGATTTTGAGAAATTTTGGCAGTGCAACGTTGCCACCGACACACTAAGGGAGCAGGGTATGTTTAGCCTGGCGAAGAGAAGGTTAAGAGGTGATATGATAGCCCTGTTTAAATATTTGAAAGGATTGAGGATGGAATCATAGAATGATAGACTCATAGAGTTGAAAGCGTTCAGACCAACTCCCTGCCATGCAGGAACTCACCATCAAAAACCCCCCGACAGATGGCCATTCAGACTTTGCTTAAAGACTTCCAAAGAAGGAGATTCCACCACACTCTGAGGGAGTGTGTTCCAGTGTCAAACAGCCCTTACTGTTAGGAAGTTCCTCCTAATGTTGAGATGGAATCTCTTTTCCTGCATCCACTGTTCCATGTTCTAATCTCTGGAGCAGCAGGAAACAAGCTTGCTCTATACTCAATGTGATATCACTTCAAATACTTAAACAGGGCTAGCATATCACCCCTCCAGGTTAAACACCCAGCTCCCTAAGTCTTTCCTCATAAAACATGGTATCCAGACCCTGCACCTTTTTGGTGGTCCTCCTTTGGACACGCTTCAACTTGTCAACATCCTTTTTGAATTGTGGTGCCAAGAACTGGACACAGTATTCCAGGTGAGGCCTGACCAAAGCAGATTAGAGTGGCACTATTACTTCGCTTGATCAAAACACTATACTTCTATTGATGCAGCCTAAAATCACATTGGCCTTTTTGGCAGCCGTATCACACTGTTGACTCATGTTCAACTTGTGGTCTACTAGGATTCCTAGATCCCTTTCACACATAGTCTCATTAAGCCAGGTGTCCCCCATCCTATATCTATACATTTCATTTTTTGCCCTAAGTGCAGTATCTTATATTTCTCCATATTGAAATTCATTTTGTTAGTTTGGGCCCAGATTGCTAATCTATTAAGGTCGTTTTGAATTTTGATCCTGACCTCTGGAGTATTAGCTACTCCTCCTAATTTTGTGTCATCTGTAAATTTGATAAGCATGCCCTCTAGGAGCAAGCTTGTTCTCTGCAGCTTCCACGAATAGGACCCGGAGCAATGGATGCAAACTACAGGAAAAGAGATTCCACCTAATAATTAGGAAGAATGCCTTGAAAGTGAAAGCTGTTCCATAGATCTAGCACTCTCCTTCTGAGTGTGGTAGAATCTCTTTCCTTGAGGGTTTCTAAACAGAGGTTGGGTGGCCATTTCAAGAGAGTGCTTTGATTGTGTATTCCTGCATGGCAGGGGATTAGACTGGATGGCCTTTGTGGTCTCTTCCAACTCTATGGTTCTATAATTCCAGGCCATACCTGGCAGTCCTGAAAGGGAGTAAATTTCTGGTCACTTCTATGTGTGATTTTGTACGGAAAATAAAGTACCGTATTTTCCGGCGTATAAGACGACCCCCAACTTTTCCAGTTAAAATATAGAGTTTGGGATATACTTGCCGTATAAGACTACCCCTCTTCCAATGCACACCAAATAAAAATTAAAAAAACATCAGATTTGATTTCAATATGGTAATTTTAATTCAAATGTTTATGACATGCAGATACTTAGCAGGAAAACTTATTATATACAAAGCCTGCTTGGATTGGTCAGCTCTCCCTGCCTGCCCAGTCTCCAAGACTATCAGAGCAGTATTGCAAACACGGCTCTTTTTCCATACCCCAGGCGTGCCGGACGCTTGCAGACTGCTCTGCCCTTCAGTTACATATGCAGCGACTGCAGATTCTCCAGTCCGGCTCGGAGGTTTCAGCACCTGCCCTATAAGACGACCCCTGGCGTATAAGATGACCCCCGACTTTTGAGAAGATTTTCCTGGGTTAAAAAGTAGTCCTATACACCAGAAAATACAGTAGTGTGATCCACTTCACTTTGGGAGAGGCAGACATTTGTCCACACACCTGGTGAAGTTGCTTTCCCCTGCTCTTATTTAAGAAAATGACTAAGTATATAACAACTAGTTTTGAGTCATCCATGTACATATGACTTTATAAGAATTTAACATTTAAACATAAACATGTAGAAAGACTGAAGAATCAGGCACCTACCTCTCCGTTCTCAAATGTAATTTCACGAACAAGGGGAACACATTTATCTTGAGTCCATGCATAAGCCAAGTCAAAATTCGTCATTGAACCCAAGTAAACCATATCTGGAGCATTTTCCTGTTCAAATGAAATTTTCAAATTATCCATAAGTGTATACCAAAGGAAGCTTTTAATTCATTAAGAACAACAAAGAGCCAGGTTACATGTTAATCCTGTAACAGAATCCCATAGAACCCTATGTCTAGTAGAGCAGGTTGCAAGGACTCCTCTACTTTGCTTCAGCTGCCAATTGCACTTAGAAGGAGCATGAAAACTCATGACATCATATGAAGACAAAGCTTAGATATGATAACTGGGAGATGATAGAGCTCACCATGGTTTTATCTTCCAGACCTAACTTTGAACCAGACACAATTCAGAGCCTGGTTCTTTAAAGGTCTTCTTAAATGTATGTGTTCCACACATGTGTTACATGTTTGGATATATCTATATCTATATATTCTATAATGACATTTGATGTTCCCACCGTTTTAGTTGAAAGGAACCCCAATGCAGCTGTTCCAACTACAGTACCAAAGTGTTAAGTCCAAAATGTTTCAAGTCTCGGCAAACATTAAAGTAAATATCAAGGTATCAGAATTAAATTATCATTTCTGCAAGACACACTATTTGGAACGTTTTTATAATGGTTACATAAAAGAAAAAGTCAAGAGGGTCTAAATTAAATAAATCTACTGTTAATGGCTATGACAAATAAGGAAAAATTGTATTTAAACTTACCCCAGGTGGCTTATAGATTATGTTGTCTCCACTGAATCGTTCTGGTTTAGAAACAGACCTAAGAAAAGACAGGGCCAATTTAAGGTTATGTAGTTCACTTTTTAAATTAATGGTAAAACCGGGGGGGGGGGGGGTCCAACCTGGAATTGGCAGCAGACTATTAAAGGCAATGTCTCAGTCACTCCAAGCCTCCACTGTAAGCCATACTATGTTATTTTCCCATTGCTAAATGAGTGAGTGTGGTGATAATATAACTAAAGAACACTGGGAAACTCATTCAAAGAAGGTGCCTTTTTAGGCCCATTGTTTTGGAGGCAAATGTTTCAGCCATATATTTTATAGCCCTGATAATAAGATTTCTGAGGAAAGAATTCCAGGAAAAAAAAATACATTCTGTAAATCATTTGTTCATAAATGTAAACTCTATGGACCAAAAGCTGATCTTTTGTAGTTAATACAACAGTTTCTGACCTACCCAACTAGATACTTGTATGGGGGGAGGGGGGGAGGGGAGAATCTTACCCAAAGGCAGCAAGGAAGACACAGTCATCATGCAAAATATTTGCTACTCTTTCAAATATCCTGTAATTATCAGAGTCTTTTTGTTCAAAATATCCAATAATGTTTCTTTTGCTGCGCTGTAACACAAAACAAATGTAAGCCAGTCTAAGCAATCAAAAGAAACAACAAGACATTTTTATTTATCCTACTGTACTTGAGATAGTGAAAGAGACAAATTACAGTCACACCTCAGTTAATAGAATTCAAAGATATAACCATGTTAGTCTGTAGAATCAGTAAGTGGAGAGATCTTGTAGTACCTTTGAGACTAAATGAAAGAAAGAAATTGGCAGCATGAGCTTTTGTAGATTTCAATCTACTTCCTCATACATCTACTTCCAAACACATCTGAGGAAGTAGACTGAAGTCTATGAAAGCTCATGCTGCCAATTTCTTTCTTTCAATTAGTATCAAAGGTGCTACAAGATCTCTCCACATACTCAGTTAACAATCTCTGACACTGAAGCTCTTTTTTACAAAGTCTTTTTATGTTGCCTCATCCATTTTACTAAGGGCCTGTACAGACAGGCCAAAATAAAGCTGCTTTGGGGCACTTTAAATGTATGCTGTTTAAATGACACATGCATCTTGAGAGGCCAGAAGCTGCACCAAAGCTGTGCTCCAGTCCTTAGGATTTAGGTGTGGCTTTGGCGTGGCTTCTGGCCTCTTAGGACACATGCATCATGTAAACAGCATACCTCCAAAGTGACCCGAAGCAGCTTTATTTTGGTCTGTCTGTATGGGCTCAGAGTCTTTAATTTCCTCCTCCTGCTAAACTGGACATTTTTAGCAGCACTGCCACTGGGAAGATGGTGAAGGACAGCTGCAGAAACACAGATATCTAATGTCAGGTTGTAGGAGTGTTAAACAAAGCAATAAAGCTTGAGTGAAAAACAATGAGATTCTGCTTCAGGTGATCCTACTGCAGCTATGTATGTATGCCTCCAGAATTCCACATCAACTGCAAAACAGTGAGAAAAGAGAAAAGCAGATTAGTCTGCATCATCCATTTCCCCCCTGCATGTTAAAAAACAACAACACATATCTATAAATATGGTTACCAAAATGGAAATCACAAGAAAAATGGCAGCTGGTGAAAGAATACAAAATCATCCCTGGACGGATTTTGGGCAAAGCCTTCTAGTGGTTTCTAAAAAGATTCAAAATATTTTCCAAGGCTTACTTATCCATTTCACACATGTATATTGTTAGCTTTGAATAAAATATTTGCTAAAACACATAACAGCTCTTGTTTTTTGTGAAGTAGGAAACCGGCCCTATTCTTTCCATATAACTCAAACATCGGGTATCAAATTTCTTGTTAAAATAATAATACTCCAAAATACATCTGCTTTATTAACTGAGGTATATGTGTATGTTCAAATGAAACAAGTACTGAAGATACAAAGAAGTCAATGTTATTATTATATACTCAGTTTTATAGAACTACAATTTCAGTGAATATTTTCTGTCTATTTCATATGTGCTAGATATCTAATTCTCTTTCAATACCTGATAACATTATCAAGAAAATAATTTTATAAATATAAACAATTATTGCAATGTTTACACTAATAAGAAAAAGGACAGCATGTCTTAAGTGGAATATATGCATTTCAGGGTTATACATAGTCCACCAATACACCACAGATACACACATACAGAGCAAGACTCACATCAAGAGAGATAATTTCTTCCAAGCTTAGCAATTCTTGAACAGGATTACTTTTCTGTTGTCGGATGTAATCTGCTATTGCTGTCACTGATCTCTGACCCCGATATTCTCTCTTCATCATCATTCCATTTCGGAACAATTTTAGGGTTGGATATTTGCTTATCCTGTATCTTTGAGCGATATCAGCTGAAAAGCAATTAGAAGTATTTGAAAGATAGGCAAACAGAAGTGTCTATAGTTAGCAAGCCTTTTATAAAAACATAGGTTTGGTATCAAACCATTCACTCTACTTTCTCCATATTTTAAGTGAGATCTCAATGGAAGTTGATACCATGGATGTCCAGAATTCCATTCCGTTAGATTCCATTAGACTCCTAATTACTTTTTCTATGCTTTTCTATTCATTTTAAACCTCCAGATATCATTTTGCATAACTATACTGTTATATTATAAACAGAACTTAAAATATTATATTTTTTTTACATGTAGCAATTACCAAATACATATTTAGGGTCTGGCCACAATGTAAGATTAGTAACATGCTTTTTCCAAGTGTGCCAAAATTAAGTTTAACCAAGTACAGCAACATGTGCTTCAAAAGGTCCAGTTAGATGCCTACATTCAGATCAGAAGTAAATGCAGCAGAGAATCTCACTGCTTCTGGCTATTTTACAAATGAGAACATTCTAAATACTAACACTTTAAATGACGTCCTTGTTTTCACTTCAAGAATCTCAAGCTACTAATTGGTTTTTGACGGGAGTAATTTACCACTTCAGTTTATTGGAAAAATTAACTTTATTAGCTGGTAATCATCAACGTTTTTAAATTGCTGACATTCCTAATTTTAGCTATCTCAAACTTTCTTTAAAACTTCTCTTAGGCAATAATGACTGTTTTAAAGTCGTTCAAGCCAGTAATCATCTTTCAAGAAATTATTCAAACAGGTTAAATTAAACTTAGTGTAAACAATACAATTATTTAAGAACATCTTAAATCATCTTTTTGTGCTAGGCATATGACTAAAACCAACAAGAGGTAGCTACAGCAAAGAAAAGTTAGAAAAAAGAGATCTGAAAGAAACCAACAAAAACAACCCCATAATTAATCATTACAAAACGTTGTTTTGTATAGTAGAAGGAAGACAAGAAACCAACAGAGATTGTATTGAAAGGTCCCATTACATATACCAAGAAAACCATCCAACCATCTAGATCCTTAATCTCATCCCAAAATATGTCCATGGTGTTGGGGTAATATGAGTTGCTGCAGAACAGATGCATTTGGATGGTCAGCTACTACTTTATTAAACCTTGTTTTACAAAATGACAGCCTTGTACCCACAATTCTATATGTTCCTTACTTCATTGTGCAAAAGCAATATCATGATGATCCTACCTTGTATTAAGGCATAGCTTGTTGGTTTCAAACTGGGAAACTCAGATTTAATGTCAGGTGACAAGCCAGGTTTGAATGTAATGGGTAAATTGTGGCTTAACACAAATAAAAATCTACATGTAGGAGCTAGCATGTGACAATATGAGGGGTGAAAAGACAAAGCTACAACTTTATTACCATGACTTTGATCTACAGCTCCCAAGTCATGGTGATATACAGAAAAGCCTTTTGCTTATAAAGCTGGATCTTTGGATTTGTGCCCATGTGAGACAGGTTAGGTTGAGAGAAAGTGATTCTCAGGGCAAATTTGAACCAACACCAGTGCCACAATTCCAGCCACTACACAATACTGTCTTGTGTGTAACTTGACTAGTGAATGACTTCTGCCATGTCAAGCTGCCAAGCCCTTATCATACTAGTATCCTAAAAATATTTTTAGTCTGAGCTATATGCCTATCACAGATTTTTAAAACATTGCTATAGAACTGTTTAGAAATGCAGTAGGCACCTATCTATGATGGACTTAAATAGGAACACTGGCTTTTTCATAATGCAAGGCAATGTACCTACTTCATCTTAATGGCTTGCCGTTAAGAACAGAAAAAGATATATTTAATCCACTAGATAGTTTATTGTATGCACACAACTCCACAATGAAATTAAATAAGATTGTACATTTTTGATAGGGCTGTCTGTCTTTTATTGTTTTATTCTGTGAAGTATTATGTACTTTCATGACATGATATAAACATATGTTGTTGCTGATGATGATAATGAAAGGAATATATGCACTAGAACAAAAGTCAGATTCCTGCGCATTGTGTTCATTAAACCTATACAGGAGAAATTTCTAGCGGATTGTGTTCAAAATCAGTGTATGTATTTCAACTATATGCCATAAGCATTAAAAAAGTCTTTGGGGAGCAAGATCTAAAAACTTTTATTCTTTCCAAAAAGAGTACTCATCAGAGATGATTTGATGAAAGAATTGAATAGAATAACAGAATCATGCAGTTGGAAGAGACCACAAGGTCCATCCAGGCCAACCCCTGACATGCAGCAATACACAATCAAAACACCCCTAACAAATGGCCATCCAGCCTCTGTTTAAAAACCTCCATAGAAGGAAACTCCACAATAATATTAGACAGCATATTCCACTGCAGCCTAGTATCACATTGCCTGTTTTAGCTGACTTATGTTCAGCTTGGGGTTTACTAAATCCCTTTTGCATGTACTGTTGTCAAGCCCTGTGTCCCCCATCCTATATCTATGTACAGTACGGTTGTCCCTCCATATTCGCTAGGGTTAGGGGAACAAGACCCCCGTGAATATGGAAAAAACGCAAATAATAAAAACACCATGTTTTTACCTGAAGGACACCTCTCTAGGAATCTCTAGGTCCTCCAGTGCAACTCTGTGGTCAATGTCCAACATACACTGACCATTGAATGGCACTGGAGTAGCTACAAATGGTCTTTCAGTGCAACTTTTAGTTAAAGTTGACCATAAAGTTGCACTGGAGGACCTAGACAGTCATAGAGAGAACATATTAATGAAATCTGTGAATAGTCAAATCCACAAATATCAAAGCCGCAAATATGGAGGGATGACTGTATTTCAATTTTACAGCTTAAGTGTAGTACTTTGCATTTCTTTCTGTTTATAAATTCATTTTGTCAGTTCTGGCCAAGCTCTCTAATCTGTTAAAGTCATTTTGAATCCTGTCCCTGGAGGTACTGGCTTCGCCTCATTATTTAGTGTCATCTGCAAATTTGATGAGCAAGCCCTCTATTCCATTATCAAAAACATGGGGTCATTTGCTCTCTTCTAGTCAACCTGCTGGGACCTCTACTATTTTCCAGGAATTCTCAAAGGTTATTGCAAGTGGTTCTGAGATTACCGGTACTTCTGCCAATTCTTTTAATATCCTTGTATAAAGTTCATCTGGCCCTGGAGACTTGAATTCATTTTAAGGAGCCAGGTATTCCTGCACTACCTCTTTACCTATTCTGTGCTGCATTTACCCTACTGCACCACATGCTCCATTTCCCCCAGGTTAAGCATCGTTTTATTTTGGGAGAAGACCATGGCAAAGAAGGCGTCGAGTAGTTCTGCCTTTTCTCCGGGCCCTGTGTGCATTTTGCCAGCTTCTCCACACAGTGGCCCTACCATTTCTTTGTTCTTTCTTTTACGATGGATGTAACCAAATACCCTTTTATTCCTTTCAACCTCTCTAGTAAGCTTGGGTTCATTCTACAATTTAGTTTTTCTTACTTTCTCCTAACACATGCTATTTGTTTGAATTCCTCTTTGGTGATTCCCCTTTTCATTTCTTTTTCTTCTTGTTAGCTGTCCTAAAGTCAGCTCTAACTCATGGTGATCCTATTAATGAGACATCTCCAAGCCCCCATGTCCTGAAGCACACTTCACAAGTCCTGTAAGCTCAAAGGCATGGTTTCCTTGCTTAAATCTATCCATCTAGTATATGATTTTCCTCTCTTTCTAGCACCCTCCACATTTCCTAGTATTTATTTATTGTCTTTTCTAGTTAGTCCTGTCTTCAAATGATGTGGCCAAAGTATGACAGCCTTATTTTAGTCATCTTGGGCCCAGTACAGAACGCGGAAAAGGGGCGGTCCGCAGCCGCCCCTTTCCGCGCCAGGTTGGGGGCAGGGCAGACTCACCAACAGCCCAGAGGGCCCAACCAAAATGCCACTTCTCCGTGGCCTGGAAAGAGGTGTCCATGGGGCCTCATGCCCCCAGACACCCCGACAAGTGCAGCGAAGAGAAGAAAGGGGCCATTTGGCCCCTTTCTCCTTTGCATTGCTGGCGCCACCATGTACAAGCCACACCAGCGATGCACACGTGCAAAAGTAGCTCAGTTTCGGAGCCCCTTCCCAAAATGCTGAAAGGGTGCCCCAAGCTCCCTGCAGCGTCGTGGTGATGTCACGCACACGCTGGTCCGTGTGGAAGCGGCGCGTGTGTGATGCCATCATCCCACACTTTGTATGGACAGCACGTTTCCAAAATAGCGCCGTCCATACGAACTAGGGCTGTGGAGCATGCGGTTGCTGCGTGCTCCCCAGTCCTAGTTTTGGGCCAAGGACCCAAGTATCACACCTTGGCCTCCAGTGAGAGTTCAGGCTTTATCTTTTCAATGACCCATCACTTTGCCTGTTTGGACATTCACGGTATCATCACCACATCTCAAATTAATTTATTTTCTTTCTCTCAGGTTTCTTTACTTATACTTTACTTACACTCTTACATCAATACATGGTGATGGGGAATACAATGGCTTGGATAATCCTAACCTTAGTATTCATTTTTATGTCTTTGTATTTTAGGATCTTGTCTATTTATTTCATAGCTGCCCTCCTCAGCTTGGTTCATGCACTTTTCAGCTGCAGTCTCCATTCTGATCAATCGCTGATCCATGGCAAGAGATCAACTTATCTTGCTTTTGCCTTTCTGATTTTCTTCCTTCACATGCTGGCTATTTGTTTGAATTCCTCTTTGGTGATTTCCCCCTTCTCCATTTCTTGTACATATCCCTGTTAAATCTTAGTTTTAGAAAATTCTTTAGACATCCATCCCCGGCTTCTTTAGACACCTACCATGCTTCCTCCTCGTTGGAATTGTTATTTCACTTTTAATAAACATGAATTCTCTTCTCTTTTAGTATTCCTTATCATAGGATCACCACTGGTGTTGCCCTATGTTCACTGAAATCGGCTTTCTTGAAATCTGGAATGGTTATACTTCCCTTTTAATTCACAATGGAAAACTTTACTGGATTAGAAAAATCCCTCAAGGAAGTGCTAGAGTACAGTGCAGTGGCACTGAATGGCATTATCTGCCATTAATTGCCTGGCTTTGTTTTATTATAAGTCTTGACTGCTGGCACTATCAGCCAATAGGATTACTTGGGGCACATGAGGGTAAAGCATACCAATCTAAATTTAGTCAAGGAAATCCACACAAGCTATTTTGCTCGATGTTCCACAACTCCTGATATTACATCCATGTAAACAAACATGAAATGTGGATTAGATTCTTTCACATATAGGTTGCAACAATTCGCATGATAAAGCATGCAGTAGAAATACACTGGCACAGTGCGAATTTGGAAACTCTCTTTCACAAAATATAAAAATGCAAAGACATGAAATGCTGTTTGAATTCATTCACAAGTCAAATAGAGAACATTTTAAATAGTTTCATTAAACCCTGACACTTGATACATCTAGAGCCAACACAATCAGTATTACTAGAATATACTTTTAAAATTGAAAATTTAGAAGTGCAAACAAAGACATAGTTATGGCTGTTTTATTCATCAACATGTGTTATAGTTTAGCATGCTTAAAATATTCTTAGACATTCTCTGTTCACATCCAAATCACTACTAGTTCAAACAGGTAGAACTGTCACACTGAAGAATGACAACAGAATTTATAAAGAAAGAAAGAAAAACAGGGAGCAGTGGTGAAGGGTAAATCTTGAGCTATACATTCAGTCTGCATTAAAGCAAGCCCCTCTATGTGTGTGCATGAGCTTCCATATACACAGAGCATTTTGCTTACTTTAATGTTAATATTTAGTGTTGTACCTCATTGATATTCTCAAGGCATTCAGCAATAATAAAACAAATTAAACATTGGAAACATAATAATAATATTAAGATTTTATTTTTAGTTTATTTTATTTTTAACAAAATAGCTTATACAAAACAGGTACACTGAAGATGTAATAAGCAGTTAAAAATAAAATAAACTAAAAATAAAATCTTAATATTGTTATTATGTTTCAGGCAACTATTACATCCTCTTTAGATGCAGGTCAGCTTACCTGTCTGAATAAAATATATATTTGCCTGACAGTGGAAAGACACCAGAAAGTACAACAAGTTGCAGATACTGAGAGGAACTGTCACCTGCTCATGTCCCATTAGATGTGCCTCAATGTTGAGGGGAGTAAGAACACCCTCTTCTGAAGATACTAAAATCCATACAAACTTCTACTAAAATCTATACATCTATGGGAGAATGCAGTCTTCCAAACAGCCTAATCACAAATCAGACAGGGCTTTGTATGTCACGATTCTTTGAATTATATCTAGAAACAGACTGGTAGCGACGTGTCACCATTACATGTGGACACATCAGTCTTATACTTGGAAATGCACTTCTGGTCACAGTCATTGTCTGGGTATCAGAATTAACGGTTGAATCTAGGCATTCACTTAAACTGCAGCTCCAACACTAAAAAGGTAGTGTAACTCTGCCCAGGTCAGAATGAATCCTACTCCATTACCAGACCAAAAAGAAGGGGGAAAAACCAGAAGATGAAAAATAATATTTTTGTGGGTTTTTCGGGCTATGTGGCCATGTTCTAGAAGAGTTTATTCCTGACGTTTTGCCAGCATCTGTGGCTGGCATCTTCAGAGAATTTCAGATGGAAATTGGAATGTTCACTGTTTGTAATCTCTGCA
>NC_056527.1:72421390-72433008 GCF_019175285.1 Sceloporus undulatus | reverse complement strand
CTAACCCATTTTTCACCATTGAGAAACATTTATGTACTGTCCTGACATTGCAGTTAATTTGTTGGAGTAAACTGGAAAAATTTCTTTTTGCTTTTAAGAACTCAGCTGATTTTTACTCTTGTTACAAATACTGTACTAGTACTGCACAGGTACTTTGCAAGCTTCATTAATAACAGCCAGTGAAGCTTACAGTTTCATTCTGGCTCTATTATTTTCCTTATCTGATAAAGAAAATGAGCTTTAAGTTCTCATTTTAAGAACTGAAACGTTATGTGGGTAGAAAAAAAAGTATTTGTTCATCCATTTTTTTCTGAACGGTGAGCCCTCTAAGTCTTCCTCTGTCTTGTGCATACATTTGTCCCTCCACGTTTGCAGATTAACCATGCATGGATTTGATTATTCATGAATTACTATGTTTGCCCCTGCTTTAGAAAAAATATCTTCTTTTTAGGCATTTGAAGGCCCACCAGCATGATTCTGTGGTCAACTTGATGCTATGTTCAACATTCTTTGGTGAAGTTTGAGGGCTGACTGTAGTAGCTCCCAAACCAGTTTGTAAGCAATTATTTGTTTCCTATACATACTGATGTTTGCATTTTTACAGGTGTCTTGGCTCTTTAATCCAACAAGAAGTGAAATAACAAGTCTTGACAGTGGAAACATAGATGACACATTAAGTAAGTACTTAAGCACTTTATGTCCTAAAGTTGTTTATTACTTGTAATATGTGTCTGGTATTGAGTTAGTTTTCTAAATCCAAAGTAGTCTCAATTCAAAATATTGAATTGGTTTTAGAATGCTTTTATGTGCATTCTTTTGAACAATATAACTACAATCCTGTGTCCTATTCCTACAACATTTGGTCTTAAACAAAGATATGACAGCATATGAAGGCACCCAATGTTATACTTTCAAATTCAGCTCAGGTATGTTTGGAACTCTAGCACTAACAGAAATGAGAGAAACTTTCATGATGCAGATTCAAAAATAAAAGCGTTGATTTAAGTTATATTTCAGTCTTACTAAACTGAATAATTTATAAATTGATCATGATCAATGTGTATCATTGATTATAATGAGACTGAAGTATGAATTAATCTGGATTCTGCCCATTGTTAGTCTGTAGCTGCAGGAGAGGGAAGAAAGCATACAAAATTCAAAACAAGTTTTACCATGTATACATTTGGACCAATATTTCAAAATGAACTGGTGTTTCTATCTTTCGACACAGTTTAAAACTTTCATAAGTGTGTGCTCATTGTAATTATTGTGGTTGTTCAGTGCTTGCTGAATTTGACTGATAGTGCAGATGCACAAAGTTCCTAGAACACTGTCTTACTGCTCACAAAAGAAAATATCTGTGTTACCAGTAAGTTTGCGACTAGAGCAGTCAAAGTGCTTCATGTGCATAATCTCTGTACTAATAACTGTAAAGAATTGTGTTGGTATTAAATCAAATGACAGGGGCCCAGTAAGAAGGGGTAGCTACTTTAAACTGTTGTAAGGCTGGCAGGAAGTCTAGCCCTTTAGATCTTGGGCCCCATTCCCACTGGGCAAAAAAGCGGCTTATATTGCTGCGATTCTGACTCGGATTTTTTCTCCGAGTCATATTCAAATCTGGTCCCTCATTCCCATTATGAAAAGGTGCAAATGAACTCGGGTTTTTTTTAACTCAAGTTCTCGTTCCCATTGAAATTTTCTCGGTTTTAATTTGAAGCGGGCTTTTTTGCTCCCCGTTCCCATTGCCCTTCCGGAACCTCTTTTTTTAAAGCAACTGTCACTCAAGCACCTAGGTGCTTGATGTCACAGCCAATCAATCGCTTAGGCACTTTTCTCCTCGGGAAAGGGAGAAGGGAGCCTCTATTCCCCCCTTTGCCTCCCAGGCTTTCCTATGTCTTCCCAGAGTTCCTCTGGGAAAGGGGAAGGGAGCCTCTATTCCCCCAAGTCCCTTTGTCACCCAGGCTCTCCTGTGTCTTCCCAGGGTCCCTCTGGGAAAGGGGAAAGGAGCCTCCATCCCCCCAAGTCCCTTTGCCTTCCCCATTGCTCCCTGGGCTGTCTAGGGGACGATCAAGCAGGCATGTAAAAAAGGAAAAAATAATTGTTAATAATAGTTAAAAATGGTGTTCAATGGCTCTCCTCACACGTCGATCTATGAATGTGGAGCAGGGAGGAGATTGCAGGGGGGCGTAATGTGTTTACTACGTTTGGAGGTCAGTGTAGCAATTTGCTATGTTTGGACACCTGACAGAGCGCCTAGTCGATTGAAAGCTTAATTTTTTAAAATAAATAAATTTGTCTACACATGCAATCGCCTTACCCAGCACTGCTCCTCCGATCCCCAAATTCCCAAATCAGACACCCTTGTCATTCCCAGTCATTTGCCCTGAATCAGACTCGGGAGGTGTAGGAAAAACCTCCAAAAAAGTACAGTCAAATTAACCCGGATTATCCACCACTGATTCGCGTTTTCCCAGGAAAAACTGATTACATGGGGATCAGATCCGAATTCCAATGGGAAAGAAATTGGCGTAATGAGAATCGAATGCGCGCTCAAATGGGAACGATGCACCCATAATCTGCGTCTTGATCCGCTTTATAAGCCAGTGGGAATGGGGCCCTGGTTTACAGTTCTTTTCACCTCTGATCATTGACTATGCTTATTGAGATTGATGGGAGCTGAGGTATAACATTAAGTGAAGAACTAATACTTCTCTATTTTAAGCAAGCCACTTAAACATGTTCTTGGCTGAGATGAGATTTGAACTATGTTCTTGGCTGAGATGAGATTTGAACTAAGGAGTCCTGGCTCTGCTGTATTGCATTTTATTACTTTATTTATACCCAGTTCTTTCCCAAAGCTGGGATACAAGGTGGTTTTACAAGATGAAAAGAAATAATGTTTTTAAAATATATGAGTAGCCGAGTCTCTTAGCCTTTGTAATAGCTGAAGAAATCACAGTGAAAGATACTGAAAAGGAGAATGAGAGAGTAGTAGTGGCTACAGATAAGTGGATTAGCTCAATAACAATAGAAGAACATTTGGGCCAAGTGTACCCCATTGCATTAGACATGCTGTTATTTAAAGACTTTCACAGAACATTGATCAGACTTATGCATTTCAAGTACATTTGCCTTTCGGTGAATGGAATTTACACTGGCCAGTGAAAGACCCTTCTGAGTGCCTTATCTGCACAGATCAATGCACTGTAGACAAAACTGACTGAGTGGCATCTTTATTGTATTAACTTGGAAAGCCTTTTTAGAAAGAAGATAAATAGAAAGGAAAGCTAACTTAGGCCCTGTTTACATGAGCCTTTTAGTACATCCTGACGACGTTCTAGGGTTGTCTGGGAGCGTAGTTTTTAGACGCTCCCTAACCCTAGTACGTTGCCAGGACGTCAAAATGGAGGCGCCCTATCTACATGGGCACCGCCATTTTGACATGACGGATACCTAGCGTCCACATGTCCCTGTGCACTAGTGACACTGCAAGTGCGTCATTGGCGCATTGCGGTGTCACAAGCACGCCACATAAAGAACCCGTCTTTTAAGGGTTTTTTTGCTTCGCGGGGAAGCCCCGCAGTCTGGAAGCTGCAGCTTCCCCACAGAGCAAACTAGGGCGGCGGGAGATCACCTGCTTTGGGCGGTCTGTATCCCACCTATGTAAACCAGTTTGCATAAACCTCTATATGAATTCTGACAGATCCAAACTTTCCCTCTTTCCTTTGTTAAAGCTGTATTGTCAAGATACTTGTTCCATCTTCTTCTTTTTCCTGCACTGATTTTTGGTGCCTGTGTAGGCCTTGACTTTGGTTTATCATGACAAAATGTTTTTCTTTTCTTTTTCCCCCCCTTCAGACAATGCAGATGTTGCTTTAGTGAATTTTTATGCTGACTGGTAAGTGTCTATGCTTTTTCAAACAAATGTAGTAGCAGAAGTAAGGGTCACTTGCTGTTTTTAAATACACTGGTACCCCGGGTTACGAAATTAATTCGTTCCGCTATTTTTTTCTGAAGAGAGCAGGCCGGCCCAGCGTCACAAGAGGCTGCCTGAAGACTGCGTGCCCTCCCTCCATAACTGTCATCTTTCGGCCGTTGAGGGAGAAGCAGACCGGCCCAGCCGTCATCTAGGGGCCGGCCTGAGATTTACGTGTATCTTAATTGTAGATTTTTCTTGTACTGTTACATAAATTTTCTTGTACACCGCTTGATCCTTTGGATAGCGGTTATAATAAAACTCATTACTATTATTATTATTATTATTATTATTATTATAAACCGAACTTAAATATTAATATTTTTTTACATGTAGCAATTACCAAATACATATTTAGGGTCTGGCACAAGTAGATTAGTAACAGCTTTTCCAGTGTGCACAATTAAGTTTACCAAGTTGCAGCAACATGTGCTTCAAAAGGCCAGTTAGATGCCTAAATTCAGATCAGAAGTAAATGCAGCAGAGAATCTCACTGCTTCTGGCTATTTTACAAATGAGAACATTCTAAATACTAACATTTAAATCGTCCTTGTTTCACTTCAAGAATCTCAAGCTACTAATTGGTTTTTGACGGAGTAATTTACCACTTCAGTTTATGGGAAAAATAGTAGCTTTATTAGACTGGTTATCATCACCGTTTTTAAATTGCTGCATCTACTTTAGCTATCTCCACTTTCTTTAAAACTTCTCTTAGGCAATAATGACTGTTTTAAAGTCGTTCAACCAGTAATCATCTTTCACAGAAATGATTCAAACAGGTTAATTAAACTTGTGTAAACAATAGCAATTATTTAAGAACATCTTATCATCTTTTTGGCAGGTATGACTAAAAACCAAAAAAGATGGTAGAACAAAGCAAAGAAAGTTAGAAAAAGAGATCTGAAAGAAACCAACACAAACACCCCATATTAATCATTACAAACGTGTTTTGTATAGTAGAAGGAAGACAGCAAACCAAGAGATTGATTGAAAGGTTCCATTACATATACCAAGAAAACAATCCAACCATCTAGATCCTCATCTCATCCCAAAATATGTCCATGGTGTTGGGGTAATAGAGTGATGCAGAACAGTGCTGCAGAAACAGATCATCCGGTAAGTACTACTTATTCAAACCTTGTTTTACAAAAAGACAGCCCGTTGTACCACAATTCTATATGTTCTTACTTCATTGGGCAAAAAGCAATATCATGATGATGCCTACCTGTATTAAGGCATGCTTGTTTGTTTCAAAACTGGGAAACTCAGATTTAATGTCAGGTGACAGCCAGGTTTGAAGTAATGGTGAATTGTGGCTTAACACAATAAAACTATCTAGCTAGCATTGTGACAATATGAGGGGTGAAAAGACAAAGCTACAACTTTATTAGACATGAATTGATTTACAGCTCCTCAAGTCATGGTGATATACAGAAAAGCCTTTTGCTATAAAGCTGGATCTTTGGATTTGTGCCCATGTGAGACAGGTTAGGTTGAGAGAAAGTGATTCTCAGGGCAAAATGTGAACCAACACCAGTGCCACAATTCCAGCCACTACACAATATGTCTTGTATGTAACTTGAACTAGTGAATGACTTCTGCCATGTAAGCCCTATCCTCCTCGTATACTACAAATATTTTTAGCTGACGCATAGTGCCTATCACATGATTTTAAACATGCTATAGAACTGTTTAGAAATGCATAGGCACCTTCTATGATGGACTAAATCGGAACACTGGTTTTCCATAATGCAAGCAATGTACCTACTTCATCTTATATGGCTTGCCCGTTAGAATCAGAAAAAGAGATATATTTAATCCACTAGATAGTTTATTGTATGCACACAACTCCACATTGAAAGAACTAAGATTGAAACATTGCTGATAGGGCTGTATGTCTTTTAATTGTTTTATTCCGTGAAGAGTATTATGTACATTTCATGACATTGATATAAACATATGTTGTTGCTGATGATGATGTAATGAAGGAATATATGCACCAGAAACAAAAGTCAGATTCTGCGCATTGTGTTCATTAAACCTATAACAGGAGAAATTTCTAGCGGATTGTGTCAAAATCAGGTATGTATTTCAACTATATGCCATAAGCATTAAAAGTCTTTGGAGCAAGATCTAAAAACTTTTATTCTTTCCAAAAAGAGTACTCATCAGAGATGATTGATGAAAGATTGATAGAATCACCGGAATCATGCAGTTGGAAAGACCAACAAGTCCATCAGGCCAACCCCTGACATGCAGCAATCACAATCAAAACACCCCCTAACAAAGGCCATCCAGCCTCTGTTAAAAACCTCCATAGAAGGGAACTCCACAATAATCTTAGACAGCATATTCCATGCAGCCTAGTATCACATTGCCTGTTTTAGCTGACTTATGTTCAGCTTGGGGTTTACTAAATCCCTTTTGCATGTACTGTTGTCAAGCCCTGTGTCCCATCCTATATCTCTGTACAGTACGTTGTCCCTCCCTATTCGCTAGGGTTAGGGGAACAAGACCCCGTGAATATGGAAAAAACGCAATATATAAAACACCATGTTTTACTGAAGGACACCTCTCTAGGAATCCTAGGTCCTCCCGTGCAACTCTGTGGTCCATGTCCAACATACACTGACCTTGATGGCATGGGAGTAGCTACCAATGGTCTTCAGTGCAACTTTTAGTTAAGTTGACCATAAAGTTGCACTGGAGGACCTAGACATGTCATAGAGAGGAAACCTATTAATGAAATCTTGAATAGTCAATCCACAATATCAAAGCCGCAAATATGGAGGGATGACTGTATTTCAATTTTTACAGCTTAAGTGTGTCTTGCATTCTTTCTGTTATATATTCAATTTTGTCAGTTTCTGGCCAAGCTCTCTAATCTGTTAAAGTCATTTTGAATCCTGTCCCTGGAGGTACTGGCTTCGCCTCATTTTAGTGTCATCTGCAATTTGATGAGCAAGCCCTCTATTCCATTATCAAAAACATGGGGTCATTTGCCCTCTTCTAGTCAGCCTGCTGGGACCTCTACTATTTTCCAGGAATTCTCAAAGGTTATTGCAAGTGGTTCTGGATTTACGGTACTTCTGCCAATCTTTTTATCCTTGTATAAAGTTCATCTGGCCCTGGGACTTGAATCATTTTAGGAGCCAGGTATTCCTTGCACTCCTCTTTACCTATTCTGTGCTGCATTTACCCTACTGCAACACATGCTCCTATTTCCAGGTTAAGCATTGTTTTATTTTGGGGAAAGACCATGGCAAAGAAGGCAGTCAGGTGTTCTGCCTTTTCTCGGGCCCTGTGGCATTTTGCCAGCTTCTCCACACAGTGGCCCTACATTTCTTTGTTCTTTCTTTTACGATGGATGTAAAACAAAAATACCTTTTATTTCCTCTCAACCTCTCTAGAAGCTTGTGTATTCTACAATTTAGTTTTCTTACTTTCTCCTAACACATGCTATTTGTTTGAATTTCTTGGTGATTTCCCCTTTTACATTCTTTTTTCTTGTTAGCTGTCCAAGTCAGCTCTAACTCATGGTGATCCTATTAATGAGACATCCCAAGCCCCATGTCCTGAAGCACACTTCCAGTCCTGTAAGCTCAAAGGCATGGTTTGCTTGCTTAAAATCATCCATTCAGTATTGATTTTCCTCTCTTTCTAGCACCCTCCACATTTCCTAGTATTTATTTATTGTCTTTTCTAGTTAGTTCCTTTCTTAAATGATGTGGCCAAAAGTGACAGCCCTATTTTGTCATCTTGGGCCCAGTACAGCACGCGGCAAAAGTGCGGGGCGGTCCGCAGCCGCCCCTTTCCCGGCCAGTTGGGGCAGGGCAGACTCACAACAGCTCAGGGGGCCCAACCAAAATGCCACTTCTCGTGGCCTGGAAGGGTGTTCATGGGGCCTCATGCCCCCAGACACCCCGACAAGTGCAGCGAAGAGACGAAGGGCCATTTGGCCTCTCTCCTTGCATTGCTGGCGCCACCAGTACAAGCCACACACCGCGATGCACACTGCAAAAGTAGCTAGTTTCGGAGCCCCTTCCAAATGCTGAAAGGGTGCGCCCCACGCTCCTGCAGCGTCGTGGTGATGTCACGCACACGCTGGGTCCGTGTGGAACGGCGCGTGGTGATGCCATCATCCCACACTTTGTATGGACAGACGTTTCCAAAATAGCCGTCCTATCGAACTAGGGCTGTGGAGCGCTGCCGGTTTGCTGCGTGCTCCCCCAGCTCCAGTTTTGGACCAGGACCAAGTATCCCACACCTTGGCCTCCCGTGAGAGTTCAGGCTTATCTTTTCAGACCCATCACTTTGCCTGTTTGGACATCCACGGTATCATCACCACATCTCAAATTAATTTATTTTCTCTCTCAGTTTCTTTCCTTATACTTTACTTCACTCTTACATCAATACATGGTGATGGGAATACTGTACAATGGCTGGATAATCTAACCTTAGTATTCATTTTTATGTCTTTGGTATTTTTAGGATCTTGTTCTATTATCATAGCTGCCTCCTCAGCTTGTTTACATGCACATTAGCTGCAGTCTCCATTCTGATCAATCGTGATCCATGGCAAGAATCAACTTATCTTGCTTTTGCCTTCTGATTTTCTTCCTTCACATGCTGGATATTGTTTGAATTCCTCTTTGGTGATTTCCCCCTTCTCCATTCTTGTACATATGCCCTGTTAAATCTTAGTTTTAGAAAATTCTTTAGACATCCATCCCCGGCTTCTTTGACACCTACAGCTCCTCCTCGTTGGACTTGTTTCACTTTTAATAAACATGAATTCTCTTCTCTTTTAGTATTCCTTATCAAAGGATCACCACTGGTGTTGCCTCTGTTCACTGAAATCGGCTTTCTGAAATCTGGAATGGTTATACTTCCCTTTTAATCACAGGAAAACTTTACTGGATTAGAAAAATCCCTCAAGGAAGTGCTAGAGTACAGTGCAGTGGCACTGAATGGCATTATCTGCCATTAATTGCCTGGCTTTGTTTATATAAGTCTTGGACTGTGGCACTATCAGCCAATAGGTTACTTGGGGCACATGAGGTAAAGCATACCAATCTAAATTTAGTCAGGAATCCACACAAGCTATTTTGCTCGATGTTCACAACTCCTGATATTACATCCATGTAAACAAACATGAAATGTGGATTAGATTCTTTCACATATAGGTTGCAACAATTCGCATGATAAAGCATGCAGTAGAAATACACTGGCACAGTGCGAATTTGGAAACTCTCTTTCACAAAATATAAAAATGCAAAGACATGAAATGCTGTTTGAATTCATTCACAAGTCAAATAGAGAACATTTTAAAGTTTCATTAAACCCTGACACTTGACTCCATAGAGCCCAACACAATCAGTATTACTAGATTACTTTTAAAATTGAAAATTTAGAAGTGCAAACCAGACATAGTTATGGCTGTTTTATTCATCAACATGTGTTATAGTTTAGCATGCTTAAAATATTCTTACATTTCTGTTCACATCCAATCACTACTAGTTCAAAAGGTAGAACGTCACACTGAAGAATGACAACAGAATTATCAAAGAAAGAAAAACAGGAGCAGGGTTGAAGGGTAAATCTTGAGCTATACATTCAGTCTGCATTAAAGCAAGCCCCTCTATGGTGTGCATGAGCTTCCATATACACAGAGCATTTTGCTTACTTTAATGTTAATATTTAGTGTTGTACCTCATTGTATTCTCAAGGCATTCAGCAATAATAAACATAAATTAAACACTGGAAACATAATAATAATAATTAAAAGATTATTTTTGTTTATTTATTTTTAACAAAATAGCTTATACAAAACGCGCACACTGAAGATGTAATAAGCAGTAAAAATAAAATAAACAAAATAACAAATCTTATATTGTTATTATGTTTCAGGAACTATTACATCCTCTTTAGATGCAGTCAGCTACTACCTGTCTGAATAAAAATATATATTTGCCTGACAGTGGAAGGACACAAACGGACAACAAGTTGCAGATACTGAGAGGAACGTCACCTGTCATGTCCCATTAGATGTGCCTCAATGTTGAGGGGGTAAGACACCGTCTGAAGATACTCAAATCCATACAAACTTCTACTAAAATCTATACATCTATGGGAGAATGCAGTCTTCCAAACAAGCCTAATACAACAAACAATCAGACAGGGCTTTTTGTATGTCACGATTCTTTGAATTATACTGTATCTAGAAACAGACTGGTAGGTAGTGTCACCATTACATGTGGACACATCCGTCTTAACTTGGAATGACTTCTGGTCAAAGTCATTGTCTGGGTATCAGAATTAACGGTTGAATCTAGGCATTCACTTAAATGCAGCTCCAACATAAAAAGGTAGTGTAACTCTGCCCAGGTCAGAATGATCTACTCCATAACAGACACAAAAAGAGGGGAAAAACAAAGAAGAAAAATAATATTTTTGTGGGTTTTTCGGGCTATTGGCCATGTTCTAGAAGAGTTTTATTTCCTGACTTTGCCAGCATCTGTGTGCTGGCATCTTGAGAGAATTTCAGATGGAATTGGAATGTTCACTGTTTGTAATTTCTGCATGGTGGGGATCTGATAATAAGGTCCACCCCAAAATCGATTAATCCATACTGTTTCTGACCCTTCTGAGGGAATTTCCAGCCACTTCTTGTAAAAAAAAAAAAAAAGATGATCATTCTATTGTATACCATTGCCTGAATGTCCTAACCATGCTATATAAATAGGTTGATCACTTGTACTCTAATTTGGGTACTCTATCCAAATTAAGAGAAAAATATAACTTTTCATATATTCTTTTCTGTCTTCATTTTAGAGATCCCATTATCATCTGACAAAACACTAGTAGGTACTGATTTTACAACCAAACCTCAATTAAAACCAATGAACTAGTTTCCAGTCCTGGTTCTTTTCCTTTTTTTAGTTCTGTAGAAGCATGACAAAAATATAAAACACTAGGATATATATTACATTTGGATTCCACATGCTTGTAATGAAACTTTTTATGTTAGTTGGGATAGACACACAAGATGACATTTTTGTCATATAGCATTCAATAATTCCTTTCAAACTGCTAGGCGATTGGTGCCTGAAGCAAACGACATCAGACAGAAGATAATATGCTAGCATCTGAAGAGTTAAGGAGTGTGAAGAAAGATGCCACATTTTGTCCTTGTAGAGCTGGCAGTTTCACAAGGAAAGATGGAATTTGCATTGCAAATGTGCCCATTCTCAAATTAACAGCACTAAGAGCCAATTTTACAGCACACTCAAAAATGTAAAGGAACTCAATATAAAAAGTACCCACCCACAATTAGAGGAAAAAACAGACAAAGGAGCAAAAGGTTGGTTCAGAAATCACTCCATCCTTTCCTCTAGCTGTTATTACTTCACGCACAACCTTCAAAATACTTCCTCTTACCTTTAAACACTTCCAGTCACATTCTACACATTTTCTCTGACTTCTCGATACCTCACAATGCCCAGTACATACCTCCTGGGGTTGAACCTAGGGTTGGGAGAGAGGAGCTTCCACGCGCTCTGCTCTCCTGGTGAACATTTTGGGGTGTGCACATTCAGACAGTGATGTTGCCAACGACGTTGCCTGATTCCCTGTTCCAAAT